>NW_006159547.1:5520631-5553173 GCF_000334495.1 Tupaia belangeri chinensis | reverse complement strand
TAGAATTCTGATTTCTTTTTAAAAGTGAAAAGGTTCAATATCCACTGCACCCATAGTCCCACGTTTGAATAATTCTCTGAACTTGGATAGGGTTTCTCTTTAAAGTCCAGGCCTGCCTGCTCCGGGTTGCACACACACAAGTACCTGCAACGATCTCCCCCACATCAAGGCCAATGCTACTGGCCATCCATCATTGTTACTGCACTGTTGTGGAGATGAAGGAAGAGGAGTATTTCTCTGAACCCACGACCCTGTCAATAGCAGGGAAACAGAAGGCAGAGAGAGCCACATGATTCAAGGAAAACAGGAGGGAGCATATTTCTTTGTAGAAGTGAAGACATTACTGTATGTTTAAATGCCAGCAGTGGGCCACTCGCGTCATATATATTACCTGTCTGGCCCCTGCAGTTTGCCACAGTGGGCTCTAACAACCTGAACAAGAAAAGGGGACTGGTAAGCTGGACGTAGACCCTTGGTGGGTGGACTCTGGTGGCCTCGGAGAAGGAGTCCTGGCTGGATACATGTGCCTACTTTATCTTGCATTCACTTCTTGTTTATTTTTTTTCTTAGTTTTCTAGAAAAGTTTCTTCAGAAAAAAATCTACATCCTAATTGAATACGAGGAAGAGCAGAGACTTACTGAGTACTGTGAACCTTGAACAATCTTTTTTTTTGGAGAGGTTTTTGCTATAGGGCGCGTGCGCTCGCCAGACAGACAGAGAGAGACATAGAGACAGAAAGTGAGAAATAACCCCCCAGGGAGGATGGCCACACTGCAATCCCTTCTCCTCCATTCTCCTCTCGGGATCTTGGGCACGCACGCACACGCTCCTGGAGTGAGTTTTAAGCCACCGGGTCTGGGACACGAACCGTGGTTGACTATGTGGGAGTCCAGTGACATAGCCATTGTTCCCCCTTGAACAATCTTAAACGCTTTTCACTTATTGGTTTACTCAATCTTCTCAACAAACCTATTTAGTAATAATTATTATTCCATTTTAGAGATAAGAAAATTGAGGCACAGGTAGAAAAATTATTTATCTAGATTATAAGGGAGTAAGTAGCAGAGCCAGAAGACAGGTTTGTGTGGTTCTGAAATCCATCCTCAAACCCCCTCAAGGCACTGTCTTCACCGTACCACCAGAGCACTTTCATGATTCTAGCACCATCAACACTTACACGGGGTGTGAGGGGTGGATGGAGTGGGAGGTCATCGCACTGCAGGGTGTTTAACAGTAGCTGGGGTGGGGGCAGAAGACTCTTCCTCACCCCTTGAAACAACTGACACTTTCTCCAGGCATTGCTGAAGATTCCTTGGGCAGCACAGCAGCTCACAGCTGAGAACCACTAGGAAAGTCACCTGTCCCTTCATGGTCAACCACATAAGACTCAGAAGGCCAAAAGAGAAAGTGACAGAAACACTTTGAATGTAGAAACACAAGGATTAAAAGTTTTTCAAAGAAACGATTGTGAGGACAGCCCACAAATGATGCATGTAGACAAAGAACGAACCTCAAGAGAAAAGGGGATGAATTTCTTCACGAATCTCTTTCTTGGGCAAGTCCAGTATAACAGGAAGCAGAAGGCTCACAGTGCTGGTCTCAGGTGATTTTGGTGTGGCATGTGCAGAGCTGCTCTGTAGGTTAATAGAACCAAAAAGGCCAGATATCCGAAAATAGCTTTGTCACACTGTGGGCATCTGTGTTGTTTTTTTTTTTTAATAGAGATTTTTGCTATAGGGGATGTGTGGTTGTTGGAGACACAGAGAGACAGAATGTGAGGTCCCTGAGGTCGGGCAGCCACACTGCAAAACCTTTTCAATTCTCCTCTCAGGATTTTGGGTATACATGCACACGTGCCCAACCCATTTCAAGCATCTGGATCCAGTACTCAAACTGTTGTTGGCCATGTGGGAGTCCAGCAATGTAACCATTATGCCATCTGCTGGTCCCAAAGCAGATGAACTTTGAATGCAGTCAATATATCCCTGACATTTTTTTAAGCACTTGTAATATACAGTAATACTTTTTAAAAAAGAAATGTCTATTTTGATTTTATTTATTCATTCATTTTAATTTGTCCAGACACACACACACACATGTGCATGGACACACACGCATGTGTGTACACACACACACGAGAGAGAGAGAGAGAGAGAGAGAGAGAGAGAGAGAGAGAGAGAAAGTGAGAAAGCAAGCCATCAGGTCTGGGACTCTAACCATGGTCGGCCATGTGTATCAGAGCCTTAACCACCACGCCACCTGCTGGTGCCCTGTACAGTAATACTTTAGTGCTTATACTTTGCCAGAGGTAAGTGCTATTTTTGTCTTGATTTTATACAGAGATTAAATGATTTGTCCAAGGTCATTATTAACATTGTAGAGTTAGGATTTTGAACCCAGGGGGCCTGAATCCATTGCTCATCTGATAAGTCATTTCTGTTCACAGCCTTTCATCGCAGGAAAAAATGCTCCCTGATCTGAGTTAGTTACTAATATTGGGCCTGAGCCTGAGTGGTTAACATGGCATTATGGACAAAGTGCTAATACTTTTGGGTTACCAAATTTTGCTAAAGAATAACACGATTATATAAGTGATATTTAGAGCTACTGCAATAGATTACTGACTTTACCGAATGTGATCCAAGTCCTTAAGAAAATGAAATTATTACAATAAAATGTTACTTTCAAAGCACTGAACAATATAACTCAGTCAATTATAGTTTATTACCATGAGTTCCTGACTTTTTCAAAATCTCTGTGGATAGGTATGTACTACTTTTAGAAAACAACATATTTATGAGTCAAATGATATTTCTACAAATATTATTACAAATAATATTATTTGTAGTCTACTAATGCCTTTTTAAAAGCACTTGAAGGTGTGAAAATCGCTTGAAAGAAAAGAGAAAAAGGGAGAGTTCAAGTGGTTTTGATATGCTCCAGGGCGGCAGTTTTAGTGAAAGTGTTGTTTAGTGAGGAAATCTTTAAATGTTTAAATGGGTCAGTGTTTCCTTAATCTTTATTTCAAAATTATCCAAGCTCACGCACAAAACAGACTAGGGAGGCATATGGCCTCAGAAGATAGCATGTTCAAGTTTTTTTATTCTAATATCCTCAAAAATGAAAATCAAAACAGAGAAAAATAAACTGAAGCGCAAAAAAAAATATAATGATACATCACATCATTTCCCTCTGGTTCCTACTCCTAAGTTCTTTATCCTATAATGATACACCATATCATTCCCCTCTGGTTCCTACTCCTAAGTTCTTTATCCAATTTAATAGAAATTGGCATAAATCTGACAGGTCAGCAATGTAATAGATGATTATAGTGAGGGTAAACAGCAGTCTCCCACCTTCTCTCATTTTGCTCTTTTCTTTATAGATCAGCTTTTATAGTCATGCTTTGCTTATGGAAAATGTAGTCTGTATTTTGAGATATAACTGTTCTGTGGCAAGGAACAGACTTAAACTTTTAATTTTCCAGTAGGCATATGTGCTTATGAGAAAGAGAGGCAGAGAGAGGAGAGAGAGGGAGGGGAAGGGAGAGGGAGAGAGGGAGAGAGAGAGAAAGCACCCTAATATGGGGCATACCTCAATTGCCTCTTCTTCATTTATCTATTCTGTCAGTTTCTGGGACAGGTAGGCACATCACCCTGGTGTGTTTTTCAAGCTGCTGGGGCCAGGATTCGAACTGTGCAGTCAGTCATGTGGGATTGGGCTCTCTTAACTGTAAGGCCACAGGGCTGGCTTTATGAAATATACTTAAAAAGCTGTTTTAAAATATGTTTGCATACTTGTATAGGATTTCCTCAAAGTAATTTCAGAACTTTCTTTTAGAGAGATTTTTGCTATAGAATGTGAGGGCTCCCTGGAGACACAGAGGGAGTGACAGAGAAAGAGAGAAAGAGAAAGAGAGAGAGAGAGAGAGAGAGAGAGAAATCACTCTTCCCCAAGGGGGCGGCCATGCCACAGTCCCTTCTACTCCATTATTCTCTCAGGATTTTGGGCATGCATGTACAAGTGCCTGGCATGATTTTCAAGCTGCCAGGTCTGGGACTCTAACAGTTGTCACCATGGGGGAGAGAGTCCAGCGCCTTAACCACCACAGGCTGGCCCCAATTCCAGAACTATTTTAAATACAGGTCCAAAATATTGTTTATGCCCTTTGTATTCCTTAGGTGTGTTTAGTTAAAATTTTTGAAATGCTAGATGACATGTAGCAAAATAAGGCTTAAGCACTTAGCTGCAATCTTAATTCACTTGGTGGCTTTATGTGCTTACTGTTATTCAATATTACCTATGCTTTAGAAATTTAAAAAATCCCTTACTACCAGTTCATTTTACAGAAATGAATTTCTTGGGGGAATTTTCTGAATTAATAGGCTTCAGGAGGAAAAGAAAATTCAAGGATACATATAAACAGCCTTCCTGGAATATAACACCAGGAGCATGTTCTTCTGTTAGATTTCTACCTCAAATATAGAATGTTGATGGAGATACATTGCATGTTCATTTTTTTTTTTGTAGAGGTTTTTGCTATAGGGCGCGTGCGCTTGCCAGACAGAGAGAGATGGAGAGATAGAAAGAGAGAAATCACCCCCAGGAGGGATGGCCACGCCGCAATCCCTTCTCCTCCATTCTCCTCTTGGGATCTTGGGCACGCACGCACACGTGCCCGGCGTGAGTTTTAAGCCACTGTGTCCGGGGACGCGAACCACAGTTGACTACATGGGAGTCCAGCGACATAGCCATTATGCTAACTGCTGGTCCTGCATGTTCATTTTTTCAAATCACTATTATACACAATAACCCCATTGATAATGAGCATATTATAATAATATTTTTCCTGTCTGAGTATAAATAGTGGGTTGTTGGAAAAGTCATGATGTGTTTTTCTATGCAAAAATGCGTTGTGATTTTTCTGATGACCCAATAGATAAAGCAATGTATTTATATATATAATTTAAAAAAAATCAATACATTGATTAAAAATAGATTTTAAAAATCGATAAATAGATGAACTACACAGACTTCCTGCCATAGCATTAAGTTTTGTGTTTTTTCCTTTTTTGGTAGTTTATTAATTTATTTCTTCCATGAGAAAAAGATAGAGACAGAAAGAGACAGAGAGAGAGAGACAGAGAAGAAGAGCGTGAGACAGTATTACTAATAAGGTCTTCACATTATGATTTATCCCCAATCTCAGCCAGCACAGATCATGGGCACATATCTCAGAAAGGTCCCACGATGCAAATGCAGGACTTTTCTCTTGTGGGTCCAGTTGCATCACTGCTGGGCCATCATAACTCTTATACACACACACGCACACACAGTATTAATAAAATGATACCTATCTCCTATATCTTGAATGAGAATTTAACTAAAATCATAAAGCAAAAGTGATGAAATAAACTGTACTAAATGAAATGCACGTTTATTGAAATTTTTGTTGAATGTAAGCATGAATCACTATATTGTGCTCAGATAAACTGTAACCCTTATCTCTAAGTGTTTCTGTCCCAAATACATTCTTTTAGCATTGCAGTGATGAAGTCAGTCAGTATTACAAGGCAATAACACTTGGGAATAACACTCATCAGTACTGTAACCTTTTTCTTATAGACATTCAATTTAGTAGGTTAACAAATGATTTCATATAGCATTTTAGCCAATGCGTTTCTAAGTTGTGAGAACAATTTAATCAACAGATAATAACTGAAGCTGAATCATATACCAAAAATTCATTGGTACAATAAACCAAAATCTAACTATTCATAATTGGCTTTTAACATGACAATCTATCTGAGTAAGTCAGGGCAATAAAGAATTGCAGAAACAAAGTAAGTAGTGTACTTGTGTTTTGAGCCAGAAAACGCAAAAAGAACTCTGAATTGCACTGAACTTGTTCTCCAATATGCAGCCATTTAAAACAAATATTAAAAGACATATATCATATATCCACCAATATCTGTGAAGAGGCAAGAAAAACACTAACAGTTTCTAGACTCAGTTGGAGTAACAATGGTGGGGGTGATTTGTAGGCTTTATTCACTGAAGGTACAATCATGAAAACATTTCTCTGACCATACCTCTGTGCCTACTGGGACGATTCACTCATTTTACTCTCAGCTTTCTTATTTGTAATGTAGGGTAATGACTGCTCAAATTTACTAGAGATTTTACAAGGCTTACTGGAGGTATACTTCACATAATGCATAATACACACGTACATACATGTGTTCAATAAACATTAGTGATTGTTACAATAATTATTATTCACATGCTATGGATCATTGTATGTTACTAGGTTCTTTACCCATTTTTTGGAATTATCTTATCATGAACATTATGTTCATGACATTGACATGACAATGACATGACATATAACAATGACATCTGTATTATGAAGCCACATGAGGGAATATTAAGAAATTGGTCTGTGTTTTTTCTCATTGATCAATATTTGCTTTTACTATATTAAACCAATGACATCACTACTGGTTGTTTAGTTTTAATTACTCTTGCTATGAGACTTACACTGATCTTCTCATTACTTTTTCAGATCACCTCTTTTTCTTTCTTTTTTTCCTTTCTCTTTTTCTTCTTTCTTTCTCTTTCTATGTCAGAGAGCATGAGAGAGAGAGATAAAGAGTCAGGGGGGAACATCCCCATTGTGGCCTGGTCACTCTATAACCATCCTTCCTCCATTCTTCCTACTCATTAGTATGCACATCACATACATACATACATACATACATACATGAACCTATTTAGTTTTCCAGGCCACAGGCTTCCTCCACAAAGCACTTAACCACTGTGCTATAGGGCAGGCCCTTCAGGTCATTACTTTCTTTCTTTTTAAAATAATTATTTAATTTAACTATTTATTTATTTTAATTTGACCAGAGAGGGAGGGGGCATGGGGGGGAAAGGGAAAGTGAGAAAGCAAGTCACCAGACCCAGGACTCAAACTACGGTCAGCCATACCGGGAGTCCAGTACCCTTAACTACATGCAGCCTGCCTGCTCCCAGGTCATTACTTTATAAGAGTTATAATGTTAGCTCTGATTTACTTTAAATACCTTATAAATTTAGATGTCCATGTAATTATTTCATTTGAACAAGGGATCATTGGCTAGAAAGGTTAAAAACTATTCTTTTATAGATCAAAGTTTTTCCAAGCATGGCACAGGGACCACACTATTTGGTATAATGTTGATTTTTGTAACATGATGTCTGACTAACATTTCTAGTGAAGTAACCTAGTCTCAAACAAAACAAATCCTCCCTGCATCCTTTTTTCTGTCTCCGACATGGGTATAAGTTCTTTGCTCTTGGTCATACCAATGAAACAGTGCCCAGCAAATCCCTGATTTATCCCTGTTTCATTAGCGCCTCTAGACACTGTCAAGGTGTGGGGGAAACACAGATATGTAAAAACGGTCCCTGCTTTGTGGAATTTATATGTCACTAAGAGACAGGCAGAAAACTCAAAATAATCAAGAGAATAAGAGATTTGAATGAAGAGCTTTCAAATATTGGAGGAAGATTTATATAAAATCTTCACTGGGAAATGAAGTGACATATGAGATGCTCCTGAATAATAAAAAATAATGCATCAAGATTGGTGGAGAAAGACAGCCCAGGAAGAGAGGAAATCCTGACAGAAGATACTGGAGCAGGAAGGTACTGGCAGGGTCTGAGAGATGTTTTTGGGGGAGAATTTCTAAGATGCTCTTGAATAATAAAAAATAATGCATCAAGATTGGTGGAGAAAGACAGCCCAGGAAGAGAGGAAATCCTGACAGAAGATACTGGAGCAGGAAGGTACTGGCAGGTTCTGAGAGATGTTTTGGGAGAAGAATTCATAGGACTTGAAGGCAAGCACAGCACTGGTAGTAAAATAGCTCAAGGAGGTAAAGATAATAGTGGTAATTCTAATTTAAATGGCTAGGTGAATGAGACTGTGCAGAGGGCCTGCGGAGTAAGAACGAAACAGGACTAAAAATGAAACCCTGGGAAATAAAGATCTCTACTGTTTATGGGACAGAAAGACAATGAAAAAGGAGGACCAGTCAAAGAAAAAGAATAAACAGAAGAGAAGAAAGAGGATGTAAGGAAAATGGAGTCCTGGAAGTGAAGAGTTCTCAGAAAACAGAGGTCAACAGTGATAACAATGCAGAAATATCTGTGTACCAAAAGTCTTGGTGACTTTATTAAAAACAGTTTTAATAGTCTGTGAAGGATGAAAATCAGAGTAGAAGGGATCGAGTTGTTAATGGGAATTAACAAACTAGACAGTGGGGTCCAGTTTATGGTTTTGTAAAAAAAAGTATGGTATTGATGTAGAAAACTATAGAATGGTAGCTTGAGTGTGTGTGTGGGGGTAAGGTCAAGGGAAGACATTTTTAGAGCATGAAGGGAAAAAAACCCAATATATCTATATATCATTTTGCCAGAGGGTGTGTGGGCTCACCAGAGAGAGACAAAGAGGGAGAAAGAGGGAGAAATCACCCCTCTCCCCGAGTGGGGCATGCTCATGCTACAGTCTCTTTTCCTCCATGTCTATCCTGTCAGGATCTTGAGCATGCATGCACACATGCCTGGCATATTTTTTAAGATGTCAGGGGCTGGGATTCAACAATCACCCCCCCTCCCCCAGTGGGGAATGCTCATGCTACAGACTCTTTTCCTCCATGTCTATCCTGTCAGGATCTTGAGCATGCCTGGCATATTTTTCAAGATGTCAGGGGCTGGGATTCAACTGCAGTAAGCCATGTGGGATTTGGCTCCTTTAACTACCAAGTCACAGGACCAGCCTAAGAACTATTAATAATACGTCTGAAGGACCTGCTATGAATGCAATTTTGCTAGGCACTTTCAGATATGAGAACTCTGAGCATGTATGTAGGCTACAGGGAATGAGGGCATGAGAGAGTGATATTATAGGAGAGAAAAGGAAAATGAACACTGGAGATGCTGTGATGAAGAAATGCCAAGGGGACATTTACCTTCCCCAAGTCCAGGCATCATTGGAGTGAGTTTAAAGAATGTAACACTTATATACTTGACTGCAAAGTTTCTGGAATTTTCTCAATTTGACTGACCTAAATAGAGGACTTCTTGAAAATAGAAATAGACTTGTTAAAACGACAGTTTGAGTTTAATAATAGCTAACATTTATAGAATGCTTACTCTGTGCCAGACATCCTGCTAAGCACTTTATACGCATTGACGCCTTTAGCCAACAACCGTATGATGAGGTATTATTTCCGTTCCTATTTTATACAGGAGGAAACTGATACACAGAAAGGTTAATTAATGCGCCCCAGGTCACATAGATAGCATACAGTGGAACTATAGGATTTTCACTCAGTCTGCATTCAGAACTTGTTTTGAAATTCCTGCATTAAACTATCTATCAAATAGCATATCTGCATGAAATCCACAGCTACCCTTAGCCCACTTGTTCTTATTCTGAACGAAGAGTCAAGTTCCAGTTATTTGGCTTTCTGCTGTGCTTAAAGAAAGGTGCACTGTACTTCAAGAAGCTCATGAATATCAAAACCCTAATCACAGCTATTTGGATGACATGAGTTCATGCTTTACAAACCAACCATGGCCCTAGTCATATTAAAATCAAAGATGCAAAATAAAGAAACATTTTGAAAAACCTTGTCTGCTTCATTTAGATAACGGGGCACAGAATGAATGGAAAGATAAAAACGCTCAGCATTTACTATTTCCTATTTTTTTAAAAAATTTTAAACCCTAGTGTTATGGATGATACCATCAGGCAATTTGGTTTGAATATGTCCCATGCTGGACTGTGAAGATTAGCCAACTAATGACATGCACGCTCCTTGCCATTGTGACACCTCTCTTCTTACAAGTGGGAATTTCAAGTGACAGACTAAAGCTGTTTGCTATCAATTTTGCAAAAAAACACATCTGCCAGATAGCCAAGATTTAGTTTGGAGACGGGAATCGATTAATATTCTAATTTGTTACCTGTCATTAGCGTCATACTTTATTATGCTAAGTCAAACGCGATAACCTTTATTTAACATGTGTTCCTAAAGGAATTAGATTTTAAGGATATGTTCTATTTTTGTTCGTGTTGCTCCTTGTGAATAAATCCTATTAGAAATTTCAATTACACAGGCAAGCAAACATTGCGATGGATGAAAATGAAAGTGCAAAATATGCACGGTTACGTATTTTTAACGCAACTGCATGGGTAGGGGCTTTAGCAAAGTGCAGTGGTAAAAGAAAAAGAAAATACTCTGTGAGAATGAGTCCCATGGGACATTTCAGGTTTGTGTCTGGAGAGCTTCTTGAGGATGCTGGGCATGTGTGTGCCCATAATTCAGGGCTCTCTGACGCTAGGGTGGATCACAGAGTCAGGACACTGCTGGAGACTGCTGCGCTTCTCTCTCTCCCCCTCTCACTCACAGAAGAAAGAAATAAATAATGTTTATAATGACTTGGCTGCATTTCTGATACAGTTTTTCCTAACATTTCTTTAGCATATCACTTTGTGATATTAGGTATTTTGCTTGTTGTTTCTTCCTATCAAAGCAAGGAGAGTGGTAGTAACATACTATTATTCTACGGGTGTTATCCAGATCCTCTGACATTTGATTATTTCAGGCTATTGGTCAAAAGCAAATCTCTATGGAGGAACGACTGATGATCTTGTCTGATTTTCAGTGCCTAGTAAGGGGACACAAGAATGGGACAGCAGCTTAGAAAGAATAAGATGAGATTTAGCCAAGGGAAACAAAAGAAAGAAAGGAGAGTCTCATAGATAATTTTCTCAGTTGGCTTTCTATCGATAAATGGGGAGAGGAAAAAAAAAAAGTAATAGCTGGCTTTTATTGGGGGAGGCTAAAAGATGGAAGTATCGTCATTATAAAGATGGAAGCAATTTTCTTTTTCATTGCGAATGACACAGTCCAGCAAGGAAATGATGCTTTCCTTAGTATTTGAAATTTAAAGTTTATACTTTAGTAATATGCTTTAGTGTGTCAGCATCTGAAGATCTCAAATTCTAAGAGGAATGGTTCAGGATATAAGGAAAAATGATATTCATTCATTCATGTATTCACAAAATACATACTGAGTGTCTCATATGTGTCAGGCACCACCAAGAAGGTAAGTATGCATAAAACAGATCTGGCTTATTGCCCTCACAGAGCTTACATTACTTTTGTGTATGTATGTGTTTGTGTGTGAATGTGTGGCGGGAGCTAGAGCAATTGAAAGCCAAGTAATAAATTTATGGTATTGCAGCTGATATTAGGTAATATGGTGAGGAATAAAGCAAGGATAGGAGACAGGAAATGCTGTCAAAAATGAAGAGAGATGAATGGATTACAATTTTAAATAGCATGGTTTTCTAAGTAAGAAGATGACAGCGGGCAAAGATCTAAGGGAGATGAGTGAATGAGTTATGTTGACGCATGGGAAGCATTCAATCACATAGTTATCAACCCCGCCCTACGTCTCTCATTGTTTATTCTTCCAGAGAAGGAGATGCTGTTGAAGGATATGCATTTGATTTGGTGTTATTCATTCCTTTCTCTGCTTCCCTATAACACATTCCTTTTAAACATTTTGATAAAACATTCTTTAAGTGAGAGGTTTTCTCTATAATATATACATTTGGTTTCTGCTCAGTAGTTAGAGCCTCGAAGTTATATCAGAAGTACCCGGAGTTTGCATATCAGTCCATTAGCTCAGCAGCAGAGCAAGGAAGAGAACTGTCTTCTGGTTTTCATCCTGGAGCTCTGTCTACTGGACCATCTCCATCCCCACTCAGTGAAGGATCTTCTGGCTGAGAGTGGTAATCATTGACAACTGTGCTAAGAGTGGGTCTTAAACGAACTTGAATTTGTTAAAAGTAGACAGATCCACAAGCTGCTAATTACTGAGGGCTAAGATGCTGGGCTACTAACGTTTTTCATTTAGTTTTTCAGTGTTTTTAATAGAATAAGTCTCTCAACAGTTGTATAAATCTCTTAACAGGATTACTGCAATAACCTACTTGGTCTTCTACCCTTGGCCCTCCTATACCCCATTGTCAACACTGTGGCAAGAATAATATTTAACAAACATATAAGTCAGACCATAGGTGTCCATCTTTGCTCAAAAAAAAAAAAAGGCACAAAAAGGGATTTTATTGTATCCAGGGTAAAATCCACGTTTCTCATAAAAATCCACAAGGCCCCATGTAATATGGCTTCTGTTGCAAACACATTCACCTTGTGCTGCTCTCCATCTTATTTATCCTACATATGGCACTCCGGGCTTCCTGACATCCCAGTCGGGTTCTTGCATAAGGATCTTGATCTCATTTGCCAGGTTGTATGACAGCTTCTTCCTCACTGCCTTCAGTTCTCCTTATGTAGGAAACCATGCCTGATCATCTTACAAATAACCACCTTCTACCCTCTAGCGCCCTCCCTCCTGTATTTACTCTCACATGTGCCCTTACATCACTCATCGCCACATGACATATTGTATATATTTACCTCTTCATGGATTCATTATTTCTTTTTCAACTAGAACATAAGCACTGTGAGAGCTCAAACCTTTGTTCCTAGCACAAGAGTGTCTAATACATAATACATGCTCAACCATGAAGAAAAAAGACAAATCAGTAGGTAAAAAATAAATGCCACTGGAATCAGAGCAGAGCAAAATGGCAAAGTAGGACTCATCCTCCCCACAGAAAACATCTATTTGATCAACTATCCACTCATGAGAACACCTTCACAAGAGCTAAGGGAACTAGGTGAGAGAGCACAGAACTTGGCTGCAGCACAATAAGAAAAGATACAGAGAGAGAGTAAAGGACAGTTTTAGATCACTTGCATCACTCCTGCTTCAACCCCAGGCAGCACAGCACAGAGAGAGTGTGTGTCTGCTTGTAGGAAAGAAAGGGAAACAAGTACAGAATTTTTCCTTGGACCCTCCAGCACTGGGCCTACCACAGTGAAACTTCACATCAGGTAGAGGCCCCATGAGCACATTTAAATTTTCCAGGCTGGTCCTCATGAATCAAGCCTCAAGACCTGCCCAGGCACCTGATAGGACCACAAAGCCTCAGTTCTCAGGCTTGTGTCATGAATCCAATTTCTGGCCAGCATCAGCAACCCCAGAAAGAGGCAGCCCTCAGTGGTCCCTGGCTTTGGGCACCTCAGTGCTATGCCTGCTGTAGTGGACCCCTCACATCTGATAGCAGGCACCAGTCACAGCTGTCCTGGGCTTCTGGTGTGTTCCTGTGTCTCTCTGGCTATATCTGCCCTGGGCTTCCATGCCTGCTGTAGCAGGCTCCATGCTTCCAGCAATGCTGGGCTGGCCACATCTGCCCTAGGTTTCTGGTGTGCCCCAATGCCATGCCTGCCACAGAGCTTTCTCAGATAGAACCACTCTGTAAAGACTGTTACAAAAACTTACTCTTTAAAATGTGCAGACCTTGGCTTGGAATCATAATAACTAAGAGCAATGAGGGAAACTTAACATCAGAAAACAGACAAAATAAGGCACCAGTGACTGGCCCTAAAGGGGTCAATTCAGCAAAAGGATATAATAAGTGTAAATAGATATCCAGCAAACATCAGGACACCCAAATTTATAAAACAAACATTAACAGATATGAAGGGAGAGTTAGACTGCCAGACAATGTTAGTAGAAGACTTTAACACACTTTAACCCTATTTCAGCAACAGACAGATCATCTAGACAGAAAATCAATAGGGAAACATTGAATTTAAACTACACTCTAGACTAAATGTCTCTAAAGAAGACAGACACACAAATGACCAAAAGGAATTTGAAAAAATGCTCACCATCTCTACTCATTGATGGAAATGTGAACCAAACCACACTAAGATATTACTTTATACTGTTAGAGTGAAGGCCATCAAATAGACACAAGATAAGTACTGATGAAGGTATGGAGAAAAGGAAATCCTTGAACAACTTTTGGTGAGAATGTAAATTAGTACAATCATTATGGAAAACAGTACATTGGATCTCCCTCACCCCATTAGAAACAGAGCTATCGTGGTCAGCAATCCCACCACATAATATATACCCTAAGGAAATAGATCAGCATGTTGAAGAGATACCAGCAATCCCTTGTTTATGGTAGCATTATTCACATTAGCCAAGATGAAGAATCAATGTCCTTCAATGGATGAAGGGATAAAGAAAATGTGGTGTTTGTACACAACAGAATATTATTCAGCCATTTAAGTGGCTAGCTTGTCATTTGCAGCAACATGGATGCACTTAGAGAAAACTACATTAAGTGAATTAAATCAGAGAGAGAGAGAGAGAGAGAGAGGGAGAGAGAGAGAGAGATCAATACCGCATGAAGTCACTCATGTAGAATCTTAACAAGTGATCGCATAGAAGTGAAAGCAGATTGGGGCTAGACTGGTTATAAGTGTGAGGATATGGTTTGGAACTACGTTGGTCAAAGGACACAAAAATTTCCAGTAGACAGGTGGAATAAGTCAAGAGATCTAGTGTCCAATATAGTGACTATAGTTAAAAATACACTATACTCTTGACTAATGCCGAGATAGTGGATATAGTGTTCTAATCACAAAAACAACCACTATATGAGGTGAGGCATATGCTCATTAGCGAGATTTAGTCCCTGATAAGGTATACATATACTTTAAAATATCATGTTGTCCTTTGTAAATTCATACAATTTTATATGTCAATGTACAAAAGAAAAAAAATGCCACTGACTAGACTTGGTGCTATACTCACACAAATAAATAAGGGACTTTACTTTTCTGATGACAACAAATTTTTTTAAAAAACTGTGTCAATATTTAAAAATGTTGACAAGGGTATGGAGGAAAACCACACTTGCAACACTGAAAAATAAATAAGGAACTTTACTTTTCTGGTGACAACAAAATTTTTTTTAAAAACTGTGTCAATATTTAAAAATGTTGACAAGGGTATGGAGGAAAACCACACTTGCAACACTGAAAAAGTACATATTAGCTATTGTTTAGGAATAATCTTTACAATAAAAAATTTCAGAAATGCAAATCCATAAGGCATGCAGTACAACCCATGAACATCAATATCCTTTAGAGAAAAATATGAGAGATTAAAAAAATACTCTACCTCCATTAAACACAAGATAGTATTTTTATAAACTGAATATATTTAAAGACAAGAAGAATATTCCATTTTATTATTGAAGTACTGCCATGCCAATAATAAAAAATTGAATGTAAGATTATAGTATGTTAAGATTTCTGCTTTATTTCCAATGGATAAAATGGTTTTTAACCATCTATCTTTGCTCAAGAAATGATATAGAATACTCACATGGAATTTTATGCAACTCATTCATGAACTTCTCCTTTAGCTTAGAAAAGGCATCTTCCTTCCCTTCTCCAGGACTGGCTGGCTCTGTGGCATTGTGTGGTACTACGGTTGCCACTGTGGTGACTGGCGGGGCTGCCAGGGCTTCGTGATGACTCTCGCTCACCATTGTAGGTTCAGGTGAAACTCTGAGGAAAGTGAAGCAAAGAAAGAACAATTCAAAATGGCGTAACTGATCTCATATCAAAGGTTTACCAGGTGAAAAAACTTCAAAGTTTGCACCTGCTCACTGGCTAAATAGTGTATCATTAGCATATTACTTTATGTTGGTTCATAAAATATTTATGGAACCTCAGCAAGAAGAGAATCCTTCCCTAGAAAGCAAGACCAGACATAGTTACTGAACAGCATTCTCTCCCAATATTTCTATGTAAACTGTCAAGTCTCTTAGATAATTAGATAGCTAATTATTTGCTGAGTAGATTTAACTTCTAACCCATATCTTTATCTGGTATAAAATGATTGCTGACAATATACATTCTCTATGCTCTAAATATTCTGTATGTTCCAAAAGGAAAAAAGAGACAAAATATTTCTCTCTTTGGAATATTGAAAATGTTGATAAGTGATGGGTATAAACAATACTGTTATAACATTGATATTCTAAGAAGTCATGAATGTTATATAAAAATTGGTTCTTGAACCTCCATTTATTGATGGTAACTTTGCCTCCCAGTCATTTTTTCTGACATTTACTATAGACAAAGCTCTGATCAATAATTCACTTGTCTTGCTGGGTGATTTTATTTGTCACCGTAAATGTGGCATGATTGACTATATATATCAAGGCACTACTGATGAAAGATGACTTGTATGTTTAATTATTTTAATTTATTTAGCTTCATATTATTAAATTATTTTATTAAATTAATTTGTTCAATTATTTTAAGTGTTTGTTTATCTCCCAAACACTCCAAACCAATTTATCTTCAAGGGAATCAATGAAAACATCTTAGCTTTGAATTAAGAAGACATCAGTTCTTGTTCTCTTCACTTGCTAAAGGAATATTGACAAGGCATTTGTCTTGTCATCTTAATTTATCTACCTTCTGAAATAAAAGAGTACTTCAAAAAGTTTGTGGAAAAATGGAATTAAAGTATGAGTTTATTCTGGTGCAAAATTTTTCAAAATCTGTGCATAATTATCTATAATATATCATGATATATGCTTTCTTTAAAAAAGTTTTTTTTTGTGAACCAGCAGTTAGTGTAATGGCTATGTCGCTGGACTCCCATGTAGTCGACCGCGGTTCGCGTCCCGGACCCGGTG
This sequence comes from Tupaia belangeri chinensis, assembly GCF_000334495.1. NCBI lineage: Eukaryota > Metazoa > Chordata > Mammalia > Scandentia > Tupaiidae > Tupaia > Tupaia belangeri. Next base: position 5,536,473 of record NW_006159547.1, on the reverse strand, counting down.
GCTTAAAACTCACTCCGGGCGCGTGTGTGTGCGTGTCCAAAATCCTGAGAGGAGAATGGAGGAGAAGGGATTGCGGTGTGACCATTCCCCCTGGGGGGGTGATTTCTCACTTTCTGTCTCTCTGTCTCTCTCTGTCTGTCTGGCGAGCGCACGCGCCCTATAGCAAAAATCTCTCCAAAAAAAAAAAAAAGAAAGAAAAAGAAAAAGAAAAGAAAAAGAAAAAAAAAAAGGTTTTTTTTTTTTTTTTAAATTTGCTATGAGTGCACGAGTTTGCCAGCGAGACACACTGAGAGAAGGAAAGTAAGAAAGCGACCGCCAGAGGGGATGGCCATGCTGCATTCCTTTCTACTCCATTCTCCTCTCAGAACTTTTGGGCATGTATGCACATGCATCTACTGTGTTCTCAAGGTCCCAGGTCTGGGACTTGAACCAATACTAGTTAGATGGGATCCAGCTACCTTTACCACACCACCAGCTGATCCCATAATATGCTTTTTCTGTGAACTTTTTGAAGACTCTTGGTATGAAGAGCACTGAAACCTGCCCTTCCTGAAGTGTTCTTTTATAATATGTAGTGCTCTATAAAAGTAAGTAAGTTATTCTGACAGGGTAGAAATGAACTCATAGTTTTTAATCCTCCAATATTTTGGACTTTATAATTTTATTATCTGACTTAAGGTTTTAGGCTGCACTGATAATAGAGCGGGCATGATTTGGGGCAGAAATAAACAAGTGAAAAGAGCCCTGGGTAGCAGCGACTTCACAGTCTCAGCAAGAAAGCTGATAGCCTCATCTTTCATTTTCGAAAGAAGCAGAGGTAACCAGTAAACAGATCAGGAAATTTTATGGAATTCAAATCTGCTGTGATTAATTATGCCTACTTACATATTTAGTGAAAGCATAGTTGAAAGCACAATGTCAGATGCATGTGTTTTTAAAAATTTTTTTATTAATATTGTCATCAAAATGCAGAGATTTTGGTGTCCAGCCCCATAGCATAGTGAAGGGAGCTGGATCCCACATGGCAAACTGCAGTTTGAGGGACAGCCCCTGTGATTTGAAATATAAGCATGTCAGATGCTCCTACAATTGTGCCTCAAAATCCTGATAGGACAGAGAAATGGAGAAGGGATCGTGCCCCATTTGGGAGTGCTTCCTCCCTCTTGGTGCTCTTTGGTAAGTGAACATGCCCTTTGGAAATAATAATAATAACTAAAAAAAAGACAGATGCTGGGTCTCCTGGAAGGAGATCATGACAATATACATAGATAATCAGTTTTCACGTGATAATTGAGTAACTCTTTTTAATGCTTTTCATTTTCCAGTAGTACCTACTAAGAGAACCCTAAAGGGCAGAATCTGACAACTACAGGTTCCTTTTTAATGCTTTTAATTTTCCAGTAGTACCTACTAAGAGAAGCCTAAAGGGCAGAATCTGACAACTACAGGTTCAGATCTTCTCTTGTTCTTCAGTAAAATGACACTCATCATACAACATAAGGCTTTTATAACTATGAAATGAGATCATTTATGCAAAGAATTTAGCACAGTGTCTGTGCTAAGTTTGTTTTATTGATCCATCCATCCAACCATTCATTTAAACAACACTTGGCAGCTCAGAATTTTTCAGAATGTGAAAACTTTTTATTTTATTTTTTCCAACTCAAGGTCACTTTCCAGAAGCTTTTTCTGATATTCTGAGGCTGTTTAGCTTAGGTGTTTGTCTCTGCAAAAACTTGGGAGTCTCTGTACTGCTGCAAATTTGGGTGAAACTATTGATATTGATGATGCCATAACTTTTATATTTCATTTCAGACTAAAATTACACACACACACAAACGTATACATATGTATGAAATATTAGTATGGATATATTCTAAAAACCAATTTGTTCTTCTGCTGTGAGAATTACCAAATATGGTGTACCTTTTTACTTATCTCTACAGGATAGTTGAGAATATTTGAGAACTATTTATGACTTACTGTGTGATTTAAAGGAAATGACTAAGCTACATTCAAACAGCTAAATACAATACTAGCATCATTAAATTAAAGGCATCCTGTCTGTGTTTCTACGTATTATTTGTTCAGTTCTGGACATACGATATTGTTACTGTCATTCAGAAAGACATTTAGCTGCTACCTTCAAGTGGTTACACAGTTGTCTCAAGTCTTTATGTGTACAGGTAGATGGGTCCTTAACCACTTGGATAGTTAAATATTTTCCATAATCCCCTAAGATATTATGAAATGTAAAACATTGGTTTATGTAATTTGAATGATATAAATGACTATGGAAACTTTTGCTAAATACAGTAAACAGAAAATGTGCTTGAAAGTAACTTTTTTTCCAAGAGCAAAAATGGTTTCTATAATTTTCAAAAACAATGATATTTAGCTATAAGTATCCCTGTAAGGTTTTCATGAAAAATTTAAAGGTGATAAGATTTTAATTCTTGCCAGCCAATGATACCATCACTATTTTTTTTTTTTTTTGAGAGAGATTTTTGCTATGGGGTATGTGTGCTTGCTGGAGAGATAGAGAGATAGAAAGCGAGAAATAATCCCCTAGGTGGGATGTCCACACTGCAGTCCCTTCTCCATTCTCTTCTTGGGATCTTGGGCATGCATGCACATGAACCTGGTTGAATTTTTAAGGCATTGGGTCTGGGACTTGAACCACGGGTGCCTACATGGGAGTCAAGCAACACAAGCATGATGCTGTCTGTTGGTCCTCATCCCTACCATTTTTAAATTAAAAAGAAAAGAATGTAAAAAAATATAGACAAGGCTCTTTTTTCTTAGAACATACCACTGTGAAATTTTTCTTTGCTTTTTTTTTTTTTTTTTTCCTGAGAGGTTTTTGCTATAGGGCATGTGTGCTCGCCGGACAGAGAGAGAGAGAGAGACAGAGAGAGAGAAAGAGAGAAATCACCCCCCAGGGGAGATGGCCACGCCGCAATCCCTTCTCCTCCATTCTCCTCTCGGGATCTTGGGCACGCACGCACATGCACCCGGCGTGAGTTTTAAGCCACCGGGTCCGGGACTCAAATCACGGTTGACTACATGGGAGTCCAGTGACATAACCATTACACTAACTGCTGAAACTACCACTGTGAAATTTTAAAAATCTTTTATAAAATACAAAAATATAATGAACAATTAATGATTATGTCACATTTTAGTTTTATTCCTTCATAGCTTAAGAGAGAATATTACTTTTAAACAACAACTTAAGAATAGTAACATTGATCTTTAAAATGAATATTTATGGAAATAAAATGCTCATTAAGAAATATCATTTTGTAAATGAAAAACTAGCTGATTATTAAATCCTGGTTAATGTGATGACTTCATATTCTTTTATATACATTAGGCACATAGCAGTTTTTGCTTATTCAGAAAATATTTATATTCTACTTAAGTCTCGATAAAATAACAGTTAACGGTTTCTGCGTAGCTGCTAAGTGGTTTATATTAAAGCATACAGTTCCCCTATTGTCCAGGTATGATTGTTACCCATTTCATAGACAAAGAAACTAAGGCCAAGGGAAGTTGTACAATTAATTGGTTCAAAGCCATACAGCAGTAATTAAGGGAGTTGGGATTTGAACCTAGTTGCTTAGTCACTATACTACAAAGGAGTTTGTATTATAAGACAAGTATCGAATGAAATTGTGCTTTTTTTGGAAGGAATTTTGGATATAGTCCATAGTATGAAGCATATTTCACACTGCATTCCAGTGCATCTTTTCTGTCTGAATATTATATACTGACAAAAGTTTCACATGAAAATATTTTTCTTTATTATGTGTGCAATACTCTGATATATTCAATTCTACTTGGTTATTTTCCACTAGAAAGCCCTAATATACCCCAAACTCTTGTATTGGGTTTCAATCCACTCACAGTCTGACATCTCCAGTTTTGAAAACCACTATAAATAAAGGACATGCTAAGAAATAACACAAAATGGGGCAAATTAAGATGTCATTTATTAGATACCTAATATGTGCCAAAATACTACAAATAGCAACCTAAGAATAGACACATTGAGAAATGTAACATTCATCACCACAAAATCTCCTTAGAGATACAGTAAGAATACTTGTATTATTAAGTATAATATCTTCAATTTATATTACAATGCTGAGAAGTAACTTAACGTTATTTTACAGGAGAAACTGAGACGCAGCTTTCCAGTATTTAGCGAATTATCTGACAGAGCTGTCACCCTATTCAAGGTTCCTTTTGTGAGTCTACTCTAGTATCAACATGTAAGTATTATTAAACAATTAAATCAGTCCTGAAGAAGTACTTATGATTTTCTCTTCAATCTATTTACCAGTAAGTGGAAACACAAGCTGTTTACCTAACAGGGTACATATTACTCAATTTTAGAGGTATATTTGTTCAATTTGTTAAGTGGAATTTAGCAACCTGAATGCACCAAGAAATATATTATTGAATAGAAAAATAAAAATCTCTTCTAAAAGAAAGTTCAGCTCAAAGAATTTCCAAAGAAAGAAAATATGAACCCCTCTTTTTCCCGATAAAGACAAAAACCTAACAAGATATAATAAAATTTTAATTTCACAAATTATAAAAAACTTCAAAATTAAAATAGCAATAAAATAAAATGCATTGATTTATAAATTGGGCTAGATATTGATAGTAAAGGGGAAGTATAGGGACTGGGCAATTGGGATGGAGAACTGATTAGAATAATATCTTATAGATGCCAAAGTAATAGCACGTAACACGAGCTACAAAAAAGCTCATTCTTCTAGTAATTCTTGATAAAGAGTTAACATTATATGGATGCACAAGCAATTTAATGCAAGGATATTTATGGGAACATTATTTATAAAATTAGAACTATCAATAAATTAACAGACTTTTTGATTATGACAATCTATAAAATGATGTTATTAGAATTATCTTAAAGTAAATATTTATAAACCTGGGAATACATTAGAGTGTTAGAAAAAATATGCAAATTGAGACATTTTATGAAATGTGCTCAATTTTTCTGAAATAAAAAATATTTTGTAGAAAAGAGGCTAGAAAGATACAGTTAAATGATAACCTTGTGGTAAATCATTCATTTTGTTCCCCATGTATCTACATTCTCAATATTATAAACCTGAATTATTTTAAACTACAAAAAGAAAAAAAAAAAAAAAAAAAAAAAAAAAAAAAAAAAAAAAAAACGACCTTTAACAAAAAGTTTTTGAAATGTAATTAAGGGTCTAAATCTCTAGAATAAATGATATAGCTACATATTTAGCGAATGTGATAAGCATTATGGTCCCTGGTTAAAACACAATGTGGAAAAAATTATAAAGGCATCTTAAAGGTTAATACTTTGGTGGTATAAAATGAGAAAAATCAGGATTTTTGGTTGCCATGACGACTTCCTTCTGTCCCCTTAGATTTATTCTTCTTTGTAGGACTTTAATTATGTCTATCTCTAGATCTACAAATTAATATAGATTTCTCAGATTATACAGTGAGGTAGTCTGCTATGCTGCATAAATGTGATGATTCCTAGAGAAAGTTCTTTTTCCATCTCTAAGTAGTGTGTTTTACCATAACAGCATGCAAAAGTAAAGCGCAAACAAGAGAAGGTCAAAGAAATATTGAAAAGTTTTGATTGCTTAAAAAAAGTATTCAAATGTAGAAAAGCCCCAAACTGAAAGTAACTCTTGGAGTAATTATTAAAAAATTATCTGAGATAAATCTGGGAATGTGTTACAGTGTATCCTGAGGCAGAGGGCACAATATTTTATCCCATCAGAATATTTTATTTCCACTGACCTACCACAGCTGTAGGTGGGAATGATACCTGGATGCCACATACCACCCCCAACTCCACTTCAAGCTTTCAAGATTGAGACCTTCAGCTCCTTTCTCTGTTTTAGGTAGTGACATCTGCTGAAGCTCATGGTCAAGGAGCCCTCTGAAAGAATTTCCCTTGTCCAAATGAAGTTACGTTGCCCAAGGTTAAACAAACTTCTTCTCCAGGGACAGTCCTTATCCAGTGGTTGGAGGATGCTAATATGAAGGCTCAGCTGTTTTTCTCAATTTAGTGCCTCTTTGAATAGCCCAGTAGGATCAGCTAAAGTAACTGCATTTCAGTTCATCAAGCATCTCCTTTCACCTAAACCTCCTTCTCCCAGTGTCTCACACGGACGGCATTCCCCACTAAATTACCTCTGACTCAGAGGAGGTTCCTGGGGAATCTAATCTATGACACCCACTCTGAAAGATTTTAGGGAAAAAACGAACACTGTCAAAACTTCCATTAAAATTCTTTTCAACTCAAGAATCCTTGTTGGTAAGTGAAGTCTAGGAGCATATCAAAATCTTGCACAGCTTTGCAGATGTCTGAATGTCTGGCTTGAGGTGGATCTTCTCTCCTTAGTTCAAAGAGATTATTTCTCTCGAGGGAGGCAAGAGGTTATATGAACCTGTCACAGCAGAGGAGAACTGACTTCCGGGAGTTCTAGAGGAAGGACTGTAAGATGAAATAGTGTGTTTTTTAGACTTAGAGCAACTGGAAGCACAGCAGGTAGCCTAACCAAAAATGCACAAGTGCTTGGGTTCTTTTTCTCTTGTTTCTTAAAAACAGATCTACTAGGCTGTCTGAGAAGTCATAACATATTTTTTCTGTTTTTCTTTTTTTGAGAGGTTTTTGCTATAGGGCGCGTGCACTCGCCAGACAGACAGAGACAGAGAGACAGAAAGCAGGAAATCACCCATGCCGCAATCCCTTCTCCTCCATTCTCCTCTCGGGATCTTGGACACGCACGCACACGTGCCCGGCGTGAGTTTAAGCCACCGGGTCCGGGACTTGAACTGCAGTCGACTATGTGGGAGTCCAGCGACATAGCCATTACGCTAACTGCTGGTCCCTCTGTTTTTCTATGAAAAAAAAAATGCATCATGACTTTGCTGATGACCCAATAGAGATTCCAAATTTTCCTCATTTATCATCACAAAAATCTCCCTGGAGATACAGAAGCATTTTACTTAAGAATATGTTTTCTAGGAAGTGTTCCTCAGAAGTGCTTCTGCACAGCAAATAAAAGTAGGCCTTCTTAGCTTTACTTTACGAGTAGGATCAACATTCTCCCACAGTCCCACAAATCCCCCTCTACAGACATTGAAGCTAAGTATAGGTTGTTTATGCTAAAGGTGCAGTTAGAAGAATGTGGGGAGGGTGGAAAATGATGGCATGCTCACCGGTTTCATTTCTTAAGAATCTCCACTAAATGTCTGTTTTTGCCCCAATTCCCAGCTCTACAGAAGGTATTCATGTCTTCTCTCTCCCCTCTTCCAAACCTGTTTCTCTACAGCCTCTAATTTTCATTGTTTTAAAAACAATTTCCCTACGTCAAAAGTGTCCTTACTTTTAGGATTATTTCCAACTTGGTTCAAATTCTCTGTAACTTTTAAGGTTTTTACCATAGAGCACATGTATTTGCTGGAGAGCCAACTGTATTGGTTTTCCTTCTCTCTCTTTTCTCTCTAATCAAAATCCTGGGAAAGCTGTGTATGCATATGCATGCAAGAGAGGAGAGAGAGAGAAAGCAAGAGAGGCATCCTCAACAGGGTCTTATACTGTGATCCCTTCCCCAGCTCTCCAGCTCCTCAGAATGTTGGCTGCCCTTATGCATATCCGGTGTGCTTTCAGAATGACTGGGCATTTGAACCTGCCATAAGCCACGTGGCTTACAGCATTACAGTCCAGCATGCTACTGCTTGTACCATCATGACTAGGCCATAGGTTTTTAAATTTTAATGTGAGTTCTTTTTTTTGTCTTTTTCTAATGTACAGCAATTTAGTTTTTCAGTTTTTTCAGTGTTTATCTCTTCCTATCCCTGTCTTCAAGCCTGCAAAAGCAGTTCTTCAGGATTCATTTACTTATAGGAGGAAGACAAATTATATTAAGAATTAGTTATTTTCCCATCATACTCTGATTTTCATTGTTTTAAAAACAATTTCCCTATGTCAAAACCAAATAATACTTTTAGGATTATTTCCAAGTTGGTTTAAATTCTCTGTCACTATTTTTTTTTTATCCTCTTTTTTTTTTTTTTTTTTTTAGATTTTTGCCATAGGGCACATGCACTTGCTGGAGAAAGAGACAGAGAGAGGGAAAGTGAGAAATCATCCCCATGAAGGATGGCCACACTGTAATCCCTTCTCCTCCATTCTCCTTCTGGGATTTTGGGCATGCACACACACATGCCCAGTGTGATTTTCAAGCTATTAGTTTCAGAACTCCGACTGCGGTTGACCATGTGGGAATCCAGTGCTTTAACCACCATACCACCTGCTGGCCCTTCTGTCTCTATTTTTTTCTTTGTTTTTAAATTGTCTGAAAATAAATATGACTCCACACCCTACAGGTGGGGAGTGGAAGATGTACTTAAGGTATGAACCCCACGATTTGCCCATTCATAGTTTTTCCCCCCAATCTCCCCATCTAACAGTCCTCTCAGGCCCTGTCTACATAGATTGCATGATCTCCCCCTATGACGATGGTCATAGAGAATTCAAGGTCTGTGGAAGGGTAACCTAACTGGACTTTATACAGGTGAGTTAGGCCAATAAGAATCTCTCTCTACAAATTTAAGCTATGAAATACTCTAAAGAAACCAAGGCATAGGGAAAAGAAAAAGAAAATGCTCAAGGTCATAGAGGTAATAAGCTAGGGAGCAAAGATTCCAAACCGGCAGTCTGATCCCAGGGCTCCCATCAGGGACCACTGTGCGATGCCATCCTGGCAGTTACTCTGCTTCTATTGGCCTAGCTTTAGCTCTGAGCTCTAGTGCATTGCATCCTGCAAATATTAATACTTGACAGTAATCTGAGTAACTTTTACCTTGTACTCAAGAACATATAATGAAAAATAAAGCCTACTGTGTGGGTTCACTAGTCTTGTTAGTTTTGAAAACTTTTGAATAACTAGACATGGTGAATTCTTTTTGTCTTGCTCTGAATTCTTACCTGATACACATAGAAGACTGATAGAACTGAGAATATTGAGTGACATGGAGCTTCTATCATATAGGCTTAGAGAAAATGTCACGGTGACTAATGAATAGCTTAGTGAGAGATTCAACATTCAACTGAATGCTTTTTTTCACAGAATAGATTTCTTCACAAATTTTTACATCTCTGAAATGGGGATTTTTCCTATAACCAGTAGCATCTTGCTATCACTGACTTCTGGGCCAAGTTGTCATTGGCCTGTGTACACTCAACCTGGTTGTTATACCTGTTGATATTAAAGGCAACAGTTCAGTTCATAGCAATTTGGGGGAAGGGATCTTAAGTCTTCTAGTATCAGCTTGTACTGGGAAGCTAGCAGAATGAGAATGAAGTATCACTAGTTTGGAAGATTCTGGAGGCAACAGTAGATCAATATTTACAGAAATGCTGTATTCCAGCATTCTTGATGGTATATAGGATAATGGTATGTGAAAAAAATGGGCAAAATCAACTCTGAGTGGAGAATAGATTTAGAAATTTTAGTAATTCATTAAATGACCTATTTTGCTTTTATTTTCCTCTTGTGTGCATAATAGTGGGACAGAATAAAATTTGTCTAAGTAAGTCTGTTTTCTTCAGTAAGTGCTGTATAAAAATTCAAGTGATTGAAATCACTGTTTACTTAATTTATAGCATATTTTCTTAGTAGTATATAAGATAACGATGCAAATTAAAATTTATGCTTTTTTATATTTGTTTTTGCCGTAGGGTGCATGCATGCACTTGCCATAGAGAGAAAGAGGAAAAATGAGAAATCACCCTCCCAGAGGGGATGGCCATGCCATAATCCCTTCTCCTCCATTCTCCTCTTGGGACTTTAGGCATCCACACATACACATCTGGCATGATTTTCAAGCTATGAATTCAAAACTTCAACAAGGGTCAACCATGTAGGAGTCCAACACTTTAACCACCATGTCACCGGCTGGCTTCTACTTAATGCTGTTTTTTTTTTATAGTACAAAAACATATATTTCTTAAAGAATTAAGAGAAAATGTAATCATTGTTTACATATAATGTTATGGTCAAGTAATAAATGGTCAAGAAACTGTTCAAAAATTTTGAACAGTTTCTCACTTCCAGAAGATCAACCACAATTGTATTTAACAATTATAGTCAACATGAATTTCAGAACTAAGATTAAAATTAATCCATGAACCAAGTGTAAACTATATTCTTTGCTACATTATTTTCTTCCTTGTATCCATATTATACAGAATAAGAGAATGAAAAAAAAAAAACAACAAGTAGAACATATCCAAATAAAACCCAAGAACTGAATTATTGTAATAATGGTAATGATACAGCAAATCAAGAGGTCTTATACAGGGAACCAGCAGTTAGCGTAATGGCTATGTCGCTGGACTCCCACGTAGTCGACCGCGGTTCGTGTCCTGGACCCGGTGGCTTAAAACTCACGCCAGGCGCGTGTGCGTGCGTGCCCAAGATCCCGAGAGGAGAATGGAGGAGAAGGGATTGCGGCGTGACCATCCCCCCTGGGGGGTGATTTCTCGCTTTCTGTCTCTATGTCTCTCTCTGTCTGTCTGGCGAGCGCAAAATCCCCCAAAAAAAAAAAAAAAAAAAAAAAAAAAAAAAAAAAAAAGAAAAAAAAAAAAAGAGGTCTTATACAAACTTGAAAATTTACCACCTACAATAAAGATATAAATCTTGAACATCTGGAATATGACAGCTGTTTTTAAAAGCAATTAATTCATGAATTTAACATTTTTTGAATAATCTATATATTATGCATCCATTTCTCTATCGTTGAAAAATAGTTTTCATTGCAGTTTATTTTGAAAGTATCACTTAAAATAGGTAATGTTTATGGCTTTCAATGGTTTCCCAAGAGATCTGTAAGAATGACATGGTCATGATGAAGAAAAATACCAATATAGGCTTTTCAAATGTTTTATAAAGATGTCGAGTGTATTTTGTAGTGTTTTAAAAATGTTACAGTAAGGTTCAAAGTCTTTTTAAAAATCTTTGTTATAGAAAGAGTACGTGTGAAAACCTAGAGACAAAATTAAATCTTCCATGGATCAATTTGACATAGTTTTCAGAGATTATGTTCATTGTGTACAATGTTAATTGAAAATACTGCTTTTTAACTTTTCTGAAATAAAATGAAGCTAGATCGTTTGGCAGTTATTGAGGAGATATTACTTTGACAGATCAAGCCAACTGGCTCTCAAAACATTTTCTATAGAAGCCACAGATAAATAACTTGGAATTTCCATTCTCCATTGCTTTGCTGAAACTCGGCTCTGAACTCTTGCTGTTTCTGAGCTGCAGGCACTTGAGAGAAAATCTAAGCTTGCAACTCAAAGCCCTTTTTTATCAAACTGTGTTCCAACTGTCATTGTTTTGTCACACAGTGAAGCAAAGCTTTAAAATTGATCTATCCACAGTTCAGACTGTGGTAAATATGATGATGGAAAATGCTGCAGTCTACCAGTTAGAGACAGTATGTTAATAAATAAAAATATCTAATGCTTATTAAGCCTGAACTATTAGCCAGACATTGTTGTAGGTGCTTTAAACATATAACGTCATATAATACTTACAAACGAAACCCTATACATCAGGGAATATTATTATCTCTCAATATAGATAAGAAAAACTTGCCAAAAAGTTGCACAGCTAGTAAGTGCTGGAGCCATTTGAGTGGAAACTGGCTAGCTCTAGAGTCCATGAAACTCTCCCTTGTTAATAAGTGAGTAGATAAATGTTGACTAAATAAATAAATAGTGTACCTACAACGTGTCCAGCGTGATACTAGACACTTTGCGTAATTACCTTGTAGTTCCTTTACCATCAAATGTTTGGGATTCATCCATGCACACAGACAATTAAAATCCAATGTGGTATAAACTCTAGTAGAAATAATGATGAGAAGCTACACTAATAGAACATGCCACATAGAAAGCTATCGGGGTTTAAAATATCTGAGTATGCAGGGCCTCAAGACTCAGTGTGCTAAATATATTAATTATAAAGTATAAAAAGTGGTTACTTGATTTACTTCTCCCCAAACTCTACCTTTTTTTGTGTGCCAGTGAATTAAGTTGAAGATATGAAACTGAATGAGCAGCATCTATAATCCCCAAATAATAAACAAGATCATGAGTGTGTTGTCCACCTAACAGTCTTTCCTTGTGATTTAAGATAAATCCAGTTTTTTCAGTAGATCTTAGGAGATCACCTTATCCTAATCTCATGGGCAAATCTTATTACCCTGGTAATCTTATTCTATTTTCCAGTAGTTGGCTTGGGCAAAGGCATATATATGATCCAGTTAGCCCCTGGCATGATATAAGGGGAAGTCTGTTAGGTGATTTCTGAGAAAGGATTTCTACCTTTTTTCTTTTCTTTCTTTCTTTCTTTTTTTTTTTTTAGAGGGTTTTTGCCTTAGGGCACATGTGCTTGCCAAGAGAGACAGAAAGATAGACACAGTGAGAGGGAAAGTGAGAAATCACTCCGCTGGGGGGAGAGGAGGATGACCACACTGTGATCCCCTCTTCTCCATTCTTTTCCTGAAATCTTGTGCACATACTTACATGTGCCCAGTGTGATTTTGAAAACACGGTCCGGGACTCAAACTGCGGTCGACCATGTGGGAGTACAGCAATGTAACCTCTATGCCATCTGCTGGCCCTGGATTCCTAAATTTTAAAAAAGATATTTAGAGAAGCAGTGCCTCCTCTGCTGGGTGGCGCCCTGCAGCCATGTTGTGAGGGTGAGACTCTAGTGAAGAAGGCTGATACTCTATGGACATCAGAATGTAAAGTGAGAAGTAACCTCCTTAATGGTGTTGAGCTGCTGCATCAACCCGCCACAAGACTGCCATATCTTGGGACTTCTTGTAATGTAATATATTTTCCTTATATTTAATACATTTCTGTTGCAGTTGCTACTGCTTGCAGCCAAAAACTAGCAAGTATAAATACTTTATAACCTGTTTTCCATAACAGCAAAAGTAAAATTCATTTTTTCTATAGATGTATTTTCTGCTGTGCTATGCCAACTTTACTTCTGGGTTTTTTTTTTTTTTTTTAGAAATTTTTGTTATAGGGTATATGTGCTCTCACTGGAGAGACACAGAGACAGAAAGCGAGAAGTCATTCCCCTCAGGGGGATGGCCACGCTGCAATCTCCTCTCCTCCAACCTCCTCTTGGGATTTTGGGCACACGCGCACATGTGCCTGGCATGGGTGTGAGTTTCAAGCTGCTGAATCTGGGACTTGAACCATGGTTGGCCATGTGAGAGTCCAGCAACGTAAACATTACACCACCTGCTGGTCCCATCTCACCTCTTTCTTTTGATTCTCAATAAGTTTAAAAGATAGTCATTATATTTTCTGCAATTTAGAACAGAACTGTATTTTCCCTTTTTTTATCAAACTGTGTTCCAACTGTCATTGTTTTGTCACACAGTGAAGCAAAGCTTTAAAATTGATCTATCCACAGTTCAGACTGTGGTAAATATGATGATGGAAAATGCTGCAGTCTACCAGTTAGAGACAGTATGTTAATAAATAAAAATATCTAATGCTTATTAAGCCTGAACTATTAGCCAGACATTGTTGTAGGTGCTTTAAACATATAACGTCATATAATACTTACAAACGAAACCCTATACATCAGGGAATATTATTATCTCTCAATATAGATAAGAAAAACTTGCCAAAAAGTTGCACAGCTAGTAAGTGCTGGAGCCATTTGAGTGGAAACTGGCTAGCTCTAGAGTCCATGAAACTCTCCCTTGTTAATAAGTGAGTAGATAAATGTTGACTAAATAAATAAATAGTGTACCTACAACGTGTCCAGCGTGATACTAGACACTTTGCGTAATTACCTTGTAGTTCCTTTACCATCAAATGTTTGGGATTCATCCATGCACACAGACAATTAAAATCCAATGTGGTATAAACTCTAGTAGAAATAATGATGAGAAGCTACACTAATAGAACATGCCACATAGAAAGCTATCGGGGTTTAAAATATCTGAGTATGCAGGGCCTCAAGACTCAGTGTGCTAAATATATTAATTATAAAGTATAAAAAGTGGTTACTTGATTTACTTCTCCCCAAACTCTACCTTTTTTTGTGTGCCAGTGAATTAAGTTGAAGATATGAAACTGAATGAGCAGCATCTATAATCCCCAAATAATAAACAAGATCATGAGTGTGTTGTCCACCTAACAGTCTTTCCTTGTGATTTAAGATAAATCCAGTTTTTTCAGTAGATCTTAGGAGATCACCTTATCCTAATCTCATGGGCAAATCTTATTAGCCTATATATATATATATATATATATATGTGTCAACCCTGGTATTTTTTCAGTAGATCTTAGGAGATCACCTTATCCTAATCTCATGGGCAAATCTTATTACCCTGGTAATCTTATTCTATTTTCCAGTAGTTGGCTTGGGCAAAGGCATATATATGATCCAGTTAGCCCCTGGCATGATATAAGGGGAAGTCTGTTAGGTGATTTCTGAGAAAGGATTTCTACCTTTTTTCTTTTCTTTCTTTCTTTCTTTTTTTTTTTTTTACGGGTTTTTGCTTTAGTTGCCAAGAGAGACAGAAAGATAGACACAGTGAGAGGGAAAGTGAGAAATCACTCCGCTGGGGGGAGAGGAGGATGACCACACTGTGATCCCCTCTTCTCCATTCTTTTCCTGAAATCTTGTGCACATACTTACATGTGCCCAGTGTGATTTTGAAAACACGGTCCGGGACTCAAACTGCGGTCGACCATGTGGGAGTACAGCAATGTAACCTCTATGCCATCTGCTGGCCCTGGATTCCTAAATTTTAAAAAAGATATTTAGAGAAGCAGTGCCTCCTCTGCTGGGTGGCGCCCTGCAGCCATGTTGTGAGGGTGAGACTCTAGTGAAGAAGGCTGATACTCTATGGACATCAGAATGTAAAGTGAGAAGTAACCTCCTTAATGGTGTTGAGCTGCTGCATCAACCCGCCACAAGACTGCCATATCTTGGGACTTCTTGTAATGTAATATATTTTCCTTATATTTAATACATTTCTGTTGCAGTTGCTACTGCTTGCAGCCAAAAACTAGCAAGTATAAATACTTTATAACCTGTTTTCCATAACAGCAAAAGTAAAATTCATTTTTTCTATAGATGTATTTTCTGCTGTGCTATGCCAACTTTACTTCTGGCTTTTTTTTTTTTTTTTTAGAAATTTTTGTTATAGGGTATATGTGCTCTCACTGGAGAGACACAGAGACAGAAAGCGAGAAGTCATTCCCCTCAGGGGGATGGCCACGCTGCAATCTCCTCTCCTCCAACCTCCTCTTGGGATTTTGGGCACACGCGCACATGTGCCTGGCATGGGTGTGAGTTTCAAGCTGCTGAATCTGGGACTTGAACCATGGTTGGCCATGTGAGAGTCCAGCAACGTAAACATTACACCACCTGCTGGTCCCATCTCACCTCTTTCTTTTGATTCTCAATAAGTTTAAAAGATAGTCATTATATTTTCTGCAATTTAGAACAGAACTGTATTGTCCCTACACTGTGTCAATGATGGTGAAGTCCAATGCTCTCCAACCTATGGTGCTATGTAAATATGAAATGACTTAATTTTTAAGACTTATTTATCTTATTGTATTTATTATTGTTATTTAATTTGCTTTGGTGCACATGCACCACTCACCAATGAGAAACAGAGAAAGGTTCAGGACTTAAACTGTATGTGGGAGTCCAGCATCTTTTTTTTTTTTTTTTTTTTTTTTGACAGGTTTTGTT
>NW_006159547.1:5515589-5520553 GCF_000334495.1 Tupaia belangeri chinensis | reverse complement strand
CACAATCCCTTCTCCTCCATTCTCCTCTCGGGATCTTGGGCATGCACGCACATGCGCCCGACGTGAGTTTAAGCCACCGGGTCCGGGACTTGAACTGCGGTCGACTGCGTGGGAGTCCAGTGACATAGCCATTACGCTAACTGCAGGTCCCAGTAGTCCAGCATCTTAATCACCATGCCACCTGCTGGCCTGAATTGAGTTGATTTGAAGCATAAGAAAATTGGTTTTATCTAATTTTAAAGATTTAGAACATTCAAGCAAAGTTCTGACTTTATATATTGTATTCAAATTGAAATATGTCTATCATTAATCAAAGTGGGTGAGCAAGGAGACAGTGTACAACCACACCTTGATCCAGAAGGCGTATTTCAGAAGTAAGTTAGGAAGAGCTGATGGACTGGAAGGAGTATTTGGCAGGTGCCCTCTTGTAACTATTACATGGCATGGCGTCTATGTGCTTTATAGTGGGTCCCTTTTCTTTTGCTTTTTTATTTTCTTTTCCTCGCTTTTGTTTCTTAAGAAACAGTTTACTTTCTGTTTCTCCAACAAGTCCTACTTCAATAAAGTTAGGGATACTTCCATGAATCTTTTTTTTTTTTTTTTTTTAAAAAATTTGGGGATATTTCCTTGATTTTTTTTTTTTTTTTTTTTTTTTTGAGAGATTTTTGCTATAAGGTGCATGTGCTCACTGGAGAGACAGAGACAAACAGAAAGCAACAAATCACCTCCTGGGGGGATAGCCAAGCTGCAGTCCCTTCTCCATTCTGCTCTCGGGATTTTGGGCATGCACATACACGTGCCTTGAGTGAGTTTCAAGCCTCCAGGTCTGGGACTTGAACTATGGTTAGCCACGTGGGAGTCCAGAACCTTAACCACTATGCCACCTACTGGCACTCCCTTGAAGAATTTTTATGCCTTTTCTTTCCTCTTGATAAAAGTGTATAACTCATAAATTTGTTAGGAAATTAGACAAGATACTGTGATCATATGAATACAAGAAAGTGGGTTTAAGAATAGATTTCCTGTAACATAGACCATCGAGTTTCTGTTTTACCCTGAAGCATCATTGTAGAACAAAAAGGTAACTTTTTTCATTATCTGTTGCTTTTTAACATTTACTTTCATTTTGTCTAATGGCAGGACTTAAGTGACTCAGTATTAAGATTGATGAAAATAACATAGTTTGTGTATGAAATCTGCATAGATAGAGTTTAGGGAGGATAGTTTTTGGTGTGAAGCATAATCTGTATATACCCTCTCATTCGCATCATAAACGGGCATGCTGGCTTGGTGACAAGAGCAATATAGGGAGCTATACTACCTTTTCGCTTTATGTTCAGTAATTATAGACACCATTATTTAATTGATATGATGTCATTCTACAGGTGTCTTGCTCATTTCCTTAGGCTTTTTTCATAGTTACTCATCTATAATTTGATATTATGATAGATGAAAAGACGACTGAAAAGTCATCTAAAGTGTTTGTACCGAGTGTGTCAAACTTCCTCTTTGAAAGTTGTTAGAAGACTTTCTTTCTCAAAATAGCATATTACTATAATTTAAAAATTTTCTAAATAGAAATAATCTATGCCTTATTATACAGCAAGAAATATGGAATTTTACACCTTTTTAAACTGTGTAATTGAAGAGTGTGGATGACCAGAACTCTAAGTTCATTTCAAAAGTCTGTTTATAAACCATAATGCCCTTGTTGAGAGAAAACACGTTTATATTTAGCTAGATTTTTTTTCTTCCATGTCATTAAAATGCAACTGCTTTTCTTTAAAACAGGTAATATAAGTAGCCAGATCTCAATTAATATCTGACTTGCTAGGGAGACATTTTTGATGGAGGACATGCTATTAGAATTTTGTACCTGAATATCAAATCACAGATGAGCTAACATTATTACTAAGATACAAGTATGTTGATAGCATGAATAAAATATGAGTATTGATTTCAATCACCTGGAAGTCACCCTGTTTTATAGAAGGTAAAATACAGAGTAAAGTAGAAGATGCGATTTAATAAAAATTCCATTTGTTTACCGCATGTTTTGTTCAGGTTTTTTGTAATTCAAGATCAAATCAACAAGGAGGGAACAAAACCCCAAAAGATTATGTAAAAGGAAATTTCCTAAAAAAAAAAAATTGCAGGAATGTTATCAAATCACCACTAAAATAATTGAAGTAAAATGATAAAATCAAACTTTTTTCTTTTTTAGGTTTTCGCCTTAGGGCACATGCACTCACCAGAGAGAGACAGGGACAGTGAGAGGGAACGTGAGAAATCAGCCTCAGGGATGGCCATGCTGCAATCTTTTCTCCTCCATTTTCCTCCTAGAATCTTGGGCACACATGCACACACACCTGGTATAAGTTTCAAGCCACCAGGTCTGGGACTTGAACCATGGTTGGCCATGAGGGAGTCCAGCAATGTAACCACTATGCCATTTGCTAGCTCCCATTAAATCAAACTGAAATATATGTGAAAGATTTTTTTATGAAAGACACTGAAAGATACTTTTCCATTCTAGAAGTTGAAGGAATATGAACAATATAGCTCTACTAGAAAGTTTAAAGCTGTAGCATTTTCCTCCTAGAATCTTGGGCACACATGCACACACACCTGGTATAAGTTTCAAGCCACCAGGTCTGGGACTTGAACCATGGTTGGCCATGAGGGAGTCCAGCAATGTAACCACTATGCCATTTGCTAGCTCCCATTAAATCAAACTGAAATATATGTGAAAGATTTTTTTATGAAAGACACTGAAAGATACTTTTCCATTCTAGAAGTTGAAGGAATATGAACAATATAGCTCTACTAGAAAGTTTAAAGCTGTAGAGGTAAAAATAAGCCAAAAAGGAAGACGAATTCATAATTAAATATAGAAATTTGTAATGGAATTTTGAAACTATGATTAAAGGGTCAGGGACTTTTCACAAAGGTACAGTCAAGGTACCTTTGCTGAGCACACATGAGTTGTAGCGTGGCCAATTTGAGAGGGATCTCAGTTCTGGCACTGTCTTTTCTTGGCTACAGAAACAAGAGCACGTCACTTGATTTGTCAGCCAGGGCTTCCTCATCTGTTGAAAAGTATATAATAATAAGCACAGAGCAGGACTCAATGGTAATTAATTGTGCTGGTGCAATGTTAAGAACAATATGTCCTCTTGTTCCTGTGGCAAATATATCCTTATTACAGTGTTGGATGCAAGAACTCCTTCTACTCTGATTCTAGGAAAGTTAATATAGTATTATTTGTCATATAAATTTTTCTAGCAGGAGAGAATACGTGAATGTGAGAATTCTGTGTCTAGTGCCTATAAAATCATTGCCATTCTGGTTTATACACTAGTCACTTGTGAATTGGTCAGTGTGGGTCATACCAAAAGATGACTTTTAAAAAAAGTTCTGAGCCTATCACTTTAAAAGCCAGATCCTGGAATATGGCCAGTCTTTACGTTCTACTTCATTACTCACTCCCTTCCTTTTTTTTCCCTTTTCTTGGTCAGTTCCCTGGAAGGCTGTTCATCTCTCTCTATGGCATAAGATCTAAATTCTAAATATATTTTCAGATTTATCAGTTTTAAAGAAGACGGCAGCTGCTGCCAAAGGAATTTTTCAGAATAGAAATTCTGCTGCTCATTGGCTCTGAAAGTTGGTTGACTACTTACAAGCCCCAGTTCCCAGATAGCATGTGCATAGAAATCACCCTTGCTTAGCACCAGCAGTTTTGATACAGCTGCCAGGAACATTAGCCTGAAAAATCATGAGGCTTTTAGAGGCTCGATAGCTTCAAAATGAAGTGATCAAGTTCTGAAAGTTCAAAAGAGCCAGGAATGGATATAAGGATGACTACTTGAAAAGCCTGGCTGATCCATGCAATAACACTCTGCTTCTAAAATACATTTCCCTGATTTTTTACTTTTCACTATTAGTACAGGTTGGTAGCTTACCAATTGAATATTTATTTGGCTTATAAAAAAAGAACCCTTTAATAAAGACAACTATGAAACAGGTGGGTTGGGGGAAGGTATGTTTTTGAATTAAATGCACTAGTCCAGATATGTACCAGATCAGAGTATGGGCTCTGACACTGCAAAGTTGATGCTTGAAGGGCCAGCAGATGGCCTAGCGGTTATGTTGCAGGACTACCACATGGCTGACCGCAGTTTGAGTCCAGGACTCGGTAGCTTAAAAATCATGCCAGGCATGTGTATGTGCATGCCCAAGATCCTGGGAGGGAATGGAGAAGGATTTGCGTCATGGCCATACCCCGAGGAGGTGATTTCTCACTTTCTCCCTCACTGACTCCTTCTCTCTCTGGTGAGTGCACACGTCCTAAGGCAAAACAAAACAACAACAACAAAAAACCTCTTAAAAAAAAGTTGGTGCTTGAATCTCATGCTGGTTAACAATAGCAGCTGACATGGATTTAATCCAAACTGGGCAAGTCTCCTTCCCCATTTGGCCTTTCCTTGGAATGGAAGGGTTACTGGGAGCCTGTTGTATATGGTGGTTACCGTGTATTGTAACTGATGAGCAGGCTTCCCTTCTATATTTTTTAAGTAACAATTTGTTTTTATATATCTTATGTTTTAAAGTTCATGTATTTTATTTCTAGAAAAAGAGAAAAAAGGAGACAAGACAGACAGACACACTTGAGGGTCTTCTCATAGAAGGATCCCCTTCTCTTAGTCCCCCAGCAAGTCAGGATCTTGGCTGCCTCAGGTAAACTTGGATCTGAACCTGTGGTCAGCCATGTGGCTTTCATCACTGTAGATCATTATATTGTCCCCCGTTGCCAATGAGAACGGTCAGGGATTCCCATTTAGATGTCTGGGCGGTAGCAGTGGGTGGGATAGGAATCCCCTCCATTGTCAAGTTGCGATGAGAAGGTATTTCTCTGGGAATGGTCCGTATTTCCTTTCTGGCAAGGTGGCTATCCCTACTCTTTC
>NW_006159547.1:5498238-5515578 GCF_000334495.1 Tupaia belangeri chinensis | reverse complement strand
CCATGCTTCGAGATTTAGAGTACCTCACTTTAGATCTCTTTTGGTCCTCAACCCTCCCCATGTTACTCAAAGAGCTCTTGTGGTGGCTCATATAGTAACTCTACATAAACTAGAGCCAGTTGGCCAGCTGTGAGCTGACCATCCTCCATTAATAAATTCCTCCACCATTACTACTTTCTAGGCAGAAATCCTTGGGCAAATTGTTGGAATATTGAGGGCCAGTTGGAAAAATAGCTCCTTTCTCTGCACTTCATTTCTCCGGAACACTTCTGGGCAGTAATTTTCTAGAAATGGCATCATTGTCCATTATTATAAAATGCTTTCCATGTTTTAGAATCATTTCAGAACATTAGATTTGTTAAGATGTCTGTCATGCTTTTCCTTTTTTTTTTTTTTAACCACTCTGATAGTTTTAGGAAAGAAGACTAAATAATCTTTTGTAGTTGATACGCCATCAGGAATAGAAGTCCAATTTATAAATTTTAGTTTGTTTGTTTGCGAGAGAGTGCATGTACTTAACAGAAAGAGAGAGAGAGAGAGAGAGAGAGAGAGGAGAAAGCACCCCCCCCACCCCATGGAGTTTGTTCACATTGCAATTCCTTCTCTCTCCTTGCAAGATTTTGGGCATGCCCACACATGTTCCTGGTGTGTTTTGCAAGCTACCAGATCTGGGACTTGAACCACATGGTTGACCATGTGGGATTTGGCTGCATTAACCATGAGGCCACATCATTGGCCCACCCTATTATAATTCTAACAAAAACATTTCATGCTGTTTTTTCTTAAACATATAAAAAGTCACCTCTATCTTATACTAGGAAAAAGAAAAGATCAGAAGTTTTCTGCATTATTATTATACTTGTAGAATTACACCACGATTTTCTACTTATCCATTTCCTCCACTTGCCTCTAAGCATTTCGAGGTTTGGGATAGACAGGGTCTTATTCTTCCTTATATTTGCAATACTCAGCACAATATCTCAACCTCTGTGTCAGTGGAATAGAATGTGATGGTGGGTAGGAATCTG
Organism: Tupaia belangeri chinensis; assembly: GCF_000334495.1. Taxonomy (NCBI): domain Eukaryota; kingdom Metazoa; phylum Chordata; class Mammalia; order Scandentia; family Tupaiidae; genus Tupaia; species Tupaia belangeri. Next base: position 5,514,550 of record NW_006159547.1, on the reverse strand, counting down.
AAAGTGCTTCTAATATGTGTTTATATTTGTATTACCCAATATTACAGTATTCTGTCATGAGGGAGCGAAACACATAAAAACTTCGGCAAACTGAGGCGAATTTGCCTGCAATTAATTTTTCTCTGGTGTCATGGAAGGTTTTGGATACACTTCCTGGTTTTGCACATTCAGATTAAGCTTATTTTGGAGAAAATTGGTATTTGGAGAGGTAATAGGCTGAAAATGGAGCCTGTTTCAAAGCTTGAGTGAATATATAAAGCCTGCACGATATTGGGCACACATTATTACTGAACCTTTTTCAACACAAAACGCTGACAGGAAAGAGAGCGGAGGCAGCTGGTAGAGGGAAGACGAATATAGAGCATTCGATGTTGAAAGAAGAGAACATGTAACTGCAAAATCATGCTGTTATTCATGATAACAAGTAAAAATCCCGCCAGCATTTTGCAGAGGGTGTTAGAGAAAAGGAAGGTCTCTGTGGAAATCAGCTGATTAAGATGGTGCTTTGTAGAAGTCCATCATCAGAGACTGAATACAGTAGTGGATGAGAGAACAGCCTTCCAGAAGGAAGAGCATTAAAGAGGATCAAAAGAATTTAGACAGTAGCTGGAGTTTCTACTGCCCTTGAGACTTCCTCCTGGCCAGGCTGGCTAAGGAATATAACCATTTCTCAGTGAAGGAAGCCTGGAAATCAATAACAGAATGTCAACTAGTATCAGAATGTCAGCAAACAGGGTTTGTAGTTCCAAAAATGCATGCAGGCTTCCCCTTCTCACAGCGCCTGTCTCCATGATGCCTGGGTATTATCTGTATTATGTATATATTTTAGGTCTGCGTCTTCTGCTATATCAACCAGACTGAAAGACAATTACTTAAGTTTCTTACATTTACACATGTTCTTTACGAATAGAAATAACAGAGAGAAAAGCCACAGCAATTTTTTCTCACATGATCATTTTGTCATCGTTCACACTTACATCTTATTTCCCAAAGCTTTTATTTACATTTCTACTTCCCTGACACTCCTAACCATAGACATTTATGTTATTGCATAAAACAAACAAAAAACTCATATAAAATTAATGTTCAACTTGATTTAAGCATGAAATTCTAATACTGTCCAGAGAGAGCTCATGCTGCTTCAAAATAATTTCTAGTGTAATTCTACAAATAAAGAAACCATTTATATCAATAAAATACTTGTTCTCTGTGTTACTGCATAAAATCAATTTATATTCAAATATTTGGCTACTGCCAAATCAATGTCTTTTAGAAAGCTTAGGAACAAAAGTACTGTAGAGATTTGCTGTGAGACATTTTGCTCTATAAAGAACAATAAAACCGAAATTAGAATATTAACAAAATAGCAAAGCTATACTGAAGAGTTCACTTTGGCAGCTGTGGGTCGCTTCTGAACAAACAATTGTCTACCATTTTTCTTGCAATTGATGAATCCCCCCATTCTGATTTACTGATTCATTAAGTAAAGGGATTAGTAAAATTAATTAGAACACCAAAGCTGACATAAGTACTAAAACACTAAAGGAGCCGAGAATATCAATTTGTTTTTTTCTTCTAATCACTTCTAAGAATTAATTTACAAAATGAAATTTTATGACTAATTTCTATGAGATTTTTATTGAAAGGTTAAGAAAACTTTCATTATGTGAGAGGAGGATTTTTCCTGCTTTGGTCTAGAAATAGATTTAATATTTACAATTACTTTTCTCTGTTAGTTTTGCCTTGTTTTTCTGAGTAATAGTGATGTTTTCTTTTTCTTTCTTTCTTTCTTTCTTTCTTTCTTTCTTTCTTTCTTTCTTTCTTTCTTCCTTTCTTTCTTTCTTTCTCTATCTTGGCAGATGCTTACTTGTCAATCTTTTTTTTTATTTTAAACTTTATTTATTTATTTTATCTTATTTTATTTCAAGTTCTTTTATACATTCAACCACGTCATTTAGTTTGCAAATCGAATATTCCAACATGTTTACATTTCTCCCCAGTCCAGTTGATAATACTGTAGTTATCTTCAACATATAATACCCCATTTCTTTGACCCATTAATGCTTTGCCTCTCCATTTTTCTTCTTAATGCCCTTCCAAAACTAAATGACTAAAGGATATAGAAACATAGTAAATTGTTGTGAATACCAGCTATAGAGCGTAGGTGAAGAAATAGTCTTCCTTATTTCTTAGCTGTATTTTACTTATTCCTCTACTGAAGTCTGGATAAACTAGTAGATAACATAAAACTAATCAGAAATTTACATGCTTGCATGAAGCATCTTTGATCATTGTTAAGTAAGGAAAAGTTAATCTCTTAACTCAAACCTTGAAGAAATTAATGCTCTACATTCTTTTGTACATCTTGCTTTATTTTTAAAATTAAAAAAAAAATTGTTTGTTGTGATTTTTGAGTTGCTGGCTCCAGGACTTGAACCACACTCTCCTATGTGGGAACCTAGTACCTTAACTACCATGCCACCTGCTGGCCCTGTATATCTTGCTTTAATAGACAGAACTAGCATTACATTTTTCAATTTTTTTTCTTTAAGAGAGACTTTTGCTATAGGGCATGTATGCTCTCTGAAGAGACAGAGAGAGAAAGAAAAAGTGGGAAATCATCCCCACAATCCAGAATCCCTTCTCCATTCTCCTCTCAAGATTTTGGGCACACACTCCCGCTGGCATGAGTTTTAAGTTGCAAGGTCTGTGGGCCTCAAACCATGGCTGGCCATGTGGGAGTACAGTGCCTTAGCTACTGTGCTACCTGTTGGCCTCTGCATTAAAATTCTTGAACACTTTCATCTTCTTACTGTTTTTATTAAAATATTCTTGACCAATTTTATTACATTTTTTTCTACTCTCACTCCCTGGATTAGAGGGATCTCAGTTCTTGCTAGGCTTAGATTTCCATGGTGAACTTCAGGACATAACTAAATTCACTTAGATCTAGGGTATCAATCATCCTTGGTCCACCCTGATTTTTACTCCCCCCTGAATTTTGTACCCTGATAATACACACTACATCTAGAATCCTGTGTGGCCTAAGGATCTAATTAAATTTTATTACTATGTGTTGACTCATGTTTTCTTTCTTTTTCGTCATTTTTTTGATTGCAAATTCATCAATTTCCTATATTATAGAATATTCCTATATATCTGCTAAATATAAAGTAAATATGGATCCCAAAGAAGGCATTAGGTTGAAATGAATGTTTGGTCCTCCAAATTTCCAACCTAACACTCACAAGAGTTGTCATAGAATTGCATCCTCTAACTTTAACATATTGAGTTTTATTTTATTTCTTTAGAGAGATCTTTGCTATAGGGTGTATGCACTTGCCAGAGAGACAGAGACAGAGAGACAGAAAGTAAGAAATCCTGCCCCTTGCCCCCACCCGAAAGGATGGCCATGCCACAATTCCTTCTCCTCTATTCTATTCTCAGGATTTTGGGCACATGTGTACATATGGCTGGTGTGAGTTTCAAGCTGCCAGATCTGGGACTCAAACTACAGTCAGCCATGTGGGAGTCTAGTGGTATAACCATTATGCCATCAGCTGGTCCCCATATTGAGTTTTTTTTGAGAATACTTCACCCACATCATGTCAAACCTAAAATCAGCAGCCTTCCAAAACCAGGAATGTAACTTGACTGGTTTTGACAATCTATTTATTTTAGTTTTGTTGCCAAAATGTAATTTTTATCATATTAATATTGCCTATCTGTGGTAGAGCCACATAAACTAAGCGTCTGCCTCTAAAATTTGAATGTAAGTCTATTTCTTTAGATTTCAATACTGATCTTTTATGTTAATATTTTAGACAATTTTCTCTACAACCTCTCATAAATTATAAAATCTGGAACTAATTGTTCCCCTAATTGATTGACTCTCTTATCTCCTGTGGAGTGTACAATGCGTGTCATCTTGGCTGTATGCAGCAACAGGAGGGAAACTATCAATCAATCATAGAACAATTAGTTCTGATCTGAAGTTCCCCACCTTCTGTAGAAAACAGCCTCCTCGAATGTTAAAGGGACACATTTCTTTTTTGTAGATGTTACTAAAGGAAAAAATTTTTCTATTAGATTAAATTTTCCCCTGCATATAATTTAAATTAAGTTCCAAATTGGGTTTCTTAGGTTTGAGAGGAGTACCCAGTTATTATGGGTAAAGGGGCCCTTGTTACCTTGTATCATAGCCCCAGGTACACATTATTGCTTTTGTCTCTCTTTAAACAATTTTAAAATTTTACTTATTTATTTTATTATTTCTTATTTACATTGAATTGTTATATAGCTTTGTGAAGGTACATTATTATTTTTTCAAAGCATGCATGCAGTGTACTATAATCAAATCAAGGATATTGCCATAGTCATCGTCTTCAGCCTAGACTTATGTTGTACACTTTTGATTTTTGTTTTTGTCTTGAGATGTGTGTGTGTGTGTGTGTGTGTGTGTGTATGTGATGACTAGCAATGCCCTCCCCTTTTATCCACTCTGTGGTAGTATACTGTGCCATAACCTATTTGCCTAGTTTAACATGAATCCCTGTGTCTATTAAACGTTTATTTCTTGAGCTTTCCTCACACCTTACCCCTGGCCCCCATGTAATCCCTGGTATCTACAGCTGGGCTCTCTACTTCTGTGTCTTTGAATATTTCCAGTTCTGCCATAGAGTACATTAATATTTAGTTAAGCAGGGACATGGAGTGTTTTTCATTGTCTGATTTATTTTACTTAAACATTAAAATAATTTTAGTTATTTCTTAAAATGCTTTAATTAGGCTAATAGCCAAGTAACATGGAAGTAGGGACCCTTGTCATGCTATAGCATAGCTCCAGGAACATTTTATAGTTATTAGTTGTTTCTTACTAACCTTAGCCACCAGGCTGAGAATGGAACCTCTGTTCATGACTATATTTCTTTCTCCTAAAATCCAGCACATAGATGTCGTTTGATAAATGTTGATTAAATGATTGAATGAATGACTAGAACTTATAGTATTCAAATACAAACAGTAAGCAATTTAAAATTTCTTCATAAGATATCCATAAATGGGCTAGCAGGTGGCATAGTGGTTAAGGCATTGGATTCCCACATGGTCAAATATGGTTCAAGTCCCAGACCTGGTGGCTTGCTTTCTCACTTTCCCTCTCTCTCCCTTTCTCTGTGTATCTCTCTCTGGTGAGCACTCATGCCCTGTAGTAAATTAAAAGTAATAATGCTAATAAATAAAATTAAACAGATAATTCTTTAAAAGGAAAACAAATCCATAAATATAGCAGACAAAGGGAGAAGGGTAGTTTAGCCTTGTGCTCTACAATTTTATATAATTTTGTAGAAAGAAAAAAGTAAGTAATTTGATTTTTATGTTTTCTACCTTGGTTTCTCCAAAGTTAGACTACAAAAGAATCCTAGAAGGAGAATGGAGGAGAGGGATTGCGAAGTGGTCAATCCCCGTAGGGGTGTGTGTGTGCTTTCTCACTTTCTATCTCTCTGTATCTCTTTGGTGAGAGTATGTGCCCTAAGGCAAAATCTTAATTAAAAAAAAATGTAGACTGAATATACTACTCAACTCAACAAGATAAAGCATTTCTTTTAGGTAAACAGTTAAATAAATCTAGTTATAATTTTTATTTGGGTGAAATGAAAAAGTAAGTTACAATTTTTGCACTCTGAAAATACTGCAGACGATATAGGGAAAAACTAGAGAGTTAAGAAACGAATAACAGAATGACAGCAACATAATTTTCTGAGGTTTTTATATTTTCTACACATGTAGGAGGGTGTTATAAAACTCGCATTAGGACTCTGCATCTAATATAATGTGGAAAAGACCAAATGAAAGACCTTGTAAGTAAACAGTAAATTTCCATAGACAGTCTAACATACCTTTACAAATTAAAAGGGATGCAATAAATACGCAAAATGGCCTTAGTTAACAAAAGGGATTTCCTTGTTTACCTGTGTTTTAATCAGGCGTCCAAGGTTAACAGAACTTGTAGCTCTTTGACATGCCAATTTTCTAATTATATTATTAGCATTAAATCTACCCAGGCGGGATTCTACTGACAATTGGACCTCAGCATTTGGGAATTTCTAGCAGCTAAGAATTGGTTTCACCAGCTTTGCACATCAAAACAGCTCCATGGAGTAGACTAGCTTATAGGACCTTGTACTCACTATTACGTAACTAGGGGAAGGATCAACAGATTAAAGAATGTGGTTGGTTGAATGCATAAGCACACAGGTATCTTCAAAAAAAAAACACACCTTTCATAACTAAGAATCGATTTTAGGAACTGGATCTGGGGCACAGTGCTAATGACCTGCTCAAGAAAGTTTAGATCTCACATGGTAACCATATTTCAAATCCCCAGTCCAGTCAGGCAGAAGATCTGATGGGCAGGAGGGCTGAAGGAAGGATTTATGGGTGACTAGTTCCTGTAGAAGGTGCTCCCTTCTCTCTCTGTTTCTCTCATTCTCATGTGTGCATGCATATGTCATTGATGATTTGTTGCCATAAGAAAAAAATCACTTAATTTGAAGTCTAGGAAATATCTCAAAATCTCAATAAATATCTCTACCTAATCACTCTGCTATTATGAAACTCACATATTTTCATATCAGGAAGTAGAAGAAAGGAAGAAAATGTTAGTTACATAGCAACTAAAATACAGGATGTCATACTGTAATTATCAATATTTGTATTAGCAGAAATCATCATTACAAGGCATTGTCTGTTCTTCATTTCCAAGGCTCATGTGCCAACATCTACGAAGTCAGTAGAAAATTTTACAGGTGTCTTTGATCAGTGAAATAGATATTTAAACATATGTTCTTGACAAGTAAAATTTAACAAGCAAACAGCTATTATTTAGGTGGACTTAGAGATCAGGAATAACTATATATCCATATCTTTCTATCAAGACATTTCTTATTTTCCTCACTGGATTTTGGTGAAGGAATAGTGATGAATGTTTGAGGCCTTGTCCCTACCTTGAATTAAGCAATAACAACAGGAGCAAGAGTAAACAAAAATAGGATACTTGAGAAATGAAGTGGAGAGTTTACATATATATATATATATATATATATGTATATATTCAGTGTAGATTACTAGCCTGCCCAATATCCCCAGAGGAGAATGGAGGAGAAGGGATTGAGGCATGGCCATCCCCCCTGGATGATCAAATGCTATAAAAATTAGCCTTGCAAACAGAACTAATGAAAAAGCTAGGCTTTTTTAAGTCCATCAATCCATGATATTAGTGAATAATGACTGTAAGTGAATGAATATAAATTGCTTCCCAAATGAAGGGCATATAATCTAAAATAGCTGAAAGACATTTCTCTGAGAGAAGAGCATTTATCTGGAGAATGAAACACTGCTGTTTTTTCCCCAGTGCTGTGAAGTGCTGTGCTATGATGACAACATGGGGATTGAAGTGTGTCGATTTCAAATGTCATCATTTTCACCAGCTATGTGAAGCTATGGGGTCAGAGCTCTGGCTTCTTAAATGTGAAATGAAAGGGTATGTGTGTATGCAATTTGATGTACTTTTTTTTCATTTTTATTTTTGTTGTTGTTGTTTAGGTTTTTACTATAGGATGTTAACACTCACCAGAAAGAGACAAAGAGAAGGAAAGTAAGAAATCACCCCTCAGGGGCATGGCCATGCATCAATCCCTTCTTTCTCCTCTTGGGATATTGGGCACCCACGCACACACAACCAGAGTGATTTTCAAGTGGGTTGGCTATATGGGATCCAGTGGCTTAACCACCACAACACCTGCTACCCTTGATGTGTGCCTTCCAGGTGTTCTTAAAGGTCTTTTAACATCTATTTTATCTAGGTTTGGGTGAATTCCAAGGTAAATCTAAGCAGGTTTCTGAGAGTCTCAAAAATCTTGATGATTCTTCTTATATGATTTCTTTTTTTTTTTTTTTTAAAGTTTATTGAGAGAGAGCAAGAGCAAAAGAGAGACAGGTAAGCACCCACAGTTCTCCTCCAACCTTTCTCCTTTAGCCAGAATCATAGGCTCATGCATAGACACATCGATCTGGGCACTAAACCCCAATTTGCCACATGGATCCAGCATCATAGAGAGGCACACCATTGCTGTTCCAATACGGACTGGCCTTCTGTGAGTTTAATAACAGAAAACTGTAGGGGAGTCACAAGCTGTAGTTTGAAAACTCCCTTTGACTTTATGGGCTTGTGTGCTCAAAAATAGATACTAATGCTCCAAAGTTCACTGACAACTTTGGAAAGGAACTAATACAAGTCAGATATGGGTTATAAGATTGATTCAAGGAAGATGGGAGGGTTGATTTTATTAGGAACTAGTGCTGTACTTAGATAGAAGGGATCTGGATTGAACACGGAGACTCCAGAGCAGAAGGTGGCAGTTTGGTGATCAAAAGAGAGCTCTCTGGGGGCCAGCAGGTGGCTTGATGGTTAAGGTGCTAGACTACCACGTGGCTGACCATGGTTTGAGTCCTGGATCTGGTAGCTTGCTTTCTCACTTTCCCTCTGTCTCTCTCTGGTCAAATAATAAGAACAACGACAATAATAATGATGATGATGATAATGAATAAAATTAAATAAAATAATTCTTAAAAGAGAGAGAGAAAGGGAGAGCACTCAGGGGAAAAAACAAAAAGCCCAAAACCTGCTTCATCTCTCTGCCACTGCCAATCTTTTTCTACTTGATTGGCTGTGTATTTATTTAAGTTATTTATTTATTTTTTCATGGATAAACCAGGCATAATTGTATCTTCTATGCTGTGTTATTGTGAGAATTAAATGAGATTTACAAATGAAGGACGATGTTTGACATATAATAAGCACTTGATAAATGCTGGTTGTTATACAAATATTTGAGAATTATATTGTTTACATTTTTAGTTACACTAATTGTGTGACGTAGCTATGATAACTTGAACAGAGCTCTCAGAATCAAATAACAACTAAAAATTACTAAAACCTAACAAAGCACCTCCTGCATCTCATATAATTCCTTCCACAGGAAGTATTGGAAGGACTTCCATTTGACAGTTTATGTAAGATCACATAGCTAGCATAGTGGTTGAATCCTAATTCAAACTCAAGAAATTCACTGCATAGTTAGTTAAATACATATGCTTGAGCTTCCTAATTTTAGAGGAAAATAACATTCAGAAAGGCAAAATTGCTTCCAAAAGTCAGAAGTAGGTAGTGGTGGATAATGATCTAGTAATTTTTTTACTCAGTTAGCTTTAATCCATTAGCTATGCTATAATCTAGAATGTAGAAGCTGATGCAACCATCTTAGAAGAAGTCTGACAGAGAACTACTTTCAGAATTAGAGGATCAAGAGTATTTTGTTTGCCCAAAGGCTCATGTGCTCACCAGAGAAAGACACACACACACACACACACACACACAGAGAGACAGAGAGAGAGAGAGAGAGAGAATGCTCCCTAGGGTCAGGCTTCAGTCATTTTTCCTCCATCTCTCCCTCCTTTTTGGACTGTGGTCATGCCTGTGCACGTGCATGCGCACACACACGCACACACCACACACACCACACACAAACACCTCTGGTTCTTTTCTCAAGCCTAGGGCTTGGACTGCAGCCATGTGAGATTCAGCCATTTTTACTACCTGGCCACAGGATGGCCTGAGGATCAAGATTTTTTAAAAAGTGAGTTAGTAATCTAATATTCAGATCTTTGGTTTCCATAATAATAAGGTGGGACTCTCTCTACTTCATTATGCATTTTCATAGACATGAAAAATTTCTAGTTATATTTCCTAGACCACAATGCCACATTCATTAGATTTTTACTTAAAGGTCTACTATTAGTGATTCACCATTTGCGTTTTTTTTTTTTTTTCTTTACTCTTTGTGGAAAAAGATAAAACAACCGCCCAAAAATGAAACAACAAAATCTTTTGGAATGATACTGTAAGTATATTAAAACCCTTCTGTCAAGATAAAAAAGGGTGTTAACTAGAAAGCCACAGTTGAGTATAACAGTGGAACTAAAAAGGTGAAATGACAAAGGAAAATGATGCCTTATTAATAGCTCTGCTTATAGTCAGCCCTGTGAAAAGAGTTGTGAAAACACAAGCTTTTTCCTCTTCACAAGGATACAGCAGGGACACAGGAAGTCATCTAAGTGAAAACAACCCCTGTCCTGAGACAAGGGTTCAAAATTCAAATTATACCCTTTCTCTCTCCTTAAAAATCAATTCGGTATGGCCACTTTGAGAAAGGAAGAAACTGCTTTTAAATCATAGATCTGAATTCTAAAATCCAATCAAAAATCTTGCACTCAGATGTTCCAGATACATTTTTTATAAGTTCCAAATCCATTTTTCATAAGGCCTAAAATGGAAAAAAAGTCTGTCATTTGTAGAATGTCTTCATTCTAAAAATATATCCTGGTATGTTGGGCTTTTCAATATATTACATGCTATACACAATCCTACAAAAATCTCTGGATAAACAGTGGAAATGAAAGGGGAAATTTCAGTAAATATAAAAGTTACAACATACCAATATAGTGTGAAAATGATTTGGTTTGGGATTGGAAAGGGGTGCACCAGGCTATTTAAGTGTTGTTTTTGGTTTTTTTTTTGGTTCTGTATTTTGTTTTGTTAAAGATGTATTTCTTTCCCAATGAGGTCTTTATATCTCAGTGTAAGAAATGTGGAAAATAAATAAAATATGACATATTCCAAATAATACCAATGTGAAGAATTGGGAGGAAGGACAAAAAAGTAAAGACTAGGTGGTGTCTTACGCTAACCGAACAAGGGACGTCGTGGTGGACTGTCTTGGGCAAATCAACATTAGATGTTATTCCCTATCAGGGAGAGTCATCGTGGTCTTGGGAAGATTCCCTTTTGTTAACTACCAAACATATCATCTTTGAAGGGAATTCTTCTCTGCCTTGTCAGAAAAAGAAAAAAAAAAGTCTACTAGAACAGTGAGAAAGCTATTTGTAGGGCTCCTACTAATCTTTTATGAAGCTCTGTCTGCTCTCTCCATTAGAAACTAAAAATAATGTTAGGTGATCCATGAATATGCAATGAAATATGAAAGCTGCTCGCCCAACTTGGGGGAAGGCTCTCCTTGTTACAATCGGGAAATTACTAAAATTAATGCGAATTTATGAAATCCAGCAGGAGTTGAATCCCAGGTGCTTGTCAGCTGTAGAGATGTGAGTGATTGGCGTGAAAACGAAAGGAGCAAGTCGAGGCGCTAGGAGCAGTGCTTCCTGGACTGTACCTGCGGCACGATGATGGCAGAATTATTCCAGAACTCCCCGAGCAGCTGCTGCTTATGACCTCCCTATTATTCCCACTGTTATGCTCAATGACTTTTAAAAAGCTATTTTGGGTGCAGTTCCTGGGCTCCATCCAATACATATTTTTTTTTTTTTTTTATTCTTCACTGGTATATTGCCACTTGAATGGGCTTAGAGAGTTATGTAAAACAAGCCAGATGGCAGCTACTTGGGGTCTGAAATACCGTGTGCTGTAAGGGGGTGTAGATAAAAACAAAAACAATAAAAACCTCAAAGCAAGCATACATAAAATTATGTTTAGATGATGGGAATTATCTTTCTTATATATAATGAGCAAAACATTCCCGAAGTTATCTATAGAAAAGACAAATGTTAAGTAAACTTTTAAATGACACCAGATGAGCTGATCTTTTAAGGAGAGAAACAATAATATTTATATTCATCGTCTCCAGAAATTGGTGCATCATCACAGCTAAAGTGCCTGTTAAGTATTTTAACATGAGTGTTTTTCTGTCTTTTGCTGTGACTGAAAAAAAAAAAACATGAAATTGACGTTCACTAATTATTCATTTGCAAGGAAAATGAATCTCAGACCTTAATTGTCTACTACTTAGAAGATGACAAATTACAGCTTCAGGAGAAATCTGGTAGGAGGAAGTGTCCCGCAGCTAGCGTATGATGGGGAAATCAGGGGGCTGGGAGTCCATTTCTGACTACCACTTATTGACTACTCAATCTTTGGGGAATGACTTAGCTCTCAGAGAGTTTTTATGAACTAAAATAGATAACATGAATAAAACTGCCTCCTAGTTTACTAAAGAAAAGCTCCCAAAATTTAATTTTTTTTCTAGATCTGTTGAAGGTAATTAATAAATACTCATGAATAAAAAACATACACATCACAATCAGTAAAGAGATGGGAAAAGACCACACCAGTTCTCATCTTCTCATTCTAGACTTGAGGAAAGAAAGTGCCAAAGAATGAAAGACTCAAACCCAGGTTTCCAGTGCTCTCTCTGTGATAGGACGAGGACAATTTTTACAAAGTAATGGCTTCTGTGCAACAAATATGAATAAAATGCTAAGCGACTACAGGTATCCTGACTATAAGGTGGAATCAGTAAGAAAACGGTTTGAATGTCCTGAACTGATAATGCAACTGAATTTTATGTCATAGTGATAAATATGTTATATTCGTAAAATAAATAAGATCCAGGAAATACTAGTAAATTTACATGCAAAAAAAAAGAGGAAAGTTTTAGGAGATGTGAATATGAGGGGATCCTTGAACATAAAGAAAATCTTGTAGTTTCAAAGAAAAGGAGCTGGAAGGAGTTCGTTAAACAAAACTCAAAAAAAAAAAAAATGCCGTAACACTGAAATGAATTCCTTCTGAGGACAGAAGTGTCAGAAGATAAGACGCTTCAATTCCTCACATGCTATAGGACTGCATGCAAACTTTTGTTGTCTAAAATCCTGAGACTTTTAAAAAATAAGAATATCCCATGAGAGACAGATAGCATGGTAGTTAAAGCACTGGACTCCCACATGGCTGACTATGGTTTGAATACTGGATCTGATGGTTTGCTTTCTCACTTTCTCTTTCTTTTTCTCTCTCTCTCTGGTCAAATTAATAATAATAATAATAATAATAAATGAAAATAATTCTTTATTAAAAAAGAAAAAGAAAGGTGGAATGGTCATTCTGGAAAATATCACACTAAAATCACAGCAACATGCATTTAACATTACAAATGCCTGATGGAAGTGAAGACTTTACCATACTCCACAGGACTGCCTAGAAAAATGGTCTGGAAAAATCCAAACACTATCCAATAAATAAAGAGTAAACGAAGCGGCATTTAATTTCATTTGAATATTCCCTCGACACTGAGATATTTGTCACTCATCAGGTGACTCTTCATAAGCATTGGTGATTGATTTCTTGTGAACACAGCTACTTAGAAATTCATAGAATCTGGAAATAATGTCTGAGGTCTACTTCTGGACTTACCCAGAGCTCTTGAGGATCAGGACCTACAGACCAAGATGACAGCTCATGAAGGAGAGGAATGGCTCTCCATACCTCCTTTTTGCTAAGTGACATTTCTGCTGGTGAAGATACACTTGCTGTAAGAACAGAGCTCATGCAATTTCATATCAGAAGAGAAATGCTGAGAGAGAATTTTTTCAAAGAAAATGCTTCTCCTTTATCAGTCTAAGGAGATCTATATTTCATTTCTGGTTGTTAGTATTTTCCCAGTGAATCTAAAATACTTAGATTGTGCATGTTAAGAAAAATATCCAAAGCCACTGGGGTACAAATTGTGTTTCTACTGTTATCCTTCTTTGCTTAGATATGGAGTATAATTATTTTGCTTAGAAAAAACCCTGAAATATAGCTTTTAAAACTACCTAACGTTGACTTGTTTAGAAATCCTGAATATCAGATACCATCTCTTAAAACAGTGCAGGATGATTTTGAGTTGTGTATGAAGACACATTCTGAGGACACATTCAAGATAACCATCTGGTGACAAAAGCAGTGACAAGATCTTTGTAATGCCCAAATTAATCTCATTCCATTATAATCTCTCTAAGCAGTGGGTGACATGCTGATAGTCCCAAGGTTAGAAACTGGTAATGATGAATATAATCCCAGGATTCTCATACCAGATACTAACTCAACTCATTCACTTAATTTATTACTAAATTCAGCCCTTGAGTGGTTACATGGTTAAATGCTACCTGAATAGAGAAGTTATAAACCCCATTTGAAGCTTGACTCTTGTTAGGTAATTAAGTTAACTAAGTAACCTGACCCTACAGATCTATGAGTATAATAATGTCATTATGACCAAATATTTTTTTCAGTATTTAAAAGAAAGCAAAAACATGAGTGAATTCTGCCCTAATGCCAAGAGCCCTATGAGTTTTCTACCACAGGAAACATAATACTCATAATGCTTAACATGACTAACTTCCTCTTTCTATTCATGACTTAAATAATAATTTATTGTCTATTTTATGGCAATGGAACAACTGTACGGGAAAATTTCTGATCCGTGTGGGCAAAACTACAGAACGTTTCCTCACCCTGGGAGGTTTGTTGCTTCTGATATTTTAGGAAGGTGGCTAGAAAAATGGTGGCTGATGGAGACTGTAGCAATGGCCCTGCTGTGAGCTACTGAGGGTACAAACACACTGGAAGGGAATTGTAATTTGTGGATTGTGCTTGTGCTTCTTGTTATGGGATTTTAAAAATGAAGTTGTTTCTCTATAATTATGCCCAGCAGGCATAGAACTTACTACCTTAGTGCTTGCTCGAAAACTTTAGTAAGCATTGATTGACCCTTGAGAACAGCTCAGAAAACAAATAGAAGGTACAGATTTTGACTGAACATTACATTTCATCCATGGAACAAAAAGAGATCAGAGGGATGAGCTTTAAACGAGATCTATATGGTTGGAAGTAAGAGAGAGGCTGTGGAGGAAGTATGACTTAAACGCTCCTCTTCCAGGAGAGAACCCAAGAAACAAGCCACATTCAACCCTTAACTTAAAACAAGGTTTCCCAATATCAGTACTGTTGACATTTGGACCAGATCATTCTTGGGGGGTGGGGTGGTCAGTGGGTGCTGTTCTGTGCATTGCGGGATGTTTAGCAGCATTACAAGTGCCAGCAGAACACCTCCCCTTATATTACATCAGTGGAAAATGTTTTCAGAATCTGGCAAATGGCCCCTGGGGGGCAGCATCACCCCTACTTGAGAGTCACTGGCTAGGATGAATCCATTCTTCATTATATTAGACAAATAACTTATTTGTTCAACTTTCTGTGCTCACTAGAAGACAGCCCATGCTATACAACACCACCACGGCAGGTAGACAGCTATAAGCTACACATACCATAACTTCTCCGCCAGTTCAATGAATTGAGATGAGTTGAGTATGCTCCAGGGATAAAGGTTTGTCTGGATTGAATCTCTAACACCCAGAAGTTAACACCCAGAGTGACTTGCACATAATAAGTGTGCAATACGTATTTTTTGACTTAGGCAATGGTTGTATCATTGAATATTTCCTAATTTCCTGACTGAAATAATGTAACACATTTGGTTCTAATTCTGAATGATTACGACAAAGACTGGGATACACCAGAAATTGACCTGCCTCAAATGCAGGTGTAACAATATTAATGAGTCATTGAAAAAGTCATTATAAACTTTTGCATAGAAAAACATAGAAAAAAATGCATCATGACTTTTTAAACAACCTGTTATGTATTTAACTACACAAAATTGTTAGATCTTTAAAAATAGAGAAACAGAATTGATTTTGAGTGAGAAGTAACGTGACTCTTAATAGCATTAACGAAGGGCACTTTAGACAGTCATATGATACAGTTTGTTTTGGGTTATTAGAATAAAAGAAAATCTTTTCAGCAGAAATGCTAAAGAAAGAGTTAATATTAAAAAAAAAAAACAAAAACCAAAAACAACTTTTATTTTTTTCCTTCCATGCTCAAGAGGCAATGAGAGAAGCAGAAAGAAGGGGACAGAGAAAGAGAAAGAGAAAGAGAGAGACCCCCCCCAACAGAGTCTTTGCTCAGTGAGCCACCCTGGCTTCAGCCAGCCCTGGGTCAGGGTTAGGGGCACATGTGCAGGGAGGTCTCTGCACATGCATCTGTGACTTTTCCATGGGGATCACACTGGTAGAGTGTTGCATGACTACTTCACCACTATCCATCACCCTTCTATTTAGAAATCATGGTTCAGATCTCTATTTTCAGTTCATGAACATTGGTATGTTAACTATGATATGAACTAGCCCAAGAAATAAAGTTCAAGAACCACATGGCATATGATCTGAACCCATTTAGAGCTGTAGTTTGTTCTCATTACCCTGTGCCTTTTTGCATTTAGTCCCCCAGAATGCATTATACCATTTAGGCAATCTAGGATACATATATACATGTATATATATATATACAAATATATACATA
>NW_006159547.1:5492251-5498200 GCF_000334495.1 Tupaia belangeri chinensis | reverse complement strand
TATATATATATATATATATATATATTATATAAAATTCCCAACTGTTGTTCCTCTGGTGAACTATCAAATAGGGCTTATGAAGATGCTTCAGAGAATACTTATTTTAGGAGATGTTAGGACAAACTTGTGATTAAGAGACAATAGGAAGATTAAGGTGGAAAACCTGATAACAAAGTATCTTGAAAATCACAGAAAGAGAGTTTCAAGAAAGACTAGTCAATAGTGCCAAACATTTCAGTGAGCTTAAGGAAGATAGAAACCAGTAAAAGATGATTGGAATTAAGGTTTAAAGGTCATGAGAAACTTTTAAGAGAACAGTTTTATGAAGTGGAAGCCAGAGTACAAAAGCTTGACAAGTGAGTTAAAAAGCTGTGATTTCAAAACAGTGCCTTTTAGAATTGTGCAGTTAAAAGGACAATGACAAGGTAATAATTCAAGGTAACAAGGTGAAAGAAGCTCTTCTGAGAATGTGAGAGCCCAACAAATGTATGTAGAAAAAGAGAAGTTGCCAGAAGAGAGAATGATTTTCAAAAAAAGAAATTATAAATGAAAAGGGAGATGATTTATGGAATGCAGCTCCAGAGGAAGTGTGTGGGTGATCGCTAGCCTGGAGGAAGAATGAAATGAAGAGATTATGAGAAAGAGAAGATAGAACTGGTAGTAATATAAACTGAACGTCATTGGTCTTCATGTTAAACAAAAACCAAGGTAATCAGCTGAAAGAGAAGGTACTGGGGACATTGGGGACATTTCAGATGTCTGGAGTAGGAAGGATTTCTGAGTGACAGAAACAGTCCACTGGTGTTGCCTGAAGGGGATCTGCAGTGGTTCCATTCACTGGTTAACCCCTTTCGCTTAGAAATGGAGACATCAGGTGGTGAGATCTTAGGAACTGTTTGGATAGAACGAAATCTAGAAAGGTATTAGTTTGCTGTGGAAAGCAATGAGAGGAGTAGAAGAAAAATAAAAGAGGTCATTATAATTTAAGTAGAGTAGAGCACATACATTACATAGCGTCATACTCTAAGAAATAACAATGTGGGACCAGCAGTTAGCATAATGGCTATGTCGCTGGACTCCCACGTAGTCGACAGCCGTTTGAGCCTCGGACTCGGTGGCTTAAACTCACGCTGGGCACGTGTGCGTGCGTGCCCAATATCCCGAGAGGAGAATGGAGGAGAAGGGACGGTGGCCTGATCATCCCCCCTGGGGGGTGATGTCTCACTTTTCTTCTCACTGTCTGTCTCTCTCTTTGGTGAGTACATGGACCCTAAAACAAAACCTCCTAAAAAAAGGAAATTTATTCTGAAGTTATACCTTCAAAAATATAAAATAACATACGCAAAGTAAGTCACTGTGGCATAATACTGGGAAAAACCCCAAATATGACAAATGATAGGAGATTCATTTAGTATAGTCTGATAGCTCCAGAGAAAGGAGTACTAAGAAAACATAAAAAAGGATAAAGGGTGTCTACATGAACTGCTATGGGGTTAGTTTTGTGATTACTGTTACATAAAGTATCCCTTTTGGTAAATAATCTAAGAACAAGAAAGAAGAGTTTAAAAAAAATAATCTCGTGGGTCTGGAAAGTGGCATAGTGGTTAAGGCTCGGGACTCCCACTTCTTTGACTGCAGTTCAAATCCCAGACCTGGTGGCTTAAAACTCATGCCAGGCATGAGTGTGTGTGTGTGCCCAAAATCCCAAGGGGAGAAGGGAGGAAAAGGGATTGCGGCATGGCCATCTTCCACGGAGGGTGATTTCTCACTTTCTCTCTCTGTCTCTTTCTGTATCTCTGATAAACACACAGTCCTATAGCAAAATCCCTCTAAAGAAAAGAAAATTTTGAACTTGGAACCATCAGGTGGCATGGTAGTTATAGCTGACTGTGGTTTGAGTCCTGTACTTGGCAGCTTGAAAATCACACCAGGTGTGTGTGTATGTGTGTGTGTGTGTCCAAAATCCCAGGGGGAGAATGGAGGAGAAGGGACTGTGATGTGGCCAGCCACAGGGCGTGATTTCTTACTTTCATTTTTGCTATCATTCTTTGTTTCTCTTGAGTGCATGTGCCCTATGGCAAAAACTTTAATAATAATAATAATAATTATAAAATCTTAAATTTGACATAGTAAGTTTGGTGTTAGTACTGCTATTGGTGCAATCATCCTAAAACTATGATTTGTGGGTGAGAGAAAATGGTAAACATATTGATATTGTTAGAAATCGTTGGAAGTGGGGGGTAAAAGATCTGTGTTTAGGGAAAAGTGGGGGCAAATACTGTGGTGTTGGATGTGAGTTGGAGGAAAGTATGAACTCATTATTAAAAAATAACAAAAACAAAAAAACCTAGCGCTGTCTATTGAAAGAGCCTGGAGGAACGATATTTCAGTAAAAATGAGCATATTTTGGTTTCTGAATACCGTTCTTCATAGAAAACAAAACAAAACAAAACAAAACAATACTTCTCATTTTTAGTTCTAGGACAGAGAGACCACAATGTGGGCCTTGAGCTCCTTACTATATGTGTAAGGACCAGCTCAACATCTGTGGGGGCGAGCTCTCTGGTAGTGTGGCTGCAATATAATACTCTACTCTCTTGGGTTCATCCTGAGGCCTCCCTGTATATGCTGAGAGTGCATGAGTGCTTGTGATCCAGGCTGGTTGAGCTGGGGGTGGACTGTGGTGTGAAGACTATGTTGGGGGTACCTGTCTGTCTATTGGTATCTCTCTCTCTCTCTCACATGGAAGAAATCATAAATTTTAAAACATTCTGTTGGAGACATGTCAGAAAGACACAAGAAGCTTATGTTCAGGGGCTCTTGCTGGCCCGATTTAGGACAATGTGTACATGAGAAATATAAAGATAATAATGGATTATAAAAAATTAAATAAAAAGGGGCAAGCAGATGGCCTCATGGATATGTTACTGGACTCCCATGTAGCCCGAGTCCCAGACTCGGCAATTTGAAACTCATGCCAAGCATGTGTGCGTGTGTGCCCAAAATCCTGAGAGGAGAATGGAAGAGAAGGGATTGTGGTATGTCCATCCCCCCTGGGGGGGTGAGTTCTCACTTTCTGTCTCTCTGTCTCTCTGGTGAGTACATGTGCCCTATAGCAAAAATCTTTTAGTCTCAAAAAAAATTTTGAATAAAAAAGGGAAATTATGAACCATAGTGATAATATTCAATAAAAAGAAGAGAACGTTCTTAAAAGTAGAATGGAGTCTCAAAATGTAGAAGAAATAAAGCTATTTTTCAAGTAAACAAAGATATATATACTCATTGTACTATTTTTTTCAATTTTTTACATAAACTTAACATGTTTTTAATGTAAAGTTCAAAAAATATAACAACAAAACAACCCCAAATACATTGTACAAATGGACAATAGAATGAAAATATTTAGTAAACAAAAATGAAAGCAGTGTTAATTTCACTGATAAATTATTATCAGTATGGGATATTTAACTGTAGGGGCTAAGATCAAATGTAATAGCATGTGAACTTTCAAGTATTTTTATTATTTTCATAATTATCAGTTTTGTTACCCAGATTGAGTATCATTAGGTCTTTTGATCCTGCACTCCTGAAAATCTGTGGACAGTTGTCATTTTTACATCAATATCACCTTCTTTTCCAAATTAATTCTGTGTTTTCTGAACTGAATGTAAGCAGTCTAAGGACAAATACTGTAAAAATACTCAAACAACAAATGGGTCCAATCACATTCAAATTGAAATGATTTAAAGTAGTGTGTGGGTATCAGCCTATGGTCTGGTAGTTAAGGATCCAATATGGCTGACCTGTGGTTCAAGTCTTGGACCCAGTGCATTGAGTAACACACCAGGATTGTGTGTGTGTGTGTGTGTGTGTGTGTGTGTGTATGTGATGTGTGTCCCCATGCACAGAATCCCAAAAGGAGGAAGACATGGAAGAGAAAGACATGGAAGACAAAGGATTGTGGTGTAATCATGCTCTATAGGGGCTGATTTTTCACTTCCTCGTTCACTCCAGCAAGTGCATGGGCCCTCTGGCAAATTAAAAAAACAAAGTACATCAATTTAACATCATTGACTGTGGTGACACTCACTATGTCTTTACAAGCAACACTGATGTCCATTTTTCTGGGTGGTTTAGATATCTAAACATCTGCTGAAGTAGAGAACCTTCATGGATTCTGCCTGGGTGAACTGCTTAGTGATTCCACATACGAATGATGATAAAGATGATGAAGTTGTCTGTACTCCTGCCTTTGCTTTGTAGAAAAATAATTAAAGTAGCTAACCCATGAAGCTAATTTACCATGGAGACTCAAATATTGAATTTTCATGGTAATGGAGAATTTCATCACCACAAGTTTAGATGGCTCAAAGAGGACATCTCTAAAAATTACTTTCAAATATATTTTCAAAGAGAGGCACAGTAAACTTGAAAGCTATGCTTTTAAGAAAATTTTAAAAGGGTCCCTGCTACTGGATACTTCTCTTGTTTTACTTCATCAGCAGCTAGATTTAAGTAGACCCATATGACCTCATCGACAAACTGAGACTAAATACAAGTCAAGTCAAAAGTATTTATTATATTATTACTATACTGATAAGCATACCGTGAAGGATAAAACCCAGAACACCAATAAAATCACAGCAGAAAATATCCATTACTTTTCTCTGATCAACCAGGCCTATGTCGCAGATGTTATTTTCCATTGTGTTTCTATTAGAACTAAAATTGAATACAGTGTAAGTCCCATTATTTCATGGTTCCTTATTGCATTAATTTCGATAGAGGACAGGCTAAATCATGTTTCCCAGAGCAGAACACATATATAGAAAACAAGCTGGATACAACTCCATTAGCTTAGAAGTGGATAGCAAATCAAATCTCTCCTATGTGAGTTTTGAAGATATAATAAAACACTTTTCACAGAAGCTGACTGAGACTTTGATGAATATGCACTATAAAAAATAAGTTCTTAAAGAGCAATGGAAAGTAACTGTAACGTAACCTAACTAACCACTGGATGGCATTGTGACTACATTAGAATGTGTTGGCAAGAACTTTATTTGTCTCAAAAACTCCCACATCCTTAGCAGCAAGCTCCAATAAGATGATGCCAATTCCTGTTCCTAATTATAAAGTGTTGAAGGAATATAATTTTTCAACATCCCAAAGTGACTTGGCAATACCATTCTGAAGGACTGAAAATGATTAAATTATGCCACCTCTGTACTGTCAACAGATCCCTGGAGCTTCTCTCTCAAATCATTGTTTTCTTAATCCTTGCTATTGATAGTTCCCAACTCCTTTTTCCTATCTCGCTTGCTCTGGATTCCCAGACCATTAACACTCTGACCCATTACCTTGTTAGTCTCTCTTACATCACATGTTACTGACTACTCGTGTCTTATTGTATATTGCAATAAATTCTCAAATTTTTCTTCAAAAACTTTTTCCAACTTTTAGTAACTGAAACCTGATTTCCTCCTAGCCTACTTTCCTCTAAGGCCAAGAATAGGTCAGTATATTATTGAGTTGTTGGGAAAGTCATGGCATGTTTTTACATTGAAAAATGTGTCACGACTTTACCAACAACCTAATATTTATCTCCTGATAATAGTTCCAGATGGTTAACCACCAGCACTTCTTTCAACCACTTGGTATATAGGTTGTATAATTTTCCATCAGAGTCACCAACAGCTTCTAGGATGGATGCCCATCTTCCACTGCTGCCCTCTGTCAACATCCTTAGAGACTACTGTAGTGATTTCAACATTCCTTGATTACCTTCTGCCCTTTGACCCTCAATTTATTGATTTTATATTAATAATGATCATCATTACAGTTTGCATTTCATCTCTGGGCATGGTTATACTGAGATTTCTCTTATCACTATAGTTCCTGTCTGCTAATCCTTCCTAAAAATTAACTGTATTCTTTATCTATTCCTGC
>NW_006159547.1:5486897-5492156 GCF_000334495.1 Tupaia belangeri chinensis | reverse complement strand
GCTGAGTCTGGTGCAGGTGCAAGTTTCATTTGGCCAGCTACTGAACTCCATGAAACCTGTGTACTGATACATAATTTTCATAGAATGTCCCAGCTACTTAGATATACAACACTTGTGCTTGCCAATCTTTAATACCTTATCATGTCTGCCTTACCCTTGCCTCCTAAATATTAATAAAGTAGCAAATCATTCTGACTAAGCTCATTAAAAATTCACTCTAGTGACAACTGGGTCCTCTTTGATGCTTGGAAATCCTCTAGTTATTTATTCCAGACTTTCTACTAAGCTCCTTATGACGGCCCTATTCTTTCATCTTGGCTGTCTAACTTATATCCCTCTTTTAAGCCTATCTCAGATACTATCTTCTCTAAATTATTTCTTGATCATTCCAACTACCTTAGACCTTTCTTCTTTGAACTGCATGCATGCTGTCTCTTTTAGGACAGGAACTTTTATTTGTATCCCACATATTTTTCCTGAATGAAAGAAGAATTTCTTTGTACTCCTAAAGAGAATACTAAGGACACAACTTTTGGGTCCTTTCCTCCATCCATCCTCCCTAAGGAAGGAATACCCTGGCCTGATTGATAGATTTTGGAGGAGAAACTAGGCATGCTCATTCTAGAGCATTTGGGTTCTTACTATCCATCACCCCCCTGTAGCAAGGCTGCTCTGTGGAATGAACAGTCACCTTACAGGGCTATGTGTTGCACTTGTAGGGGGAACATTGCAGATTTTAATAGTAAATTCAAATCAAGGGGCTACATATTTAAAACCATTGTGCAATTAATCTACTTGAAAATGCTAGTATTTTAATCTATAGTAGTATGATTCCTCAGTCCGTTTCTCAATGGGTTCTCATCTCTGGAGGGAAAAGAGAAATTGCTATTAATCAGTTCCCTAAAATTCTAAGAGTTTGTATACCTTCCCCTCAACACACAGAGCATGTACAGTTACCAGAGAGAGAGAGAGAGGGAGAGAGAGAGAAAGAGAAAGAGAGATATCAATCCCTAGTGGGGATGGCCTTCTCACAATCCCTTCTCTTCCATTCTCCTCTTGGAATTTTGGGCTCACATGCACATGTGCCCGGTGTGATTTTCAAGATGCTGGTCTAGGACTTGAACCCCAGTTGGCCATGTCAAGCCCAGTATCTTAAGCACCATGCCACCTACTGGCCCAGTTTGTATATCTTTTATGCCATGTCATTTCATTCCTTGGGTATCTCTCTTACTACATGCAAACTCCTTTTTCAAAGGCAGGAATTCTTATTGATCTGTGTTACATGGAGAAGCATCCTGACACATTATTCTTTGAATTTAACTATGATGCCAATCAGAGAAAGGCATTTAGAATTAGAAACCTGTATTGTTGTCAAATGATTGCAGTATTTTTAAGGAAAGATGCTTTTAATCATAAGCTCTGAGAAAATGCCTTACTTTGTAAAAATAATAAGGGAACGAAGTTGCAGAATAATGAACTAGTCCACAGGAGTTCTATATCAAAACTGGTTACAAGTGGAGAACTATAATTCACTAGAAAATTGGCAAAAAGTAAATGGTATAAATGATATATTTTTAGCTCTTAAATCTAATTCACAGCATTATAAGTGTCATTGTATTAGGCTGTTCTTACATAACTAACCCATTTTCTAGATTTCTAAGAAATGAAACCAATAAAATAACAATCAGAACATTAAAAATCACACAAAAATATCAAAATAATCTTTTTCCATTAACAAGGGTTGCTTATAAAATATATATCAAAGTGAGGCCAGCAGATGGTGTGATAGTTAAGGGGCTGGACTTCAACATGGCTGACCACAGTTTGAATTCTGGACCGGGCAGCTTGAAAATCACATTGGGCACATGTGCATGTGCACCCAACACCCAACATGGCCATCTCCCTGCGGGGTGATTTCTCACTTTCCCTTTCACTGTCTCTGTCTCTGTTTTTCTCTGGTGAGAATATGTATCCTGTGGTAAAAACCTAAAAACAAAACAAAAACAAAAAACAAAAAACCAAACCTCTCCAAGACTAGAAGAAAGCATATATCACAGTTATTTTAATATCATCACTTAGATAAGGGGTCTTGTATTTTTTCAAAATGATTTCGTAAATGTTTTACCATTTAAAAACCGAAACACTATAAAATGAAGTCCTTAAATATCCAAAGCTAGGATATCCAATATATCAATTTTATCTTTGAACTAAAATGTAAAATATTGGAAACAAGCATCTAGTTCAAAGCTTTTAGAATCAATTATACCAGTAGTAATTATAAACATCCAATGAACTGAAACATTGCAAATTTAATTAAGTTACCTAGGGCCCCAGCGTCACAGCAATGTACTGGTATGCTCCTATGTAGCAGACCGAGACCACATAGGAGATCCAGGTTCCATTCACAGTCTACCCTACAAGCCAGGTGGAGACACACCTGTAGTTCTAACTATCCAGCAGGCTGAGGAAGGAGACCCTATTCAAAAAATAAAAAGAAAAGGACAGGGAAAAAAAAAATACATAAGCACTTCATTTTGAAAATTTCAGCTTGAGAGCATTCTCTATTCTTGCAGAAATCAAGAGACATAGATTTATCTGATTAGTAATAAAAATGAAGATGCCTTAATAATAAGTTATTTCTTTAAATCTAGGCATTCGAATAGTAAAGAGCTTTATAGAGTATTTATAACATGCCAGATACTATGCAAATGATTTTCGTCATGCTATCACTTAATGCTCTTACTGAAACAGAGAGGGAGACATCATCATCTTCATCTGACAGCCTTGAAGACTGAGGTTAGAGACACTAAGTCATTTATCCATGTCACATGGCTACAACAGCGAAGGTCTAAACTCAGGTGTTCCAACTCCAGAGTCTATGACTATAATCACTCTGCTTTCCTATCCCTCCTCTGGAAAATCTTGCAATGGTTTTGGCAGATTAAGTCTTCACTAAATGAATACTTGAATTATGGAGGAAATATACAAACAGTGAATGAGAATTAATTTGAAAGACCTATTTTAGATATAAGAATGAGGTGAATATGAAAATCAAACGACTGTTTCTCTTCTACGGTTATCAAGTAGCAGCAAAATCATTTCCTTAAATATTGTTTGGCACATACCACTCTCCTTTTGAAAAGTGTATTATGGCAAATTCCAAGGGTGTCCTTTCAAACTTAGATGCAGCTAGATTTGGTCACATAGGTCAAATTTGCTTGCAGTTTTTACAGATGAATTTTAATCTTCACTGATTTTATTTTATTTCAGGGTGGCTTTAAAAGTCTACTCACTGTAACAAGGAAAACTTATCCAAATAATTCTTCTCAAAGACTCATATGATAAAAAGCAGATAGCTAAATAAGACTGTATATATTTCTTTTTTCCCTTCCCTGAGTTCTTACATGCTCTTTGACTGTTAAACATTTCCATACCATGAATACTTTATTCTTCTGGAAGTCAAGGCTGTGTATTTGTTGCAAGAATCTTCCAGTGACCTGTTACTGCACTTTATAAAATTTGGTAAGTATAGCTGACTTCTGCTTTATTAACTATTCCTTTGGAAATTTTTGGAGCCATAATAATAATAAAGAATAAGAATTATTCTCCTAAAATGAAGCACTGACTTGAACAGTTAATATCTGGAAAGGCGTCTAAGGATGGCATGTTTTAGAAAGACATTTGCAAATGGAGAAAATCACAGACTTCCTGCTGTCCCCTGATTCATCCATAATTTCATTGGGACTCTCATTTAAACGTATCTACATTGTTGAAAACCCATTTAATTTCCCATTCACAAAGGCATTCAACTGGTGATTGCTGCAAACAGGGAAAATTGCTGCTCAAGTATTCAAGATGACTTGAAAAGAATATTGAAAACTTTAAAGATGAGGAAACTAATGGCCCAAAAGGATATGGGAAAGCTATTTAGAAACTTGACTGTTGATTATTATTGCTGAGGCCTAGTTGAATTACCAAATGTTATCTGCTAATTAACGAAACCTATAGATAATTAGCCTCTCATCTTATCCATGTTCAGTAAACAATAGCTGTTTGTGATCTCTAAATCACATCTTTGCCAACCTCAAACAACATACCCAGGCTCAAATATTTCTGAGGACAAAGTTCTACTATATAACATTTCTTTCAAAAAAAAGACTTCAGAAAATGTATTTTCTAAATATAACAAATATGATTCTTTATCATTGCAGTGACTACATTAGAAAAATTTTAAGTGTAAATTTAAAATTAAAATGTAGAAAAGAGATGTCTTTATTCTATAAATATTAGTGATTTGTCAATAAGAACTAGAAATATTCTGTCAGAAAGAGAAAATCGTAGTTAAATTTAGTGCCGGATATCCTATCATTACCAGATCAAAATATCACTTGGTATGTTTATTGAGAATAAAAATAACCCAGTTACTAAAAAATCTTTTTGAGTCCCAAGCATTTGCTTAGGACAATATTTTTCATTTTTATTCATTATAATGGTGAATCCTTAGAACAACCCAGTGAGTTAGGATTTTCCTCACAGATGAGGAAACTGAGGCTTGGTGAGGAAATTGACCACTGTCACTCAAAGAATGCTTTAACCAGATTTGGCTGACTGTTCCCTAAGCTTCTCTCTCTTCATGTATATAAAGGAATCACTAGAAGATGAAGAAGTTAAGTGCGTATACATTCTTAGACAATAACATAATTTATTCTTAATTTTTTTTGGTTTGTTTTATGTTTAAGATTTTTGTCATGGAGCAGAAGCATTTGCCAGAGACAGTGAAAGGGAAAAGGAAAGTGAGAAATCACTCCCCAGGGGAGATGGCCATGCTGCAATCCTTTCTCCTCCATACTCCTCCTGGGATTCGGGTCATGTGCGCCCACGTGGCCAGTATGATTTTTCAAGTTGCTGGATCCAGGATTTGACTGCACATGGGAGTCCAGCACCTTAACTGCTACACCACCTGATAGCCCGATTTTTAATGTTTTAATTCTAAATTATTAGACTTTAGGGAAGGAAGACTACAAATATTTGATTCTTAGCATTTTTTTTTCAGTTTTATTTGTGTGTGTATAAAAGTAATTAAAGACTATTTTCTACATAATAGAATCAGTAAGTTTCAATAATACCTCCTTATATTTGATATTTATGCCTCTTTTAAAAATAATTATTATTATTAAATTTGCTATAGGGCATGTGTGTGTGTGTGTGTGTGTGTGTGTGCGTGAGAGAGAGAGAGAGAGAGAGAGAGAGAGCGAGAGA
>NW_006159547.1:5473361-5486869 GCF_000334495.1 Tupaia belangeri chinensis | reverse complement strand
GAGAGAGAGAGAGAGAAAGGGAAAGTGAGAAAGCAAGTCATCAGGTCTGGAACTCAAACTGCAGCTGGGTACATGGGAGTCCACTATACCACCTGCTGGCCCCTATGCTTCTTTACATTATAAAAATCTGTGTTTCTCAAACATATAAGCTTATTGAAGGACGAGAAGGGAAAGAATTTACTTGCTTTTATAATGTGCATTTCAATTCTATTTTCTCTACACACTCATGTGCACACATACAAACATAGACTTGCATAAATCAGGACACAGAACAATGTTTTCTCTACAATTGTCAGTCGACAATATTATTGATGCTAGGTATCAGGTTTAACCATTAATATGGCTTCTAACACAAATTTTTGTTTTGATATTTTTTTCTTTTCTTTTTTTGAGAGGTTTTCGCTATAGGGTGCGTGCGCTCGCCAGAGAGACAGAGAGACAGAAAGCGAGAAATCACCTCCCAGGGAGGTGTGGCCATGCTACAATCCTTTCTCTATTCTCCTCTTGGGATCTTGGGCATGCATGCACATGCACCCGGTGTGAGTTTAAGCCACTGGGTTCAGGACTTGAATTGCAGTCGACTACAAGGGAGTCCAGCGACATAGTCATTATGCTAACTGCTGGTCCCTTATTTTGGTATTTCTTGTGGAGACACAAGTATGCCCGCTTCTTTGAAATTTTAAGTATTCAAGGCCAGGACCTTTCTAAAAAAGTTTATTTATTCCTTGCAAGACAAGTGTGAGCATCTGCAACAGGACCTTCGTGCTGTTATCCACGCCCGGTCTCAGCTGCCAGATCACAGACACACACGTGCATACCCAGTGTGTTCAGGAAGAGCATTCCTCACGTGGTCCAGGGGAATGACTGTTGTGCCATGCCTGGCCCACAAGGCTAAGACTTTGTCCACCATTCCAATGCCTCTCTCTGTAGCCATACTGAGGTGGTTACATGATAATATGTGACAGAAGAAATCACTTCAGTTACTAATCCTTTCTAAATAGATTTTCACTTAAACAGTTGTATTTATTATGTTGTAAATGTTATTTCTTCACCTACACTGTTTGTTTTTGAGAGGTTTTTGCTATAGGGCGTGTGCGCTTGCCAGACAGACAGAGATAGACAGAGAGACAGAAAGTAAGAAATCGCCCCCCAAGGGGGATGGCCACACCACAATCCCTTCTCCTCCCGGGATCTTGGGCACACATGCACACGCGCCCGGCGTGAGTTTAAGCCACTGGGTCCAGGACGCGAACTGTGGTCGACAACGTGGGAGTCCAGTGACATAGCCATGACGCTAACTGCTGGTCCCACCTTCACTGTTTTTAACAACTAATCATTCTAACAACATTATAGTATTCTAGTATTGTGCTTCTTTATAGAGAAAGCACTTTATAGATCCCACTTTGGGGTCATTCACAAAACAGTGGTGTGCAAGACATAACCCCCACTTTACGTTAAAAATAAAGTGAGACTCAGAGGAATTAAATTTATACGATTTTCTGAACAGAACGTGATTAGCAACATTCAGATTTCTCAAATACCAAGTCCAAGGATTCTCCCACTGCGCCAAGTCACCTCTAAAGCATGTCCCTAGAATCCAACAAATACAGCCTAACAGCCTTTGGAGAGCTTTCATGTACATCATGTCATTTGCTCTTCACAAGACCCAGGAAGGTAGATATTTTTATATCTATATTGATGTCAACTGAATATCTAAAAAGAGAGGAGAATATGTTATCACCCAGGGTTTAGGCTATTTGTGATGCTACTGAACCATTACTAGGGCATCACATCATAAAAAGATTAAATAAAATTTTGGTTTAAGGAAATGACCCAGATGACGACTTGATACTCTTCCTCTTCTCTGTAAAGTATTCTTTAGAGAATCACTTTCATCTCCCACACAGTCTCTGTAATGTATACATTAGGACAGACTTCGTCTTCTCAACATAGAACATGAAGAGACCACTATTAAAATCAGCTATTAATTTCTAGTCTATGCATTGTGTTAAACTTTTATATTTATGATTGATGTATTCTATTACAGTTATCGTAGAATTGACTACAATGGAATTAAAAATTAATGACCAGGACCAGCAGATGGTGTAATGGTTATATCACTGGATTCCCACGTAGTTGACCTCAGTTTGAGTCCTGGGCCCAGCAGCTTAAAATTATGCCTGCCACGTGCACATATGTGTGTGCCCAATATCCTGAGAGGAGAATGGAGAAGGGATTGTGGTGTAGCCATCCGCCACCACCCGCCCCAACCGGGGAGGGGTGTTTTCTCACTCTCTTTCTGTTTGTCTCTGGAAAGTGCACATGCCCTATAGCAAAATCTATTTTTTTTTGTTTGAGAGGTTTTTTCGCTATAGGGCGTGTGTGCTTGCCAGACAGAGAGAGACATAGAGACAGAAAGCGAGAAATCACCCCCCAGGGGGGATGGTCACGCCGCAATCCCTTCTCCTCCATTCTCCTCTCGGGATCTTGGGCACGCACGCACACACGCCCGGCGTGAGTTTTAAGCCACTGGGTCCGGGACTCGAATCGCGGTCAACTACGTGGGAGTCCAGCGACATAGCCATTATGCTAACTGCTGGTTCCCCAAAAATCTCTCTCAAAAAAATTAATGACCAACCGGCTTTAAAAACTCTGACAGCTAGTGAAAGAGTAGTTTGAGGAAGGACACTTAGAAGAAAAATAGAAAGGCAAAGCATTAATGGGACAAAGAAATATGGTATTATCTGTTGAAGATAATTTTATAGTTTTATCAATTGGACTAGGGAGAAATGTTCACATGTTGAAATATTCACTCTGTAAGCTAAATAATGTGATTGAATGTAAAAAAGAAAATGAAATTTAAAAAATATTTAAAAAACCCTATGTTTTAAGTTATTTTCTTTCTTTCTTTTTTAAAAGATGCTTTTGCCTTACAGCATGTGTGCTCACCAAAGAGAGAAAGAGAAAAACAAAGACAGTGAGAAGTAAAGTGAGGAATCACCCCCCCTGGGGGATGGCCATGCTGTAATCCTCTCTACTCCTGGGACTGGGCTCGCTTGATGCACCTGGTGTGATTTTAATGCCACTGCATCCAGGACTCGAACTGCAGCCCAGTGATGTAACCGCTTCGCCATCTGCTGTCCCCCAAGTTGTTTTCTGAGAGATTATTTGTATTAGATGGTGTTTGTAAAAGCCAGTCTTAGGCTCTTAAGTTCCAGATGATACACAAAGGAAAAACTTTTTTTTTTTCCCCTCTAGGTACGTTTTCATGTTTTATATAATAAAATCTTGGAACCTCAAGCTGATGAATCTGGAATAACATCTAAGTTTGATTACTGTCTTTATTTTTTCTTTCCCATTTGAAATAGAGGACAATGATTTCTTATAAAATATATATATATACACACACATATACGTACACATATATACATATATATGTGTGTATATATATATGTAGTTGTTAAATCAGAAAGTCGAAATGAGAAAAGGTAAGAAAAATTTGATAAATTCTATGAGTGAGTTTTCAGTAAGTAATTCATTTTTAGCTTGAAGCAGCAAAGAAAGTTTTCTATAATATTTTTCTTTAAGAGAAAATGTGCTTTTGTGCTCATTTACTCTGTAGGTTTAATATATATATATATATATATATATATATATATATCTTTATAAACAATGGAGAAGGTAGACAATTTAGTTCCCATTTAAATGTATCCATTAGCTCATAGTATAGCTCAGCAAATGACTAAGTTGTGTTACAAGGATTAAAAGTGAGCAGATTAATATTCACTTATTTAGGGATGGAAGTCAGGTCTTCAAATAGCAAGTCCTTGATGATAAAAGCTCTTGAGTTATTACAGGGATAAATAATTGTTCCAAATTGCCATCTTCCACTGCAATCAAGATAAATTTCTTAGGCATCTGCTCAAAGGATACATTTTCAGTCTTAATAGAAGAGTCTTCACAGCATACCATTAAATAAAATCAGCAACCATATTATGCTTAAAGAACATTAGAAATTTTAAAATAAGTATAGTTAACAAAATCTTTCCAGAGCTATTCTAAATCTGAATTGGGATGGTGCCCAGCCTACAATAAAAGCTTTTATTTATAAAGAATCTTCTTGATCTACAAATATATAATAAATATTGTTATTTAAATACCATGTATGCTATATAATTAATCAACAGATTTTTTCTATCTGTTCAATTATAATTTTCAGTCATAAATGACATAGAAAAAAAGTTAAAAATCAGTTTAAATATAAATGCAGCAAAAATTTCACCCAAAACAAACTTCCACTAAATGAATTTAGATAATATTTGCGTAGAGAAAACTACATTTCTAAACATAAATGGGACATCCTTGAACAAAAATTTTGAAGCTGATGAAAACTCATTATTTTTGTTTTTCTCCCACTTTCACAAAGATTTAAGATTTCTTTCTTTACCTCTTATCGAAATTTGTGCCCAACTCCTTCATAAAAGACTAATGATAGCCAAAAGGTCACTTCTCTAAGTATTCACCTTTTCTTTATATCAAAATTTTAAACTGAATCGATAAATCTCCCTCAACAGAAATTTAAGTATTCACTAGGGTTCAGTCTATATTACCATTTTCCTTTGCGTATTTGCCATTTCTTATTTATAAATGTGAAAACTGAATATTTCTTGACCCATTTAAAAAATAAATTTAAATCTAATCCATCTACTTTACAAAGTAAACAGTGATTTCTAAATTCCTGTTATTGCATGCCTCTCTCTTGAGAAACTAATATTTTGACATATTAAAAAATGGTTAAACATTAAATTCCCAAAGACAAAACAAGGGGCTCAACAGAGATTGCAGCTGCTGAGAAAAGTAATTACTAAGGATTTCTCTTTATATTGTGTTTTTCTGGGCATGCTCCAAAAGCAGGTAAAGGGACATGTTTCTTTCCCTTTTTTCTCATATAGTTTATAACAGCAAAGCCTGATGTGAATGAGCAATTGGTGAATATTTATTCCTACACATACACTTCTTGAATTAGTTAGGCATCTACACAACTTATGTGATTATGTGTGGATGTTTGCGTGTGGGCGCACCTGAAGCAAATGGAAAAATGAAGACACAGAGGACAGTCTAGTTCAGATGAATTAATGATTGGTGGAACAACAGAGCATTAAAAATAAAAATAAAAAAAGAGATACACAGTAAGTTCTTCGGGAATATTTCAATTGGTCTTCTGCAGCACCTTCTTGGAACATAAATAATCCATCACTGATAATAAAGCATTTAATTATTTTATTTAAAAAGAAAAAAAAAACATTTTGATGTTGTCCATATAATAACATCATGCTTATTCCTTTTTATGCTAGTGATCTTTTTCTTTTTTCATGCAAAATTGCTGTAGAACTAGAATTTTGGTAGGGATTATGAATGTGGTACATATGTGTATGTCATCAGCCATCTGTGTCATGACAGAATAGAAGGTGGAAAATCAGACACCACTGACACACTCTGGGTTTCTATCTCATTCAACATTTTACCAACAACGTCATTAAAGAAATTAAAATACATATTGAGCTCTAAAGCACACACTTAACATATGGTTAAAGACAGACAGACAGAAGCTTTACAAAATTCTCCTTTTGATTTAAAGAAAGTGAAATGTATAGGTTTATTAGTCGACTATCAGGGAATTCTACTGTAGTTTTGATACATGGCTGCTAAACAAGCCATTGTGATCCAAGGCTCTTTCTTTAGTGACTGTGGGTGTTTGCTGTCCAATTGGTAATTTATTTGACTAAGTCAAAGAAAGGGCCAGATGACTTGATTAGGAATGAAAATAATAGTTAAGAGCAGGGCTTTCTATGTTCACAGATTTATTAGAAAATGGACCCTGACAATTACTGCCTGCATAAGGTTACTCAAGTTCTATGTCTTAGGTCCTGGGCTGTTAAGCATGCACACTGGTCTTTCTTTCAGTGTTGTTAAGAAATAGGATATTTCTTACATAAAGTGCATGCCATGATGCCTGGCACATAGTGGGCCCTTGGGAAACATATGCTTTCATCGTTATTAATACCTGCATAGTTTCCAGAAAAACAAAACCAAACCCCAAACAACAACCACAAAAACTGTACAGTACAAGGCCCCAAGGAGTCAGATAAACTGTTCCTTGTGTTCTTTAATTTACGATGTAAGGTATATTTATAGTTTCTAGCTGATCTTGAAATCAAGATGAACATCAAGAGGACTTGACTATTAGAATTCTGAATGATGGCATAAGAGGCAAAGTGCTGAAAGCACTTAAATTATACCTTCTGTACAAACAGGTATGCCACCAAGTGTAGTGTCTCTTGAGGTACATAGAAAAGGTGTGGGTGAGGGCAGATAATGTTGATTATTTGTGGGGTGCTAAAGGCTAATGTAAAATTATAATTATGGATCCATTCTGATTTGGACTTTTGGAGTTGTGAACAACTTGGTGGATAAGAATGTTCACGAACACATTGAATAACATCATGCTTATTCCTTTTTATGCTAGTGATCTTTTTCTTTTTTCCATGCAAAATTGCTGTAGAACTAGAATTTTGGTAGGGATTATGAATGTGGTACATATGTGTATGTCATCAGCCATCTGTGTCATGACAGAATAGAAGGTGGAAAATCAGACACCACTGACACACTCTGGGTTTCTATCTCATTCAACATTTTACCAACAACGTCATTAAAGAAATTAAAATACATATTGAGCTCTAAAGCACACACTTAACATATGGTTAAAGACAGACAGACAGAAGCTTTACAAAATTCTCCTTTTGATTTAAAGAAAGTGAAATGTATAGGTTTATTAGTCGACTATCAGGGAATTCTACTGTAGTTTTGATACATGGCTGCTAAACAAGCCATTGTGATCCAAGGCTCTTTCTTTAGTGACTGTGGGTGTTTGCTGTCCAATTGGTAATTTATTTGACTAAGTCAAAGAAAGGGCCAGATGACTTGATTAGGAATGAAAATAATAGTTAAGAGCAGGGCTTTCTATGTTCACAGATTTATTAGAAAATGGACCCTGACAATTACTGCCTGCATAAGGTTACTCAAGTTCTATGTCTTAGGTCCTGGGCTGTTAAGCATGCACACTGGTCTTTCTTTCAGTGTTGTTAAGAAATAGGATATTTCTTACATAAAGTGCATGCCATGATGCCTGGCACATAGTGGGCCCTTGGGAAACATATGCTTTCATCGTTATTAATACCTGCATAGTTTCCAGAAAAACAAAACCAAACCCCAAACAACAACCACAAAAACTGTACAGTACAAGGCCCCAAGGAGTCAGATAAACTGTTCCTTGTGTTCTTTAATTTACGATGTAAGGTATATTTATAGTTTCTAGCTGATCTTGAAATCAAGATGAACATCAAGAGGACTTGACTATTAGAATTCTGAATGATGGCATAAGAGGCAAAGTGCTGAAAGCACTTAAATTATACCTTCTGTACAAACAGGTATGCCACCAAGTGTAGTGTCTCTTGAGGTACATAGAAAAGGTGTGGGTGAGGGCAGATAATGTTGATTATTTGTGGGGTGCTAAAGGCTAATGTAAAATTATAATTATGGATCCATTCTGATTTGGACTTTTGGAGTTGTGAACAACTTGGTGGATAAGAATGTTCACGAACACATTGTGTCTGTGAACAGTACCTAAATGAACTTTAATTTGTCCTATTTGGAGCTGTGGAAAGATACATGATTGGAAACTCCACTTGAGATAAAAAAATAATGGGCCCAAATATATAAAATAAAATTTATTAGGGAATTCATGTCTTAGCAATTGTGAATAATGCTGCAATAAACATGAAAGTGCAATTATCTTTCTGGATGTGTTTTCCTATCCTTTGGGTAAATACCTAGGCGTGTGATTACTGGGTCATATGATAGTTCTATTTGTAGGTTTTTGAGGAACCTTCATATTGTTTTCCACAGTAGTTGTACTTATTTACATTCCCACTGAAAGTGTAAAGGGTTCCCTTTTCACCACAGTCTAACCAACAGTCTAACACTTGCTATTCTTTAGTTTTGTGATTATAGTCATCCTAACTGAGGTTAAATGGTATCTCATTGTGGTTTTAATTTGCATTTCCTTTCTGATAAGAGACACTGAATATTTTTTGTCATATGCATTTTGTCTATTCATATGTCTTCCTTGGAGAATTGTCTATTCAGCTTATTTGCTCAGTTTAAAATTTTAAATGTCAATTTAAAATTTTAAAAATTGCATTCATCTTTTTTTCGTGTAAACTGCTTGAGTTCTCTATATGTTCTGCCCTTGACTGAGCCAAGCATTTTCTCCCACTTTGAGGATTGTCTCTTCATTCTACTTGTTGTTTCCTTTGGAGTGCAGATGCTTTTTAGCTTGATGAAGTGTCCAAGAACTGATGACTGGCTTGAAAAACTATAGCACATACATACAATGAAGTAATAATCATAAGAAAAAATGAGACCCTGTTATTTGATATAAAGAGGGTAAATATGGAAGTCTTAAGCTAAGTGAAGCGAGCCAGACTTTGAAAGACACTCACTGTATATCCCTGCTCAGTATGTACTGAATGTCTGCATTCTATGGCAGAAATGGAAAGATCTGACGATATGATAGTAGAGAGGATAAGTGTAGATACAAGACACTGTAAGGGAGGTGAATGAATGGTAGAAGGTGAGAGGGAGGGCAAAGATAAGAAACATTTAACAGACAAAAGAACATGAAGTTCTCTGTTGAAAGGATGTATATAGTAATATCCTTGATTTGATTGTCAGGAACTACATATACACTTTCAAAAAACATACTGTGTATTATAAAGATGTGCAATGTTAGAACATAAATAAAAAACAGAATGTGCTAATAAAAAAAAGAATAGGAAATACACAAAGCCTTGCATTTAATCTTAAAACAAAATTACTGCAACCCCACAAGTAATGCATATATAACGTTTATCTTTGCAGTTAGTGTGGGGAAAAAACAACTAACAGTTTTTGTTGACTAAGACTCATTAGGCACAAATAAAATGATGCAAATGCTAAAAAAAGAAAAAGCTAATGCAATACCAATTTGCACTAGCCAACAGAGCTTAGCACAGAGACAGTGGAAGTTCTGCTGAATTCTCAGAGGGTCAGAGAGAAACAGCACACTGTATTGGAGCTCCAGTTGTCATATTTTAAGAACACTGGCAGAATGAACACTGTCTAAGGGAGATTAAGGGTTTGTAAATAAAGAACATAAACAATGGAAAGAATCAGAAATATTAAATTTGGAGGCTATAAGGCAGGATGATCTTTCATCTAGATTGCCACATGGAAGTACATGGTAGTGGTCAATGGGCACGACTCTGCATTTACTGACACTTTTTCTCTACTTTGTGTAATGGTTACTATGGTTCAGATCATAGTTTGTCTCCCAAAGCTTTAGAATTTGGTCTTAGTGAGCAACGATCGAATATCACCCACAAATTCACGTGTTGGAACTCAAATTCTATTGTAAAAGTGTTAAGTGAAAACTTAATTCCTTTATAGTGTCCCAGGATGGGACCTTTAGGTATGATGATGTTATTGGGGTGGGGTCCTTGTGATTACCCAATCATAACAACAAAAAACTCTAAAAAAGAAAATTTGCTTTATGCCATTTCATGATGCATTAGATTTCCCAGCACTAGAACTGAGTCAAAATGAACAGTTGGTTTCTTAATTTCACAGGTATTTCTTTTAGCAAAAAAAAAAAAAGACTAATAAGACAGTGTTTAAAATCATGAATTACATTGAAAGTCGAGAGTTTCATCTAATGCTTTGATTCTATCTTCCCTTACAAAATCCAAAGACTTGGCAATGCAGGACTTTCAAGTTTGCCCCCATTTTATGGGGCTTTCTCTCTATGCCAGAGTCCTGACCATTCTCTATTGTTACAACACTGAATTTAGTTATTCTTTTCTCTTATCATCACCTTATTTGAGGTTTGCTTAGGGTAGAGATATATTGTTTGCATGTTTCAGTTGAAAGTGGGAAAAATAAGAATAAATTAGGATGGTCATTTGTTTTAAGAAAACATATGTTGTAGAAGTGGGAAATGTATCTAAATAGGAAATATATCTTCATAGTTAAAAGAAGAAGGGTATCAGTGGCAAAAGCATATAAATCCACATGCCATTGGGAGTAAACCCAGTGTAGGTCTCTCAGATATATTCCTTACTTATGTCCTTTGCAAGCATTCAGGCTTGTTAAATATATCCCATAAAGAAGACCAAGGTAGGAAAATTATAGGATTGTGGGCTTTGAATAAGCTGTGAATGTATTATGAATCAAAAAGACTTACAAGCAAGGATGTTAAGTTCAAATCCCCACTCAGTCACTAACTAATATGTGATTCCAGGAAAATTACTGAACCTCAGATTTTCTTTATTTATAAAATAGAGATGTGAGTATTTATTATGCAGTTATTTATAACTATTATAAATATCAAATGCAAGATGTCTCACATATATTAGCATTCTTATAAGCTATTATTCAGTATAAGGTAAAACTACTACTTCTGCCAAAATATAATGTTAATGTTCTATGCTTAAATCATTTTTACCATTCCTTCATATTTTTCTCTGGACAATCTTTCTTTTTTTATATAAAAATGTTATTTTTATTATTATTATTTTTTAATTTGATGAGAGAGAGAAAGTGAGAAAGCAAACTGTCAGGTTCAGGATTTGAACCATGGTCAGCCATATGGGAATCCAGTGCCCCAACCACCATGCCACCTGCTGGCCCCTCTCTTGGCAATCTTTCATGACACTGCTTCAACCTACACTATGAATAGATGACTTTCAAGTTTACATCTCTAGATTTGACCCGTCTCCAGAAATACAGACCACATTTCAACCACTCGTGGGTCATTTTCATTTGTCTTGGTAGCACTGTCAACATATCATGTCTAGAATTGAAAGTTTTATCCTCTCCAAACAAACTTCAGTTCCTGGGAATCTTTCATGACACTGCTTCAACCTACACTATGAATAGATGACTTTCAAGTTTACATCTCTAGATTTGACCCGTCTCCAGAAATACAGACCACATTTCAACCACTCGTGGGTCATTTTCATTTGTCTTGGTAGCACTGTCAACATATCATGTCTAGAATTGAAAGTTTTATCCTCTCCAAACAAACTTCAGTAACAAACTGAACTTCCTTATATGCCTTACTAGAACCATCTTTCTTCCAATCCATAAAGATCATCAATTATTAAGGCCTAAAAATGTTATCTTTATGGTATGTCTTAATTACATCTCCTTTTATCTACTTCTAATGCTTTTTCCCAGTTTAAGCCAATGTAACCTCTCAGCCAGAGTTTGTGTTCTAAGTAGATCCATCCACTTCTGTGGTTTCACTGAGCACATCACTTAGATGCTTCTTAAGTCAAAATCTCTAGTTTTAACCTTTTTCATTGAGAAGGAACCCATCTTCCAATAGCCTGCTGAGCTCCCCCACGTGTAAGTCCTATCTTTATTTTAATCTCAGTATGTCCAAAGCCAAACTCATGATGCCACAATCCAACCTGCTCTTTCTTTTGTGCTTCTGGCCTTAAAGACATTGTTAATCATCTCAGACATCACTGGTTATCCTTAAAGAGCTTACTCTCGACATCTGCCTTTAGTAGTACAACAAAGCCCAACAATTCTATTTTCTAGATAGCTTCTAACCACTATTGTTTTTTTCCCCTCAATCATCACTACTACATATTCTTACCTCCACTACACTTTTATGTACACTCAATACATTTGCAATTAATTTATGTCCTAACTTACTTAGTGACTGGAACCAGTGATTAAATCTACTTTTGTTTAAGATATTATACCATATTTCACAGATTCTAAGATGCATTCCCTACTACCTTTAAATATCTGTGACATTGAAATGGATCTTATAAAAAACATTTTTAAAAATGCATCTTATGATAAACAGTATTTAATTGGAAACATTTTTCTTTCTTAGTGCTTTTTAAAGTTATGCAGTTATAATAAATAGATGGTCTTAGATTTGAAGAAACATGCAAATGCTTTTGCAAATACTTTCCCAGCCTCTTTGTCTTCTGTTTCTTCTTTGCATCTTCGCTCCCTACTGCTATTTCTTTTTTAGAATTAAGTCTTAAAAAACAAAATGCTGAATATAATGTTTGTATCATCTCTAAGCCTACCTAATTTCCATATTTTACTTTCGCATTACTTAGACAGCATCCGCAACCTATATTCTACATTACTGTTTGTCCTTACCTGCTTTGCAAACCTTTGTTCTCCACTGTGTATAGGATAAAAGTCTAAACTCCTTAGCATAACAAAAGGACTGTCCCAATATGATCTTAATGTAACTTCTCTGTCTTTCTTCATTTCTCCCACATACTTTAAGTGTTATTTTTACAGACTTTATCTAGGCTCCCTGAACAAACTCTCCTGTCAGTCACGCACTATAGATTTGGTCTTGAAAGATTTTTCTTTGACTAATTCAAACTATCTTTTAGAGTTTAGTTCTAACATCATCTCTCAGAAATATTCTATTTCCTTCTGAGCGAGTCACTCTGTTCTAATGTGTTTTATAGCACAGTGGATAAAAGTGTAGACTCTGGAGCCAGACTACCTAAGTTTGAAACCCAGTTCTAGCACTTACCAGTTGACTGCATTAGTAAATTACTTAATCTCTTTGCCTTATTTTCTCCACTGGCAAAATGGAGATAATAACAGCAACTACGTAAAAGGGTTTTGGGAGAATTATGAGTTAATATATTCAAATCACTGAGAAGTTTTCCAGGTATATACTAAGGTTATAGCTCTTAGTACAATTTCCTACTTTCCCCCCTAATTAAAAGCAAGTCTTTCCCTGAAAGAGACAATATCTTGGTTTTTCTTTGCATCTTCAACCCCTAATTCAGTTCCTGACATGTGTCCCATATTATAAGATTATAAGTTCTTCTTCTTTTTTTTTTTTTTTTTTTTTTTTTGGTTAAGGGAAGGTATCAAACCAATATTGAATAGAAGCACTATTTATCTTCTGTGGTTAAATGGACAAATTATTTTTGTCAGGGTTTGTGTACAGAGTTAAACATGCTCTGGGTTCATTTAAAGTGGGGGCCTTCTTGTCACCTTATGTTCCAAAAGAGAAATCTTAAGACAGTGTGATTCTGAAGAAGCTGTTTTGGCTTTTTCACTATCTGTCTGTCTTCTGTAGTTTTTAATTGCTTAAGGAGCATAACGTGGTATCGTAACTCCAGCCAGCTGCATCAATGCAAAGGGTGAATGATAGTCGTGCCTATGGAATACTGTGCTTTTAAAGGTCACTGCTAAAATGTTCCCTTGCAAGAAAGTGCAAGCAGTTCACTTTGTCTTGTGAACAAGCTTTTCTGACAGTGGAAAAGACAGGTAAGCACAGTGCGGTACTGAGGTGGTAGGAAAAGTGATGGTGGTCCTCACAGGTCTAAGGACTCTACTCAAATCCTCTTTCC
>NW_006159547.1:5465289-5473342 GCF_000334495.1 Tupaia belangeri chinensis | reverse complement strand
TTTCCCTTCCCTGCAACTTACTCTGACAACACCATTACCACCTAATATTTTTTCTTCCTTTCCATCAATTGGTCTCCTTCTTCTGCCTGAGCCAACTCTGGAGGCCAAGCATGGGGTATATCCTGTCTGTCTTGGTGAGGGGAAAGGTGACTTGGAAGAGTTTTGTTTGGGCAGGTGGCCATAATGCTTGCTAAGTAGGATACTTTTCTGAGTGAAGTCACTTGAGTACATCTAACTAGAACTTTAAATTGTGTTCAAGTTTGACTATTTTTAGATTTTTAAGCTGAGGTGTGTCCTGGCATGTTCAGGGAAGGTATGCTCCAAACTCCATGTTCTAGACTCCTGAAATGCTCAGACAAGGTAAGGGGACCTCTGTCTTGTCTCTGTCTCTGGCTGGCTGTCTCTCTGTAAGTCTTGCAATCTCTCTCTCTTTAAATTTAATTTTTTTTTTTTTTTTAATTTTCAACCACTTTTCACCTAGGGCCTTTTCTTTCACTTGCTAACTTCAGAAGCCATTTTAAAGCTGAGGTGTGCCCTGGCATGCTCGGGGAAGCTAGGTGCTAAACTCCAAAACCTAGACTCCTGAAATATTCAGACAAGGTAGGGTGACCTCTGTGCTCTCTCTGTCTCTGGCTGTCTCGCACGCTCGCTCTCTCTTTAAATTTTAGATTTTTTTAAAAAAATTTTCAACCACTTCTCACCTTGGACCTTTTCTTTCACTTCTTAATTTCTGAAGCCATTTTAAAGCTGAAGCGTGTCCTGGCGTGGTTGCACTAGCATGCAGCGCAGTTTTTACTTTCTACAAGTAAAAAAAAAAAATTTTTCCCTCTTTTTTGTTAGTATTTTTCTATGTTTTTTTTTTTTTCCTTTTTGCTTATTCTTTTTAACCTTACTTTCCCACTCTAAGCTTCACTGTCCATACTCTGAATGTCTAGATAGGCCTACTTGTACTGTAGCCAAGCATCTGAATACTTTTAGAGTCATTGAAATCCTCACTGCTTATTGAACCTCCTGCTTTAATGAAGAAATTTCTTTTTATAAACCTGAATTCCTAATCCTTCTGTGGAGACCACACTGTGAAGTACAGTGGAGGATATCTTTTGTCACAAAATGATCAGAAACAACCACACAAGAAACATGATAAAACAAGAAAATATCTCTCCCCTAATGAAAAAGAACAATCCCTCATCATCCACAGACAATACAGTAGAACTTGTGGAAATGTCTGATAGAAAATTCAGAATATTTATAGTGACAAAACTAAATGAGATGCAAGAACTGAGAGATAATGAACTCCAGAAGATGCAGGAGAAAAGAGACAATGAGTTCTAGGAGGTGTTGCAGTTCTTCCATATCTCAAAGAGTAAATACACATCATAGAAGAGAACCAAATTGAGGTATTCGAGATGAAAGTTGCCATTCAGGAAATCAAAACCTCCGTCAAAAGTATTAAAGGCAGATTAGTCCATGCAGAAAATAGTATCTCTGATGTTGAAGGCAAAACCTCTGATTTAGAACCCCCCTCCCCCCCCAAAAAATGAGACTACTATACAAGAAATACTAGACAGCATTAAGCATCCAAACATCTGTATAATCGGTATCCCAGAAGGTGAGGAAACTAATAAGGGCATTGATAATCTATTCCATGAAATCTTGGAAGAAAATTTTCCAAATCTAGAGAGGCATTCAAATATCCAGACCCAAGAAATACAAAGGATTCCTAACAGGATCAACCCAAGAAGATCTTCTCCAAGACACATCATAGCCAGACTAGCCAAATCTATAAAGACAAGATACTAAAATGTCAGGTTACTTATAAAGGTTATCCAATCAGGCTAACCTCAGACCTCTCATCAGAAACAATGCAAGCAAGGAAAGAATGGGAAAATATATTCAGAGTGCTAAGTGAAAAACAGTTTCAACCAAGAAGTATACTTGGCAAGATTATCTTATATATGGAAAGAAAGGATAAAAACATTCTCAGATAAACAAGACCTGAAAGAATTTGCCAATAGCAGACACACTCTTCAAGAAGTTCTGAGAAGAGTGCTCTACCAGGAAATCTAAAGACACATACAGAAGAAAGAGAACAAAGGAAAACAAGAAAATGACCAATTTAATGCTAGAAACAAGAAATATCAATAATAATGTTGAATGTTAACTTCTAGGATTTAAACAGAAAGATTGGACCACAGTAACAATGCATATTCAATAGAAGTGAGTTTGAACATGAGACAAATTGAGAAATAGAATTTTATGACTTTTGAGTAAAATATTCCTGATTTCTTTTTTTACTCTGCTTTGTTTTTCCAATTTAAACAGTTTATTTTCTTTCAAGTTGTTGATAAATTCATCAATTTGTTAAAATACTTTTCTTGTTTGTTTCTTTAAATAGAAACAAACTTTTCCTCCTTCCTGACCCCTCTGGAATTGGAAATATTTGGGAGTATTCTTATTTTTTCACAGAAGGGTTATTTGCAATAAGTTCAATAATGCTTGTTGCATTGAATGAAAAATTGGAAATACTCATTATTGGACAGGGCTTTGACTGGAATGTCATACTTGAAGATTAATCACAAAACTATGGAACCAAGGTAGATCTCAAGTAAGCCAACAGAAGCTCTTGGAAAGATGGGCTGGCACCGTAAACAGTTCTGCCTGGCAGAGAGGATTAGATAAGCTATATGAAAGAATTCGTACCAAAAAATAACCTGGACTTTTCCAGCCCAGCATTGTTATCAGTAGAGAATGCACAAGAACAACCACACCAGAGGATTATCTTGAGAAAGACTTTGAAGGAAGAAAATGAGACTGATCTTTGCTAAAAGATGGTATATCACAGAATACTTGGTAGGCAGGACTGAATTGAGGTTTATGTGACTAGTGTGCTGTGCATTTGCTTTTCAGCAATTTGAGTAGTTGACATGTAAATATTTTCTTAAAATATTTAAAACCATACTGTCTCTATTGTTATAGAGTCACAAACAAAATTATACAAAATTATAAGAAATATTTTGAACATTATCTTTAAAATTCAGTATTCTGAAATTTTGAAAGTTGTTTATTAACTGTCAAGAACTGTGGAGTATGAGCAAAAATTTATTGATTTGTAAAGTAAATGTTTCTTGGAAAATGTAAAAATAAATGGGGGACAAGCAGTTAGCATAATGGCTATGTCACTGGACTCCCACGTAGCTGACCGCGGTTCGAGTCTCAGGCCCGGTGGCTTAAAACTCACACCGGATGCGTGTGCATGCATGCCCAATATCCTGAAAGGAGAATGGAGGAGAAGAGATTGCAGCATGGCCATCCCCCTGGGCGGTGATGTCTCACTTTCTGTCTCTCTGTCCTCTCTGTCTCTCTCTGTCTGTTTTGTGAGTGCACACACCCTATAGCAAAAACCTCTAAAAAAAAAAAAAAGAAAAGAAGAAAAAAATGGAAAAAAAAGTTTGATTAGTTTTGATTAAATAATTAATTGAATTAAATAAAGTGAAAGCCATGCATTTTTCATGCACTTTGGGTAAGGCATAACCTCTGAAGGCAAACAAACTCAAAGC
This sequence comes from Tupaia belangeri chinensis, assembly GCF_000334495.1. Lineage (NCBI taxonomy): Eukaryota > Metazoa > Chordata > Mammalia > Scandentia > Tupaiidae > Tupaia > Tupaia belangeri. The sequence continues at coordinate 5,469,785 of NW_006159547.1, read as the reverse complement.
ACTAAGCATCCATAGAAATAATTTGCCTGAACAAGCAAACCGTATAAAAGGAACACCTAGTGAGCTCGCTCATGAAAGTAGGTCACATGACTGTGCACTGATCATGAGCTTTATAGTCAATAAACCTACCTGCACTAGCGTCACAATTGTGTCATTCTCTGAACCCCTATGGAATCTTGGTTTTGTCATTTGCAAAAGGAGTAATATTAGTACTTAGTATGAGATGACATATGTAATATGCTTGGCATACATTACTTGATGTAGGTGTATACGGATCAAATGTTAAACTCAAATGGATATTAACAGTGATTGCTCTAGAAAAGTTTGTTACAGAATGAATACAATGTTTAAAGATTTAATCAACATATATATAACAACAGCTGACTAGATAACAAATCATCTACTGAAGTTATGTAATTGTTAACTAATTCCCATCTGATGTTAGTGAATTAAAAGTACTCAGGTTTTACTGTATTAAGATGTACTCAAAAGGGGCCTAAAGGCAACAAAAGATTTCCATTTGGACTCTTTTTTTCTTCTAAAATGAAGTCAAACTAAAAGTTTGCCATAGAAAGTTCGTTCTGTCTCAGTGCACATTTAAAAAGCAAAACCAGACATTTTGTAATTGTGCAAAAGAGTGCATTAGTCGAATCATAAATCTAATAGGTTGTTTTTCCTGACATATAAAATACATTTAGAAAATATTTTATGCTTTTTAGAGACATCACCCTGTGAATCTAGGACACGACTAAATTATTCATGGATTTTAAACAAAATATGTACAGTAGATTTGATGCTTAGATAAAAAGAATTTTTTATTCTATTTTAAAAGAATATAATTTCAACCAAGACATTTGAGCATGTTTGAATTGTTGATGCAGCAGAGACAGTGATGACTATTGAATATGGATTTCTGTATTAAATAGTAGAATTCAAGGGAATCCCATGTTTAGACATCTGAATTTCCCCCTGCCCCGAGGTATTATGCCTTAAGCATGTGCACTTGTTGAGAGAGAGAGAAAGAGAGAGAGAGAGAGAGAGAAGTAACTTCCCAGAAGGGATGACCATACTGCAATCCCTTTGCCTCCATTCTCCTGGGATCTTGGGCATGCATGCAGTATGATTTTTAAGCCACTGGGTCTGGGACTCAAACCAAGGTCAGCCATGTTGGAGTCCAGGTACCTTATCCTGTGCCATCTACTGGCCCTGACATCTGAATTTTTAGTGAACAAGGATGAACAATATCATTTCTGAAAATCAGAGATGGAGACTATATCATCCCTCTTGGCAGTATCTTCTAATATTTTATTTTCTGCTTGATAAAATGTTTTTCTCTTATCCCTTTACAATCCTTTGACTTATTTTCATCTTTCTTACATTTGTTTGGTACTTCACGGCAGTCAACATATTTCATTAGTATGCCCTTTAGTAAAATATCGTATTTTTAAATGAAATAATCTCATTTTTTCTTCCTTTTTTAAAACATTTAAAATCATTTAATGTAATTAACTTTATTGCACAAGCAAAAATAGTACTTTGTTTGAAACTGAAACTGATGTTTTCCAGTACTAAATAATAGCAATCCTATGATACTGAATAGTTTCATTTTTTTTTTATTAATTTGATGATGGTATACTTTCAATCTTTAACTTGGCTCATGAAATTAGCTAAATATTTATCTTTCCTTCTTCTTGCACATCAGATCCTGACTTTAAGCAAGCATAGGGGAGTGGAATGGTGATGTCATGGCCATATGGCTGTTTTATGTGGGTGAAGAGAGGATTTCCTGGCTCTTTTGTAAGTTTCCTGGTAGCTGTATTTAGTAATAAATACTTCTAACTTGTAAAATATGCCTTTCTTGGCATCAAAGCAGCTATTTTATCCTTATGATTTGGTCATCACATTGATTCCAAGTCCCTATGCTGAACTTATCTTCACGCTTTCCAGTTCAAACTATGAAATATTAAGCCTTCAGAGCCCCTTCAAAATGTTTGAAGTTGTGGCTAGCAGGTGGCGTAGTGGATAAGAAGCATGATTCCCACATGACTGACCACAGAGTCCCAGACCCACTGCCTTGAATATCACACTGCGCACATGTGTGTGTGCCGCAAATCCCAGGACTATAATGGAGGAGAAGGGGCTGTGGTGTGGCTATTCTCCCTGGGGAGGTGATTCCTCACTTTCCCTCTCTCTGCTGCTCTGTCTCTCTCTCCAGTGAGCATATAAACTCTGTGTCAAAAACCTTAAAAATAAAAACAAACAAACAAAAGTGTAGCATGTCACACCACATGACCCAACATCATTATTTCATAAATGTTTCACTCCATAGGCCTTTTATGTTTTCTGTCAGGTGTACCATGTAAGCAGTCATCAGATAAAATACTCTCATCTTTTTTCTCATCTTATTTCTACTTGAGAATGGTGGAAATTCCAGAAAGCATGGATTCTGGAATCAGGTAGCTTCTTAATTCCCAAAGCGTGAATGCTGGGGGCCAGATGGTGGTACAGTGGTAAAATATGATTCTGCAAGAGGCTAACCCACATGAGAACGCTCTGGGTTCACATGCAGAGATCTCCCTGAGTACACTGGATGCACACGATCTGGGGCTGGCTGAGGCTGGGGTGGGTGATGCCATGAAGCCTTTGTGGGAGTTCTGTCTCAGTGTTTCCTTCTCTCTGCTTCTTTCAGTCATGGAAGAAAGAAAGAAAGAATCCTAAAAAGACACGACATACAGCCTGTGTAACCTTGTCAAACCATGTAACTTCTCTGACCTTCAGGTTTCTCAGGTATTAGAGAGGGAGTAAAAAATATCTATGCCATAAAGTAGTTGTGAGGATTAAACGAACTCCTACCTGTAAAGTTCTCAGAAAATGTAGTATGTACTCAAACATTAACCAGTATTTCAAGGGAGTATTTACTGAATCTAAAATAATATTTTTTAAAAAATAACTTCTCTAATCTTAGCTCTTCTGATGGCTCTTTAGAGTACCTCTGAAATAGAAATTTAACTATAAATCAGGTTAGTTCTCTTTTTTCGTTTTAAAGTTTTTCACGCAGGGTAAATGTGCTCACCAAGGGGACAGAAAGAGAGAGAAAAAGTGAGAAATCACCCCCTCTCCCAGGGGGAATGGCCATTCTACAATCCCTTTTTTCCTGTTCTTCATTCAAGATCTTGGGCATGCATGTATACATGCCTGGCATGTTTTTCAAGCCAGGATTTGAACTGTTCAGCTGGCCATATGAGATCCACCATGCCATTAGCTGGCCTGAAAATCAGGTTAGTTTTTAATAAAAGTTCATAAATCTCAGCCTGACTTCACACTAATGATTGGTAGAAGGAAGGCGAGTGCTGTATGATACAGTGAATTCATCACTGGACTCAGAGTTTATGAAGTCAAGAACTCAATTCTCAGATTTGCCAATTAAAGTATACTTTCATACATTCTTTAATTATTGTAAATATCCGTTTTCTTGACAGTGTAACAGAAATAATATTATCAACAATAGTGATTTATAGGCGGCACATATTTTATATCCAATTGTTAAATATTCTACCTGACTATTTCTGAACCTAATGTCTAATTAATTATATGTCTAATTGAATACATGGGCAGATAGACCAATGAAAGAAAAATGGCACCATCATAGCATTTAAGCAAAGACTTCTGAACTTTTAAATATCCCCAAGAAATTGTGATGACAACTAAAAGATTTTTCACATCTGAGAGATTATCTGTGAAGTACACCCAATGAAGTAAGAGCATTTGAAAACAACACCATTACAGTAAAAGAAGGATTACTATCATTATATAGTTTTGAGTCAACCTTTTTCCTTTGGCAGAATAATTTATATGTAAAAGGCACTATCTCGTTGCTTATGTTTATTTTTTCTAGTCATAATTAATATATCCCTACTGTTCATCAATTGAGTTTTTAATCATAGTCATTCTCTAATATAGATTGCATTAGGGTAACCTACAAACTATTAAAACCGTAGCTTAATTTTTCTTTGAGACAGTGAAACACAATAGATTTTTCTAGCATGTTCAATAAATCTCCCCTCACTCATAATTTGATAAAAGTTAGCTAGAAGCATACGTTTAATGTCAAATTTCAAACTAGGTAAATTTGGGCTGATTGGCATCTGATTATAGGCATCATAAATACTGTGATTGATTTAAAGTTTTCATTTTCCAAAGACAGCAACTGAGAAACCAGTCCTAGGCTAGAATCTAGCCCCACTTCTCCAACCTCTCCCAGTGAAACTTTGTTTTTCCTTTTTGAGTTTAATGCCCTTTTTATTTGCATTGATGAAAATTTGGAAAATAGGTGTTTATACTTCATTAACCAAATAAATTTGGTTTACCATTCCAATCTTGAGTTTCCGTGTGTATAAACAAAGAGAATAAAGCTGGATGAAACCTAAGGTTTCTCCTAGGTTTAAATTTCCTTTACATTTTTTTGTTGTTAACATTTACATTTATATATATATATA
>NW_006159547.1:5446342-5453576 GCF_000334495.1 Tupaia belangeri chinensis | reverse complement strand
TATCACCATCAATAAATTAATTTCAAAGTTTGGGCCCAAAAGGAAAGCTGTGCCCGTAGCAAAAACTTCCTACATCTACCTGTTTTTAGACAGGTACCCATTTCACTCTGTTCTTCAAATATTTACTACAACTCATTTTAAAACCCTCAGTTTTCCAAACTGTGTTCTCACCCTCAAAAGATGATTTTTCTTTCAAATAATAGAAAGTCACCTATATAATATCTCATGGAATAGGCATAGTCAATATTTAAATAATAGGAAATTATATGAGGACCAGAGAATTCCTTATGCAACATTCCACATGTAACGGGTAAGTTCTCTGTCATATATTTTCTCTCAGAAAATAGAGGCAAACAAGTGATACTTTGCTTGACATTTTGCACTTTTCACCTACTTATAACTGCATTACAAAGTGCAAAATGATTCTGATTACAACTTCCTTCCTTTTCATGCCAGTAGTAAAGGTGTGTCTGTTTGAATTTCACCTTTTTACCACCAAAGGATGCTGTTCTTTCATCCTGAATTTCCTTCTCAAGCCTTTCTCTCTACTTGCCCTCCCCATTCTCCACCATATAAACTGTTTCTTCATGAAGCAGCAACAAAACAAGATCACTCGATTTCCTAGATCGTGAAACACAGTTGTGGGGACACGTTTAAGAGAGAGAGTCTGAGGTATGGGGACATGTGCTGAGCAAACACCACATGCTCTTTTGGGGTTTGGCAGAACCTTGTAACTTGTCTTTCCCTGACCTTGGCTGCAGACAGAGCAAGGGTAGAAATTACTAGGGGCGTTCCAACAGACACACCTAACAGCTAGTTCTCTGCATTAGAAAGGAAGATGAGATTTACTCTAGATGGGATTACCACCAGGGGATACACCTTGCCCCGGGTATGACTAATCTCTTATAGATTTGTTAATGGCTTCTTATTGTCTGTAACCTGGCAACCAATCCATGAAGTATCATGAAACACACATGTGTAATGTTTTCTTGTACTATAAATAAAGACGTCCAGTTTGTCTGGGCGGCACAAGTTGCTTGGGCTACCTAGGCTCAGGCTGCCTGTGTCCGTTTCCACTCTATCTTTTTGTCTCATCTTTTTTGTTTCTTCCATAATAGCGCTAAGCCTGGGGGCGGACGCCGACACACAGTTAAAGTCCTGTACATCTCTCTTTGTTCTTCTGGCCAAATTCTATAAAGCATCTACTTCATCATCTAGAATTTCCCTCTGGACTAATTAGAGTCTGCCTACCACTTCCTCCCCTTACATCATAATACTCTTTTCTCATAAGTCATCTAAGATCTTACTGCTCAAATTTTCCAAAAATTTATTTTTCTTGTTTTCCCTTCAGTAGTATATGACATAGTTGACCCCTCTCTCCTGGAAATGTTCTCCTCTCATTTCTCCTGTGTAATCATTCTCAATTGTTCTTCCAGCTTTATAGTCATTCTTTCTCAGTCTTCTCTAAAACTTTTCTTCCTGACTACATAGAGTTTATCTTTCATGTTTAGAACTTGCTATACATTTCTGGGCCATTTCTTTTATATATGCCTCTACATTTGATATTACTAATTAGCCTGATATTCCTCTCTCCCAAGGTACATATCAGTTTCTCTTTTCTCTCAGTAGCATACCCCCAACAATCATTTTGTACAAATGATAATATTGTATTTCCCTGCTTTTGATATCCTGCGAAACAGAAACCTGGGAGTCATCTGAGATTCCTGTTTTCTTCCCTATCCATATTCAATCACGATTATCCTATACCACAAATATCTCTCAAACACCACACCAGAACTTTTTCTATTCTCCTAATCTTTTTTTAAAATTTTCTTTAACTTTATTTATTTTAATTTTACCAGGGAGGAAGGGAGGTAGAGAGAGAGAAAAAGTAAGAAAGCAAGCCATCAGGTCCAGGACTCGAATCGTGGTCAGCCATGTGGTTGTCCAGTGTCTTTAACCACCATGTCACTTGGCGGTCCCTATTCTCCTAATCCTGATGTTCAGTTCATGACCTCTTGATGGTATTATTGCTCATACCTGGGCGACTTTCCTCTGTTGCTGTCCAATCCAACCTTCTTTTGCCATTGGGGTCATGTTTACAACATTTCTATCACAATCTATCATTCTCCTCATTAAACACTGTTAATGGCTAATTCTCTTCAGACTGCTTTCCAGCTTGTTAGCTTGCTATATGATGCCCTTCAGTGAAATGGCTCCAACCTAACTCTCTGGGTTAGACAGCACATATGAATCTGAAGTGATAAATTCAAATGACAGGATATACAGCATTTATTTATTTAGTTAAATCATCTTAAGTTTGATTCCAAACTTCCATCTTTCCTAATTGGTAAATATATTAATCATAGTGATTATGGAAATTTATCATCTCAAGGCTGTTCTGTAGTCCCAGGAATTTACAGAATGCTAAGGACAATGGAAGTTTCTGGTCATACTTCAACCACCCACTCGTGAGATGTCCAATATTTTTGCCACTCTGGTTTCTTCTATTGGTTTCTATGCCTTAGGTCTTTTCTCCAGGGCATAGGATGCTTTGGTGAAGCTACTTGACCTCTGGGTCTGTGGCAGTCATTATCATGCTCCTAAGGTACCAACAAACTAGCTCCCTTTCTCTGTCTCAAGTAGTCTCTCTCTTATCCTCTTTTGTCCTCAAAAGCATGTTCCCCTTTATGTTTCTTTTTCTGAACACTTAACATGTCTCTTCAATCTGCTCAAACTCTTATAAAAAATGTGACACTAACTTGTGTTTATTTATCTTCTGTTCTCTGGTAAGAAAATTTCCATAAGTAAGGAGTGGGTTACTTGCTTGAAATGGGAGAGTGTTCAGATCAGAATGTAAAATAATATGTCAACAACATCATGTATCACTATTGTTTCACAACGTGGATGCATGCTCTAGCCATTCCAAGTTGCTTGCAATTGATTTTACTTGCTTTGTGTTCTTTGTGCCTCTGTTCCTCTGCATGGGTTGGTTGTTTCTCACCACTCATGCCCTCCCTCACCATGTTCATCTGAACTTTCCTTTATAACTTTGTTCAATTTTCACTTTAAAAAGTCTGATTTGAAATACATAATAGATTACTAACTATAGTCACCATGCTATGCAACAGATTTCAGAAATGTATTCCTCCCACCTAACCAAAACTTCATACCCTTCGATCTACATCTCCCCATACCACTCCTCCATCCTGGATTTGCTAATCACCATTCTAATTGCTACTTTGTGATTAACATTTTTTAGATTCCACATGTGAGAACATACAGTATTTATCTTTCTATGCCTGGCTCATTTCACTTAGGATAATGTCATCTAGGTTCATCTATGTTGTCACAAATGACAGATGTACTTCTTTTTAAAGTCTAAATAGTATTCCATTGTGTATATATCCCATGGTTACTTTCTCTCTATTTATTTATTTTTTGTGATAATCTTCCCCCCAACACATGGTTACTTCCTTCTTTCATCTATTTCAGACTACAGTTAAAAATAATGTATATTTTAAAATTGCTAAAAGAGTACATTTTTAAAGATACTTTACCGCCAAACATAAGTTTACCAAGTGTGGATAGGTTAATCAGTTTGACTTAATCATTTCACAACACACACATATTAGAGATCTTCAGAGAGTTGATGAAAAATGTTTGTCATGAAAAACTACTGAGAAAAAGATGAAAAGCTACTTGATGATGATGATGTGGATAATAATATCTTTGTCTTGACTGATCTGCATGGTAATTATGCTAGAAAAAGAAATATAAAATATGTAAAGATAGATGTGATTAAATGTAATATAAAATTTAAAAAAAAAGAACAAAAAACTATGGAAGGACTTTAAAACTATCCTATACCAAAATAAATTTTTACTTTAATTTTATTTTTTGAAGTATTCTTGTATTATGGTTTAGATAATGGTTTTCCCTTCAAAAGTTCATGTTTTTGAATTTTGTCCCTAGTCTGATGACGTTTGAGAGGTGAGACCTGATAAGTGGTGATTGGATCATGGCGAATAGGTGAAGCCCAGTGAATGGTAAAGGGATCATGAAGGCCAAATTCTTTTTTTTTTTTTTTTGAGAGATTTTCACTGTAGGGCGCGTGCGCTCGCCAGACAGACAGAGAGAGACATAGAGACAGAAAGCGAGAAATCACCCCCCAGGGGGGATGGTCATGCCGCAATCCCTTCTCCTCCATTCTCCTCTCAGGATCTTGGGCACGCACGCACACGCGCCCGGCGTGAGTTTTTTAAGCCACGGGGTCCGGGACACGAACCGCGGTCGACTACGTGGGAGTCCAGTGACATAGCCATTACGCTAACTGCTGGTTCCCAATGAAGGCCAAATTCTTATGCATAAATTAATGATGGCTCATCAGACCCAGTAAGTTCTAGCTCTCATGAGAAGAGGTTAGTTCTCATGAGAAGAGGTTAGTTCTCATGAAAGCAGACGAGAGCTGCCTGAAGTTCTCTCTCTCTCTCTTTGTATGTTCACCATCCTCTCTACTTCTGACTGTCATGTTTTGGTCATAAAAATTTTGAGTCCATAAACCTCTGTTTCTTTATAAATCACAGTGTCTCAGGTATTTCTGTTAGTAATGTAATAACAGACTATATACCTTATATTTTAAAACATCATATTCCATGCCATAAACGTATGCAATTATTGTTTGTCAGTTAACATTTTTAAGTGGTCTGATACAGGCAAAAAACAGAACACCTTTTCATACCTTTAATTAATTAATTAATTAATTCAATAGGTCATATAATGCAGCTACTGTATATCAGAAATGAATGGTAGGCACTGAAGATACTTTGGAGAATAAGAGAGACCATATGGGTCCCCTAGAGTTTATGGTCTATTAAGAAGACAGATTTGGGGGCCAGAGGTGGCATGGTGGTTAAGATGCTGGATCCCATATGTCCAATTCGATGGTTTAAGTACCAGAACCATGGCCTGAAAAATACTCTGAATGTGAGTGTGAGTGTGTGGGTGCCCAAAATTTTGAGAGAAGAATGGATTACAGTGTGGCCATCCCCACTGGCAGATGATTTCTCACTTTCCCTCTCTCTCTGTCTCTTTCCTCTGGCAAGGACACGTGCTTCATGGCAATATATATATATGATAAAAACTAAAAAAAAAGACAGATTTGAAAAAGGTAATTGCCACATAGGATATAGAGTAGTTTAATAAGGGCAGGTAAGTGTGCTAAGGCAGTATATCAGAAGATACAACCTAGATTATCAGTTCCTAAAATAGTGATATTTAAATACCTCCCTTACATTGTAGCATTGATCATACTAGGTTATAATCTGCCACTAGTCAATCTTTTCCATGAGATTATGGGTCCTTCAAGGGTGAAGGCAGGTGTTTTTATTTCTTTCAGATAAAAAAAAGTTGGATGTTTCAATGACTTAAAAGGCTTCTTAGAAAATTATGCAACTTCATGTTATTAGAGATAATTTAGAAAATAATTACCATTACAAATTTAAGTATCATACAAAATACAGTTGTTCATTTTTCCTATAGAAATTAATACAGATTAAAAAATTTAAAAAGGAATTAAATCATCCATATTTGAATTAAAAATATTTCACAACAGAAAACATTTTAGTCATTTTGTTTGAAATTTCACACCACTGAGACCAGCAGTTGGTGTAATGGCTATGTCGCTGGACTTTCATGTAGTCCAGTGCGGTTCGAGTCCCAGACCCAGTGGCTTAAACTCATGCCGGTGCATGTGTGTGCGTGCCCCGGTTCCTGAGAGGAGAATGGAAGAGAAGGGATTGTGGCGTGGCCATCCCTCTCGGGGGTGATTTCTTGCTTTCTGTCTCTCTCTCTGTCTTTCTAGTGAGCACATGTGCCTTACAGTAAAAACCTCTAAAAAAAAAAAAAAGAAATTTCACACTACTATATTTTAGTATTTTCAAATAATAATAAAACCAATATTCTCTTTTGGGACCAGCAGGTGGCATGGTGGTTAAGGCGCTGGACACTCCCACATGGTCGACCAGGGTTCAAGTCCTGAATCTGGTGGCTTGCTTTCTCACTTCCTCTCTCTCTCATACTCACCCTCTGTCTCTCTCTGCTCAAACTAAAAAAATAAATGAATGAATAAATAATTATTAAAAAAAAACCAATATTCTCTTTCAAAGATATAAATCAAACAGACACATTTTTCTTTCATAATAACTTCTTTTTAGGTTAGAAGGGGTCTATAATTCAAAAGGTCAAGTAGAAAATGTTAATGAAAACAGAATGTCGTCACGTCAAATAAAATAAGAAAATAAATCTAGGATTTTTCTTTAGACATTGGAAATCTGATGTAAATAGCTCTTTTGGAAGAGTAAAGCTGTCAGTCACTGAAATCTAAAGTAATGTTCTTCTACTTATTTCCCAATAATTTTCCTTTCTGCCATCAGAATGTAAAATTCTTTCAAAGATAATAACCTAACAAAATTTTTATGTACAAGAACAAATTTAAACGATTATTGAGAAGCTAATTTAAAAACCTGAATTTAACAAAATAGGTCAAAAAACCTTATGAAATGACTAATTGCTGGTATTTAATTAAAATAAAAAGCCAATGGGTAATTTCAAATATTAATGTTTTAGAATCAAATTACAGACATTTTAATAGTGATTGAACAAGTCTGTGATCATTATTGTTTCAAAGCCGTAGGAATTAATTTAAGTTTTTGCAAACAGCGATCTAACACCACACGTCTTTGGAAACCATAGTGCATCTTTTATTACAGCCAAAAATGTGTTTCCTTTGCATAGGCCAACTTATTTTCCAAGGTGCCCATTGTTATTCATAGAATCATTTTTGGACCCATTGTATTCATACGGATATACCACCAAGAACATTGAAATACTCTTATTTTTGAGAAATTGTGCCATCTCTCTACTAGTTACCATGAAATGCGTTCCTAATAATTGATCTCTAGTCAGGTCAAAGAGGATTCAGGAAGGACTTTCTCCCCCAAAAAGTGTCAAAGTGTCAACTGCAAAATCAGATAAGCAACTTAATGTGATTTAATTTTGCATAGTTTTATGGGGAAAAAAGATTATTTACTAAAAAAAATTTCCATGATCCATCCTGAATTGATTATCCATATCTCCTGGTCTCTAAGCTTTCAGAAAGCTTTAACTAGAGACTGGAAGGAGTTTGCTGCCCACTCATGATGATGCTTCATAAAAAAAAAAAAAAAAAAAAAAA
>NW_006159547.1:5441758-5446307 GCF_000334495.1 Tupaia belangeri chinensis | reverse complement strand
CTCATGATGATGCTTCAAAAAAAAAAAAAAAAAAAAGCGGTCTTCAGAATGGATCAAAGGCTGTAATTTCCATGCCATTTCTGTCCAATTTTCTTTTCTCCTAATGTTTTCACTTTTTGAAATGGCTATGATTGCAATCCAATTTTGCCCACACAGCACTGCATGCCTAAATGAACCATTTATCACAAACTTTTTGTCTTTTTGATGCTTGAGATTTTATTTGCTTAGAAAATTTTTTTTCATTAATGTTTACCACTTAAACTGCATTACAATTACCTTCAGTAATTACTACCTGTTGAGGATTATATTATTCTATTCTTCAGATGTGGCATCAAAAGTCCCCATTTCAAACCAATTATATGTTAGTACTGGAATTCACTGCTACTTCCAAATAAGGAACTCCTTACATTACATACTTAAATTTGACCCTCATACTGACTTCCAAATACTTCAAAATTCCTAGGCTTGATGTTTCATGTTTCTTCCTGTGGATAATATGATAGACTTTTGTGAATTCACTAGGTGTTACTGTCCCTTTGTATCTGTTGGCCTATTTTGAATCATTGTGCTGGGAATGTTCAAGTTATTAGCTATCACTTTATGGCATTGACTCATAGTTATTCACTGGAAAACTTTTCTACAATTCACAAAGACATCAATACAGATCTAGAAAAAGATGAGTCTGTAGACCATATATACAGTTTGGCTCCTTTGTCTACTAATTTTCATGGAAATCTGCAAGTAGGGGAATACTGCAAGTGCATTTGCTAATGGCCTGTGCTTACCTTTCACACACACAGGGAATAGAGAAGGTAACCGCTATGAATAAATATATCAGCTAAAAGGTAGAAGAGGGGAGTGAATATAAAAGGATGCAGATTAAAGAATAACTTTTGGTGATGATTGCCAAGATTCAGTTTATAAAAATGACTGGGTCTGAAAACGTTTGTGGAAAAATGAAATCTAAGTAGGAGTTATTTCAGTGCAAAAGTTGTATCATTTGAACATAGTTTCTTCATAATACATATTTCCTATGAATATTTGGAAGATCCTTTGTACTTAAGTTCTGAGATTTCTTTATTGTTTAAAGTAGATAAATGCTGTTTGGGCTTTCTATTTCCTTTACCCTGTAGATTCAAATAATTTTTTTGTTTGTTTGTTTCAAAAATCCCAGACCAGATATATAAACCTTTAGGAAACATTCTCTGGAGAATTTCATCACCATGTGAATGAATTCTTCCATTGTATCACCCCATTGAGCCAAATTCTAAAATTTATTATTTTTCAGAATTGCTGAAGTGTAAATACTTTAAAAAAATTATTATCATTAGCATCTTCTGCTGTCTTCTGAGACGAGTTTCTGAAGTATATTAAAATATCACACTCCTCAAAAGCCTCATCCTTTCAGATGAGGAGTTTGTATTCTGGCATCCTTATTACAGTGTGGTGGTTTGTTCTTTCATTTACTTTTGAGAGATTTTTGCTATATGGTGCATGCACTTGCCATAGAGACAGAGAGAGACAGGGAGACAAAAGGCGAGAAATTACCACATAGGGGTAATGGCCATGCTGCAATCCATTCTCCTCCATTTTCTTTGGGAGTTTGGGTATGCACATACATGCCCCTGGTGTGAGTTTCATACTACCAGGTCTGGGACTTGAACCACAGTTGACCATGTGGGAGTCCAGTGCACTTAACCACCAAGTTGTCTGCTGGTGCCTAATGCGGTGGTTCTTTAGGCTTTGGAATCAGGACTTGGTTTGACTTCTAGCACTTTCATGATCATCTGTGTAGTCCTCAAAAAGTATTGAACTTCGCATGCCTCAGTTTTTTCTTCCAAGAAAGTGCCCAAGATTATACAACAAATTATAGAGAAAGGGCCAGTTTTTATTATTTTGCAGTTGTTTTTGCTTATTCTTTGGTAACTTCCTTGATCCTTTGCTCCATAGGACCTAAAACACTTGGTGTGTAGACAGAGGTAGAGCAGCATAACAGCATAATTATTTAAAGCATGGTCACTGGGGTCTAACTATTGGGTCATTGGGAAAGTCATTACTCATTTTTGCATAGAGAAACACAAAAATATACGTCATAACTTTTCTGATGATCTAATATTTGGGTTTTAATCACTGGCTGTGTAATGCTGGTGAAGTTACTTAAGCCCTTTGTGCCTCTATTTAACTTGTATGAAATTAGGGCTGTTGGTAATGATGTCAATTTCATTACTGTTTTGAATAGTACATTGCAATATACCAAGTATACTATTAGGAAAGGTGACGGCACCTTGCACATTGTGAGCACATGTTGGTTATTACTCATATTGCATGGCTTATGTTTGGTACGGCTAAACACTTCTTGTTATAAGCAAAATTATTTTGTTTCAAGGTATTGAAAGAATAAGATAAACTTTAAGCCTTAGTCAGGATCAGTGGCATGAGTCTGTAATCCTCTCTACTTGGAAAACCAAGGAAGGAGGAGTATAAATTCAAGACTGGGCTGGGTAACATGGTTAAGACCCTGTTCTCTAAAAGGAATCCTTCAAACCAAAAAATAAACATTATCATAAATATTTCTATAATTATGGTAGTTATGACCTTTAAAATTTATTTATAGCAAGGTAACAAAGTTCGCTAACTCCTATCTTTTGAAACTTTTTTCTTTTTGGAGAGGTTTTTTGCTATAGGGAGCATATACTCGCCAGAAAAACAGAGACAAAGAGACAGAAAGTGAGAAATCACCCCCCAAGGGGATGGCCACACCACAATCCCTTCATTCTCCTCTCGGGATCTTGGGCACACATGCACACGTGCCCAGCATGAGTTTAAGCCACTGGGTCTGGGACCTGAAACACAGTCAACTACATGGGAGTCCACTGACAAAGCCATTATGCCAACTGCTGGTCCCCTTTTGAATCTTTTTTTATGTTCTAAATGTCATTAGGTATGATGGCACATGTCTATAACATAAGCTACTTTTTGAAGCTGAGGTAGAAGAATTGTGAGTTTGAGGCGAGCCTGGGCAATATAGTGAGACTCTGTCTCTAAAATAGATACATACGTACATACATACATACATACATAAAATTTAGAATACATTTTTAAATGAAAATTAAAGTTATACAGATTTGTTACCATCTAAACCATTTGGTAAAAGACTAGAAATGAAAAGATAAGGTTTTTTTTTTTTTTTTTTTTTTTTTTTTTTTTTTTGGGGGGGGGTTTTTCGTAAACCGTGTGCTCGCCACACAGACAGGGAAAGACAGAGAGACAGAAAGCGAGAAATCACTCCCCAGGGGGGATGGTCATGCTGCAATCCCTTCTCCTCCATTCTCCTCTTGGGCATGCACACACATGCGCCCAGCTTGAGTTTTAAGCCACCGCATCTGGGACGTGAACCACGGTTGACTACATGGGAGTCCAGCAACATAGCCATTATGCTAACTGCTGGCCCAACAGATAAGGTTTTGAGATTTTTTAGAATGCGATTTTTTTTTTTTTTGAGAATTTTGAACTCAATGATGAGTACATTGATGAAAAAAGTTGAGAAAACAACTCCCCCAAATTTATAGTGCAGAGAAGCCATGAGTGACTTGGGTGTTGTATTGGAAAACATGCATAAAGAATTTCATAGATGCTTTTAGTGCTTTTTTTTTTTTTTCTAAACAAAGTAAAGTTTCATGAATAAAGTAAACTTAGACATGGAACAAGTCACATAGTAAACAGTATAAAAGTTTATTCCTAGGACTAGATGTTTTCTATTTCTTTCTTCATTTTTTTAATTGCCAGAGGGCACATATGCTCACCAGAGAGAGAGAGCAACAGGAAAAGAGAGAGTGCGAAAACAGCCCCCAATGGGGTGTGGTCATGCTGCATCCTTTCTCTTCCATTTCTTTATCCTGTTGGGATTTGGGGCATGGCACATGTGTCTGGAGTGATGTTCAAGCCATCGGTGCTGGAATCTGAACTACAGTTGAGCATGAGTTATCTGGCTATTTTAATCACTAGACTATGAGACTGGACTGTAATTTTTCTATTTAATGAACAGATCCCCTACTACACTTAAGGTTTAAGGACTTTTATTAGACATTTTTCTCTCCCCTTAGATACCTATAGCTGCACATGTATTGGGTTGTCAGAAAAACTGTGTGCACTTTGGCATACAAAAACAGAAAAATACTTCATGACTTTTCCAACAACCCAATATTTAACTGAAATGATTGCTACTTGAGGCAACTGATCAGTTTTTTTGGTAATTAATATAGAAAGAGTCTTTTAAATTCACTATTACTTTCTAGCTTAGTGAAGTTTGCTAGTTTACTTTTAAATCTCAAGAATGTTGCTGCTATATGAGAAGAGAATTCAATTTAACCAACATTTATTGATCAAGTACTATGTGCGGAACAGCTT
Organism: Tupaia belangeri chinensis; assembly: GCF_000334495.1. Lineage (NCBI taxonomy): Eukaryota > Metazoa > Chordata > Mammalia > Scandentia > Tupaiidae > Tupaia > Tupaia belangeri. The sequence goes on along the minus strand of NW_006159547.1, from coordinate 5,441,900 downwards.
GCTCTATGATCTTAAGTGCAGAATAAGGTGATAGTTCTCTTCTTGAGGACTAATTTAACTCACTCCAGTAGGTTCTATGTCCCTACCGAGTACCTTCTCCATTAGGAGAATAGAGTTCCAATGGTAAGAAATGACTAAGCAG
>NW_006159547.1:5434344-5441219 GCF_000334495.1 Tupaia belangeri chinensis | reverse complement strand
CATTAGGAGAATAGAGTTCCAATGGAAAGAAATGACTAAGCAGGAAAATCAATACATTCTGTCCCACAAATCATTTAGCAGGAAATCGAATATTAGCAGGAAGTCCAATAGATTCTGTCCAACAAATATCTTTGTGAAAGGGAGCATAGAAGTATCACTAGTTATTATTTATACAGTGCTGAGCCAATGGTAAATTTATCTTTATATTCTTAGATGATTCACAATAATACAAGAAATATTACATCATTTTACTCAAAGATGAAGATGTGTACAGATTAATTCAACAATTGTTCATACTCATGTTTTAACAGTGATTGTTATCCATCTATTCAGTCATTATTTTCTTAGTACATATTTATTATATAACTCGTAAAAGCCAAATAATGGGGGCCAGCAGGTGGCATGGTGTTAAGGTGCTGGATTCCCACATGGCTGACTATGGTTGAGTCCTGAACCTGGTGACTTGCCTTATCACTTCCCATTTCTCTCTCTCTCTGTCTTTCTCTGGACAAATTAAAATAATAATAATAATGACAATAAATAAAATTATATACTTCTTGAAAAGAAAAGAACCTGAATACTGTGTTGTCAATATAGTACAGTAGGATAAAAGAGAATAGTGAACAAGACAGACCTGTTCCCTACATGGAGTCTACAATTTAGCTGAATTCTTAAACATTAAACAAGCAAATAATTGCACGATTATCTTTGCAATGGATTATCTGAAAAAAATGTATAAGGCCTTATTGGAGTGTAAAAAGGGATAAAATCCATGTAAAATTTTTATAGCAGTACTCATTAAGTAGGTGTATTTAAAAATCTAAAATATTCATCTGGAAGTTGATATGGGACACATGCTAAAGACATATCCAATTGCCACTGAAGTTCAATGCCAGGCACACACATCAGTGGTTTAGACAAAGGGTTCTGAGAAGATAAGAAACAGAGTATGAAATGAAAGGATAATTAAAAGGAGAAATAAATACGTTAAAAGAGTAACTTTGGGGCCAGCAGGTTGCATGTGGTTAAGGTGATGGATTTCCATATTGTTGATTGAGGTTGGAATCCCAGACCTGGCTGCTTGCTTTTTAACTTTCCCTCTTCTCTCTCTTTTTCTTTCTCTGTAGTGAGTACATGTGCTCTACAGAAAATTAAAAAAAAAAAAAAGGATAATAATAGCCTTTTGCTGCAGCTGCCATTGGAGAGCCACAGCCATGGCTCTGTGCTACAGATGATTTAAGGGTAGAGGCTATCATCTTTTTCAAGACTTGGTATAAGTCAGATACAGTGTTCTGCACCACTAACTGTACTATTGAGCCCAATCATCATTAATAGTCCAATTTGATGAAGTTAGGTTATATTCTTTATTTTCTTTCTTTATATTTCTTTATATATGGAAATGAAGGCTTAGAGAAGTTCTAATATAAACATTCTTGTTCTTTCTGTAATGGCTGTAGAGAGAGCGAATTGTCCAGGGCAAGGTCACTTTGATACTCTTGGTTACTGAGGATACCAAGTCCTGAACATGATGGAGAACACTAACCTAATACAAAATTTAGAAAGTGCCTTTAGGCTACAGCTAAATGGGATTAAACTGTGTTTTGACTCTGGTGGGGACAGATGAAGACAAGGCTATTTCTCTACTGAAAAAAGTAAAACAGAATTATTGCTAGTTTAAAATGAAAGCTTATCCCATGACGATTTCCTTGGGAAAGAAGATTCTCTTTTAAAAAATCATCCAAGGTATGAAAAGGGTTGGGAGGTATTTTGGTCTTCCTAGGGCTTGGTCAACAGTTGCAATGACTGACCTAGAAGGGTCTTGTTTCAAGGGTGATCTCTTAGTGCTGTCCAGCTCAATCACCTGGAAGTGGGAATTGTGCTGTTTGGGCCACAAGTGCCTGGACTCTGGGTGCTCCTGGAAATGGTACTTGCAGAGAAAGTCAGAAGCCTTCCCTCAGCCCAGTGTGGACTGAAGAGACCACTCAGTCCTGTCCTGTTGGTAAATGGGAAAAGGAGCAAGTGTCTCCCTGAAGAATGTCAGATATCAAGGGAGGAATTTGTATCTTGATACTGATGTCATTTCCTATGTCCCAAAGACAATTATCTATCTCATTAGATCAATGATCCTTGTCAATAAATCTTATGGACCCTGCTTTCCCTAACTGCTTTTGGGATTTTGATGCGCTTCCAGTACATTGCAGAGTTGTTGTAATAGATGATGTATTTTATTAACAGGAATTGGGAAGTTATTTGATCTACAGTAAAATGAATGAGTTCTTTTTGAAGGAAAGGATAGGTCAAGGAGTTAATAGTGGATGTGACATTAGCAGAATCCCAGTGTGGTCAGGAGTGGTGCGCTTTATCATCCCAGAACTTCTCTACCACTTGCGAAACAGGGCTTCAGGAATTCCACAGTCATTGCAGAAATTCACAACCACAGCATGTGAACACACCTCACAATTTGGTTTATGTCAATCTGTAATACAACTTTAAATTCTGAATTTAGAGTTCCATTGTTTGATTTCAGAGAGGTCTGTAGCCTGAACTACCCATTGGAGAGCCACAGCCATGGCTCTGTGCTACAGATGATTTAAGGGTAGAGGCTATCATCTTTTTCAAGACTTGGTATAAGTCAGATACAGTGTTCTGCACCACTAACTGTACTATTGAGCCCAATCATCATTAATAGTCCAATTTGATGAAGTTAGGTTATATTCTTTATTTTCTTTCTTTATATTTCTTTATATATGGAAATGAAGGCTTAGAGAAGTTCTAATATAAACATTCTTGTTCTTTCTGTAATGGCTGTAGAGAGAGCGAATTGTCCAGGGCAAGGTCACTTTGATACTCTTGGTTACTGAGGATACCAAGTCCTGAACATGATGGAGAACACTAACCTAATACAAAATTTAGAAAGTGCCTTTAGGCTACAGCTAAATGGGATTAAACTGTGTTTTGACTCTGGTGGGGACAGATGAAGACAAGGCTATTTCTCTACTGAAAAAAGTAAAACAGAATTATTGCTAGTTTAAAATGAAAGCTTATCCCATGACGATTTCCTTGGGAAAGAAGATTCTCTTTTAAAAAATCATCCAAGGTATGAAAAGGGTTGGGAGGTATTTTGGTCTTCCTAGGGCTTGGTCAACAGTTGCAATGACTGACCTAGAAGGGTCTTGTTTCAAGGGTGATCTCTTAGTGCTGTCCAGCTCAATCACCTGGAAGTGGGAATTGTGCTGTTTGGGCCACAAGTGCCTGGACTCTGGGTGCTCCTGGAAATGGTACTTGCAGAGAAAGTCAGAAGCCTTCCCTCAGCCCAGTGTGGACTGAAGAGACCACTCAGTCCTGTCCTGTTGGTAAATGGGAAAAGGAGCAAGTGTCTCCCTGAAGAATGTCAGATATCAAGGGAGGAATTTGTATCTTGATACTGATGTCATTTCCTATGTCCCAAAGACAATTATCTATCTCATTAGATCAATGATCCTTGTCAATAAATCTTATGGACCCTGCTTTCCCTAACTGCTTTTGGGATTTTGATGCGCTTCCAGTACATTGCAGAGTTGTTGTAATAGATGATGTATTTTATTAACAGGAATTGGGAAGTTATTTGATCTACAGTAAAATGAATGAGTTCTTTTTGAAGGAAAGGATAGGTCAAGGAGTTAATAGTGGATGTGACATTAGCAGAATCCCAGTGTGGTCAGGAGTGGTGCGCTTTATCATCCCAGAACTTCTCTACCACTTGCGAAACAGGGCTTCAGGAATTCCACAGTCATTGCAGAAATTCACAACCACAGCATGTGAACACACCTCACAATTTGGTTTATGTCAATCTGTAATACAACTTTAAATTCTGAATTTAGAGTTCCATTGTTTGATTTCAGAGAGGTCTGTAGCCTGAACTACCATGCTCTTTGAATAGTAAACCATGGGCTTATAATCAGTCTCTGTAATATAGCCTTATTAAGTTCTTTTCAGGAGGAAAGTAGAGGTACATTTCTCAAAGTAGCTTCAGTTGGATTATAGAGTATGTGATTTTTAATGTCAAACTAGAAAAAGCATGTTTTAAACAATTTGAGGATAGTTACTTGCTCTGATTTTGTGTTTTCAAATAATACTTGAGAGAAATCGACTGGGCTGTGGGTGAAGCACGACTTAAATCTACAGAGTGCCAACATTTTCTTTGATTTTCTTATTTGATTATGGCAGCCCTGTCAGGGCTGATCACCCACCACTGCTGTGACTCAATGTTCCCTATAAAAATGACAACTGAGCTTAGAATATTACAGCTTTTTTCTTATATGCTGAAGAAAGTTAAAACTTCAGCGTAACAAAGTAGATGGGGATATAAACTAATTAAAGCTACCGTGACAAATTTACATATGTTTGCCTAAAAGAAGGCTTAATAAGTTGTATTACATACACGCAACTGAAGCAAAAGACAACAGTCTCTAATTTCAAAGGTATTTTAATTAAATTACTTTTCAGGGTACATGTTATGTGTGTAAGTGATGGTTACTAGTACCATTGTTCCTATGGTAACAATTGCTCCTAGCAACATGAAAAAGATCTTAACAGGATCTATTCTTAAGAATCCATTTCTGAAGTATCATCAGAGAAAACTGTATTACTCTCTATATCTAATCATCCAGCTTTTTCATGTAATATTTTTTTCTCAAAATCCTAGATCCACAAAAATACATGAAGACAAGCTAGGGTGTGAAGTATCATTGTTATGTCTGCTTTTTACTTGTCCAAGCACAACTTGAGTTTGACCTCTTGCCTTACAAAGCACTTGAGGCATCATAGGAATATGTCCTTACTCTGCCTATTTTAGTTTTCGCTAAGCAAAAGTGATATGCCTTCAAGCGTTCTGCTGTTGACATAAATCCCATAAATAAACTGTTCTCCGATTCCGAGCACTGGATCTCGGTCTCATACACAGGTATACTCAATAATAAGTGATAGAAGTCTGAAAAGAATTTGGTCCTCAAGTGATTAAAGGCCATGACAGCCATTTTATTCTGCTATTCAAAAGACAAATGAAAGTTCATTTGAAATTGTGATACGCTTAGAGTTTATTTCTCTTCATTTTGCTAATGTTTGCATTTGATTGATTACAGATTTTCTCACCTGCAATCATTTTGCCAAATGAAAGTATTTTATTCCATCTATCTTAGTAAGCGGATGTTTTCTGGAATGTGAGATTAATAAAAAGTCATATTGCTAAGTCTCTTATTGGTCCACCTGGTGGTTCATTTGATTTTCTTTTTCTTTTTTCTAGGTACACATTCAGTTTACTTACTCAGACAGCCCTGGATTATTGCTACTTTAGTAAATGCATAAATTAAACCTCTCCCATGTAAAGGGAGATAATGTAAAATTTCAAGTAGTAGCAAAGGACTCAGTTAAACTTCTCAATGATTTTCAATAGTGACTTTTGAGCATCCATAGTGAAGGTGAGCTGGTTACCTGGTACCACAGGGGCCCTGTTTCGATTCTGCAGTGTGCTGTAACGTGAGTGAGTCGTTAGCCCCCAGGTGCAATGATGGTCTGCCCTGTCTATGCCTCAGTCACTCAACAATGACCTTGACCTTTCCTGAGGAGCTTTCCTGAGATAGCAAAGTAGGAACACTCATACAGGATTACTGCGTGATACACAGAACCCACTGCTTCTCTGGCTCTCAGCAATTCTACTCACGTGTCACACAAGACAGCTACTCAAGCACATTCAAGGGCATTCCCTGAGAAACAATATGCTAATTCTGCATCTCAAACTGCTGCGAGCTAAGCTAGGTCCTGATGCACTTTGGGGGCACCCTGAAGAAAGAAACACAAGTCAATGACATAAGCTTTTTAATCTAATGAATTATGTATCCTAACGCAATGTGTTCTTATGGCCCTATGATACTCCTTACAAAATATGGGCCCAATAAGCTATAAAAAAATTCTGAGAGCATTAGAACCAATGAATATAATACTCTGGGTCTAACATAATTATGGCAAGTAGAATAATTCTGAATAGCAGTTTGTATTTTTTTAATACATAAAATATAGCTTCTCAAATCAACATAATCATTACTTAGATATTTTAAATATTTGCCCCAATTATTCAATAACCTCTCTTTTTCTCATCGACAATGCTAGAACAACATTAGTTTTACTTCTTTGGGGGCTATGAAATATGAAATAATTTAACTAGAAAATATTTCTTAAGTTTTAAAATGTGTTGTCCTACATACATGCAATAATATAAGTGGATGAAAACAAGATACACAGTTTATTTTAGTAACTTATCCATTTTGCCATTCTAATGTGCTCTGTAATATCTCATGGGCCTAAGTAATAAATTTAAAAAATTGCAAAGATAAAACAATGTATTACTTACATATTTTTTAAAGAAAACATTTTTGAAGAAATAATAAATCCATAGTATCATGAGATATTAAAGTATAAAATTCTATAGGCCTCACTTAGTAATAAAATAATGAGTAAATACATAGATCAGTCTACAATCACATCTGATCAGCAAAATCTGGAATGGAGGGAGAAATGCGGATGAAAACAAAGGGCAAAATAAATATTTGCTGCTGAATGAAAAATAATGTAGAACTTTGATATCTGAAAGGAAAGAGGTAGCTTATGTGCTTGCTTCTACAAATAAAAGTAGTTATTTTAACAAAACTCAAGATAGAAAGCAAGGAGAAAAGAACTAGCCCACATTTGTCGTGTTGAATAATTAGAAAGTTTGTTCTCCTGACACGGCATAGTCCTGACTGCCAGATCGTTCTGGAGTAGGCAGGCTGAGCTCAGATTGGGGCAGCAATTGGAGTGTATTGATACCAGGCAATAATGTGATTTTTTTTTTTTTTTAAGGA
>NW_006159547.1:5409633-5434171 GCF_000334495.1 Tupaia belangeri chinensis | reverse complement strand
AAAGAGAAATTGTCAGTGGTGCTAGCCACATGCTAACCTTGTAAGCTTCTCCTCCTAAGAATACCAGAATGTTACATTGTGAAGGAATAGAGCAAACAGGATGTAGTATAACATTAAGGGAATAATTTTCAAGCTTTAGCATGCATGAGTCAATTGAGAGCTTGTAAAAATAATACTCACTAGACCCCACCCCCAACCATAATGATCTATTACTAAATCTAGGGAGGTGCCTGAAATTCTGTATTCGATAAGCATTCCTGATGACCCTGATGCCAGTGGTCTGTAGAATCCTACATGGAAATGAATGGAAACGAAGTACTGAGTCTCTTATAAGTCACGAAAATCTGGCTTTGAACTCTTTTATTTGCTCTAAGACCTCAACATACACTTAACTTTTCACGTAGTAAGGACTAAATATATTGGAGAAGTAAATCTGTTATCGTCAGACCAAAATATACTGAGAGCACAGGGCTGCGGAGTAGTCTCTTAAAAACAGTGTAGAGACACAGAATTTTAGCGACAGATGTACTGTAACGGGAGACCTGACTCGGCTTTCCCTATGGAGAAGGATGTGGGCTTCTTGGTGCAGATACTGTAGAAGAATCTGCGGAGTATGACATTAGTAGACGTTCCCTAATGAAAGCACAGTGGTTATGAGCCTAAGTTCTCCTGGAATTGTGTTACATCTCCCACATTTTGAAAGACTGTGGCATAATAAGAACTTGGCTGTGTTTCCAACGCTAGCAGGGCCTTCCTCAGATGAAGTGATTCTCTGGCAGCTGTGTGCCCCTCGGGGAACCTGGGGCCAGAGGAAAGCCATATGCTGCCTTTCTGCTCCTGTTGTGAGGAGCCACCGCATTTCCATTAATTTCACATATTTGTTAAATAAATCAAGGACCTTCCACGGGTTCATTTGTTCTTTTCCTGTTAATCCATAGCCCACCTGAAATGCTGCATACCTGGTAGCACTAGCTGTTATTTATTCTTTTTTGCACAGTTTGGTCACGGAGAGAGAAATGCAGCCACCCACTCACTCATTCTGCTCCATAGTCTGGGTATTTTGTTTACCGCATTGCCTTGTGGTGACATAAGAAGAAGCAGATACTCATTCTGTACCTCTCCAAAGCATTATAGAATTATGGATGTTAATTCAATGTCATGGTCAAAAATCACTCTTGAATGAGGAAATGGAAGCAGAGTAGGTACAGAGACTGTCTATCTGGAGCTGTTTTAACCTTGGCAAGTTCTGGAATTGAAGCCCCTCATTGTTAAATTGTTGTGAGTCTCTAGACTTTAGTATTTCTTTCTTCTCAAGTTCTCAGCTCAGCCTTCATGCCTATCTCCAACTTCAAGTTTAAACTAGTCAGCCTCATACTGGGAAGAATGACTAAGGCTTTAAGCTACCATATGGCCGAGGCCAGGGACTAAGAACACAGACATCTTGAATATTGCTTTTCCGTGGGTGGGCTAAAGTGTCCTGAAACTTGCTCAGGTAATACTAGTGAGGCTGAGCTGGGCCGAGGCATGCTGGAGCCTGAGGCAAAAGGAAAAGCAGTCATACTGATCCTATTTTTATTTAATATTTTGAGATTTTTGTTCTTAAGGGAGTTTTCAATTCATTCTTATTTTTTAAAAATCAGAATATTATTTTACCTTAGTTACTGAATTTATTTCTCACCATTTAAACTTTTATGTAGGGGGCAGCAATGGCATAATGGTTATGTTGTTGGACTCCCATGTAGTCGACCACGGTTCGAGTCTCAGACCTGGAGCCATAAAACATGCTTGGCATGTGTGCATGCATGCCCAAAATCCCAAGAGGAGAATGGAGGAGAAGGGACTGCAGCACGCCATTCCCTCCCCATCCCACCCTAGGGTGATTTCTTGCTTTCTCTGTTTCTTGGCGACTGCATGCACCTTATAGCAAAAATCTCTCTAAAAATAAATAAATAAAATTCTGTGCATGAGGCAAATGGCTTACTTGCCTCATCCTGCTCTTCCTATGGATAAAAGTCTGGCAAAGTATCAAGTATTTAACTAGATGTGAATATAGGTATGTGATATAAATATATGGAAAGGAAAAAGGGGGAATGGGACACACTAGCTGAGAGTCTCCTACTTGTATATCAGCATTGTTTATTGATATATGAGGGAACTTCAAAAAATTCATGGAAAAATGGTATTACAGTCTGAGTTCATTTTGGTGCAAAAAATGTTAAAATTCATAGTTTTTTCATGATGTGAATTTACCATGAACTTTTTTGAATATAACATAAACACATAAACACACACACACACACACACACACACACACACACACACTCACCCTCCCCTCCCACTACCACCACCAAGAATACTTATGTATGTATTCTTATTTAGTCCTGTGGAATAATTTTATATTTGACAGATGAGAAAAGAAAAAATTTAGAGAGGTTAGGTAATTTATTCAAAGTTGCAGTTCTAGGGTTCAACAGAGGAATTGAATGGACACAAAAGTGATCTGTTTATAAATTAGGAGAATATGTTGAAAACATCAATAGACTAGGAGAAGTTGTTACCGAATTGTATGAAATGCAGCAAAATATCTTTCAAAGTTTTACAAAATAGCAATACTATTCATGCCTTGTTCACTGAGAATGAAAATATAAATCTGATGCCCCTACATGTAAGTTTCCAGTAGTATTCATACCTTTTCAGAATCTTACATGATTTTATTGTTTCAGTTCATTTCTCAAGTTCTTAGCTTGAATTGCTGCCTTTTTTAGCAGTTCTCTATGTGTTCTTCAGTAACAGTTTTTGAGCTATAAAATGGAAGTTAAATATTTAAATGTCACAGAACTTTAGAGGTAAAGTATTTCTCTATTAGTTGTACGAGGAAAAGCTGTATGGGTTAGAGGTAAGATCAGGGAAATCTGTATTAATTATTTACGCTGCTCTTCTTGTCATGGTGAAATAAATATCTATAAATGACGTGCTGGTTAAGTCAGTATGTGTGGGCTTGAGAAAGGACATGAATATCTATGATCATATTTTTATGCATGACTGCTTGCAGGAATGGAATAAATATCTGCTCACACCATGACAGCAGAGAGATTTGTGCAAGTCAAGGAAAAAAATAAATATCCAGTCAATACGAAAGAAGGCTCATATACATAAATGCCAGTGCTAGTTTATAGCAACGTTAACAAAGGATTAATGTGTTACTGATATGGAAAAAAATGATAGAAGTAGAGCTAAGTTGAATTTTTCTTCACCTTAACCCAAGAATATACATGAAAATGTTTAAGAAGCAAAACTCCAAAATTGAATGGGTTCAGGGTCTTATTTTGACACTTAATTTTAAGTATTTTCAAAGGTACCTTAGATGCCGCAAGGTGATAGAGTAAAAATTAGTTTTAGGAGGCAGGCAAAGCCAAAAGCTGTTTGTTTTGGAAACAGCTTTTATTTCTTCTTATTTGAGACTCGGGGAAGTTATTTAACTTATCTGAGCTATGTTGCTCTTGTACAATTGTCCCTAAGACTTTATGGGATGGTCATCAATATTAATCACAATAGAAATAATGTTCTAAGAAGCAAAAAAGTTCCCAGTAGAGTGCCCTGGAACATATCAGTTTATTGAATAATAAATGCTAGACCTGCCTGTTGTTATTATTGATCTTTGTGAAGACAAAGGAATTGTAATTTGCAAAAAATACCTGATATGACCTACAGAAATAACTACCTATACCTTGCGTTTCCCAAATAATTAATATCTGTAGAATTAAACTGGAGAAGAAAATCAATTTTAAAATGTAGAGAGAAACCATGTTAAAAATAGATCAGTTGCCATTATCATTAAGAAGAACATACAAAAATGATTTTTTCCCTAAATCTATGGGATTTTTCATTTATATAGAGTAAGTTCATTTAGTAGATTTTTTTTTGTTTAACAAGTGCAAGAAATTATTAACCAAGAAAAATATTTAAGCATAAAATACTTTAGCTAACACATTAAAAGTGAAAATTACAGAAATAAACTAGCCACTTTTATTAATAATTAAGAAGTCATTATTAGAGTATTATATATGGTTATAATAGGAGCCATAGCAACTGTATAATAGGTAATACGTAGTGCAAAAAAATATTTGGAGGTTCAGAAGTCTTTTTGTGACTTGATACTATGTACCCAGCAGATTCATATGTTTTTTTACTGCTGGCCAAGGTGGGCATTACAGTGTGGTGGTGAAGTTGGAGGCCTTGGGGTCAGTTTGTTTGCATTCCTATCTTACCCTCTCCTCTTGTAAGCTGATGGAAGCTGGACAAGTGACCTAACTTCTCTATGTCTTTTCCCCCTCCTTTTAAAAAATGCTGTAATTCAAATCTCGACCTCAGAATATTGTTGTGAGGTTTAACCAAATAATGCATGCAGGAAGCAAATACGTAGCTGTTATTAAAAACTCAATGGAGGGGCTGGCAGGTGGTGTAGTGGTTAAGGGCCCTGGACTTCCAGATGGCTGACTTCCACATTGAGTCCCAGACCTGGTGGCTTGTGTTCTCACTTTCTCTCTCTCTCTTTCACTTGCTCTGTCCCTTTCTGGTCAAATTAAAATAAATAAAGTTAAACAAAAAAAAATATATATGATTTTAAAAAAGAACTCAATGGATAGTAGCCAAAAGGATGATTGCTCTACTAACTGGAATGTTATATTTATTTTTATAATAATGTAGAATTAAATAATTTCATGTCTAGGTATTAAATTTAAAGATCTATGATTGGAACCAACAGTTGACGTAAGGGCTATGTCACTGGACTCTCATAGTTAACCATGGTTCGAATCCCAGTCCTGGTGGCTTAAACTCACGCTGGGCACGTGTGTGTGCATGCCCAAGATCCTGAGAGGAGAATGGAGGAGAAGGGACTGTGGTGTGGTCATACCCCCTGGGGAGTGATTTCTCGCTTTCTTTTTCTCTGTCTCTGTCTTTCTGGCAAGCACATGAGCCTGATAGCAAAAACCTCTAGAAAAAAAATAAATAAAAATCCACTATTTATCACAAACATTGACACATTTTCCCGTGTAAGCTGAATTAAACTCAACTCCTTTTGGGCATTCAGGAAATTTACAGGCAATATTGTCTCAAGCTGCCCTTTTGGGTCTCAAAGTAATGACATGACATGGAGTGAAAGCTTGCCACTTTGATTTGCTTTCTCAAGTTCAAACAGCAAAAGCTTTTAATTAGCAGTTTATTTTAAGTACTCTTGCTGGGATCTTATTTGTTCAGAAACTTAACCACTGTAAAGGGCACTGGAATCTCTCAATCCTTCTACTCTGTCAAGAGAATAAGCACCCAATCACTACCACTATTCTCTGTCTCTTGTGGCCCTAAGGTATAAAGCATGGGGTTGAATAAGCTGTTCCTTTAAATGCCTTTTCCCATCAAAAGAAAGATGCCCTGTGGACCACTGGGTTTTTCCATCTACTTCTCATACTCTTTCTTATCCTAGAAAGAAATGTAGAATAATTTGAGTAAAGACATACTTCAAAAGAAGCTTAGAATTTCTTTATAGGCTTCCTCCCCCCACACACCTTATGTACATAGTTGTATCATATTAATTTTTCTCGTTTGGTATACTAATAGAAAATAGATAATGAATTAATGGAACCTAGTGTCTACAATAGGAACAATGCATTTAAACAATATTTCAGAAATTTCCTATTAGTAAAATATCACAAATTCTGGCTCACCTATTTCCTCAGCTTTATTGAAGTATAATTGACAAAGAAAATGGCATATACTTAATGTGTACAGTGTATGATGATGCTTTGATATCTATACAAATATTTCCAAATAATTACCCCAATAAAGTTAGTTAACTCATTGATCACATAGTATTTGGAAGGGGGATAATGAAAACATTTAAGATCTACTCTCTTATCAAATTTCAAGGAGTTAGTGCAGTATTACTAGCTATTCTTCACATGCTGTAACTTGGAACCCAGAACTTATAACAGAAAGTTTGTATCCTTTGACTAATATCTCCCGATTTTACCAAATCCGCAGGGCCTGGCAACCTCATTTTCTCTCTGTCAAATGTCTTAAACTTCTCATAATGCCCATGTCTGTGCTAGGCATGCAAAAGATACTCATTGAACTCTTGTTAGTTATTAGTATCCAAGAAGAAATTAGAATTATTTTATACTTATACAGAAATACATGAAAAAATGTAAATTCAAGGGATGAAATGTGATGAATAAGGCATGAACATTAATCAAATAACATACTATTTAACATAGAGCATATTAAAGAAAAAACCTGAATGAAAACCAGAAAAGCATTCCAGTATATTCTGATGCAGGCAATGTCTTTGAAAGTTCGATATTTTACTTTCGTGAAGCCACAATCAAATCTTGCTATGTACCAATCATCAGAGTGCACTAAAGTGCAAAATCTTCATCGTTACCCTGACATTTTCATTTAGCTTCTTCTGAATACCCAGTCAGTTCTTTCAACATTTAGGAAAATGTTCCTCAGCCCTTTCCTTGTCATTTTAGTGACACTGCATATCCCACAATCAAACAGAAATTGTCCAGGCTCCTTTTTTTTTTTTTTAATAGCAGTTCATATCTGCCTTTGTAAACCTGAATTACTTGTATTGATTGGGGAAAATGATTTATTATTATTATTATTTTTTTGCTTCCCTATATCTCTGGTAAAGGAAGATGTAATTATTCAGTTTGTATACACACAACACTGTTTTAAAACTTTCCCACTTAAATGGAGGTAGATTTGAATTTGATACCCTGCAACAAAGGAAGGAAACCGCATATGAGATTAGATACAATTTACTAAGTCACAGTGAAATCAGTTGTGGGCTTTTGATTGGAAAGAGGGGCAGAAAATTGTCATGGCCGGCACTTTCAGATTCAGGAGTAACAGATCATTTCTGACACATGAAGCCTGCAATCTCGGGGCTCCGATAACTACCAAATCCATAATTTCAGCATGCCGTTCTCTCAAATTCTGGTCTGTTTATTGGAGATTTATAGCAGATGTCCTGCTGTCTCCAAAATCTAACTCTCTAAAATTGTACTTATATTTTTTTCTTCTAAAATGGTTACTATTTGACTTTCAAAGATGCCATCACTTTTATAGTTAAACACATGCAAGAGCTATGTTTAAATTTTTCTGTACTTGAAGCAGCCATTAAATTCTATGTTTATTGTTCCATGCTGAATTTTACATGGATCTCATTTATCTTCTGGTTGGTTCCTATCAAGTTCGGGTCCATCACCTCATCCTTAGGAGTGGCAATAATCTCTAATAGGAACAAAAGTCACTCTAGATAACCATACTCTAAATTATTGCAGCATTTAACTCAAATGGAACAAAATGGGATCTTTCAATCAAAAGGAATAAGAATTTCAGCAAAATTGTCTTAGCTCTAAACATTGAGGAGACTGCAAAAAGTCTGCAGAAAAAACAGAATTAAAACACAAGTTTATTTTGGTGAAAACAACTGAAATGCATATTTAAAAATAATACTTTCTGTGAGCCTTTAGAAGACCCCCAGTATATAGCTAGCTTCTTGTCTCCACTTTCCTCTTTACTTTATCCTACTCATATTCTTTCTTCATACTAATATTCCGATTAGTGTTTATATCTCTGGTTGATAAAATGGGCTATTCAAAGGGATTCACTGTTCTTTTCACTTTTAAAAAGAAGTCAAAACCATATTTTAGCAGTACAGGTTTATTTTATAAATAGATTTTATAAATAGAATTTGATGGCACCTGCATTTGGTAAGGTCAACAAACATATAAAGCAATACTTTGTTGGTCTGTGTGTTAGCATTTGGCTTATAACATGTCTGAGTGTGCAGGTTGCTTTATTACAGGTTAACAGCTAATTAAATTAGATGAAAAAAATAAAAAATAAAGTTTAATCAAACTTTTTAGAGTCCTCAAAATTTCTTAAAAAAACCTTAGAATTGACCAGAGCATAATTATGAAAATCTCTAAAGTAGATCATCTCTGAGCTTCCAATTCTAATAATCTCCAATTTCTAGTTCTAATCATCATCTACAGATATATATTTATAAATCTTGTGGGGGGACAGAGTCTTGGGATACATTGAATGAATTGCAACTGCAAAAAATTAGTTAGAAAGACCTTAAGGGTCACTTCCCTCCCTTAACCACTTTATAGATGAGGAAATTGAGAACCAGACAGAAGTGAAATAATTTTTTCAGAGTCACTCAAAAAGGTTGTAGCGGACTAGGATTGTACCCCTAAACCTCAAGTTTCTTAGGTTTTCAATCCAATGTCCCTTTTAGCACCTGACTGTATTCAATATCATTATTCTGGTGATTATTTGATCTGCCTTTGCCCTATGAATACTTGTTAAAAACTACTAAGGGGCTGAATTTCTTTTTCTTCCTAACTAGGGCAAAAGCTGGGTAAACTAACAGGTTAGTCTGCTACGAATTCGTGGATGCTGGCAGAAGACATGAGACTCCTGGGGCAAAGACAAAGGACAAAGCCAGAGGTATTTATGTGTACTTGCCAGAGAGAAAGACAGAGAGGGAGAAAGCATCTCTCAGTGGAGCACAGTTACACCACAACCTCTTCTCCTCCATTTTTCTATCCTGTTGGGATTGGGGCATGCCTGCCTGCACATGTACTGGCATGTTTTTCAAGACATCAGAATTTGAATTGCTATTGTAAGACCTGGTTCTCTTTAACCACTAGTTTTCAGGGCTGGCCCAGGGTTACTACACATCCCCTCCTCCATTTTCTGGCTCAGGCATGTTACTGGAAGATGTCAGTAGGTCTCCTGATCTAACCTGTAAAATTTAACCCAGAGATGCTCAGCCACTGGGCACTCTTAGCACATATAAAAATACTATATATTTGCTCATATTATGAGTTAGTGGGATCTAAATACTCAAATATGGTGAATAAAGCAGCAAATTAAAAAAAAATGTGATCCTTTCTAAAATACACCAATGATCCTACAACACTTTAGAAAAGAACCTGTGGTCAATACACTACTCAACTAATCTTTCAACAGTGATGTTTCTTTTAATAGAATTTTAATCAACCTGACCGTGTTCTCTTCTGGACCCATGAGAAAAAGCTGTATGGGTCTCTTGAGTACCTGACTTTTCTTTGACTTGATATACATTTGTGTCTTTTATCTATCCACAGTAAATTTTGTCCTGTTTGCCATTTCATCCCATAGCCTTTCCACTTAATGCTTCATCTAATCAATAATACCTTAATAATATGTATATTTGGTGTTAGCAACAATGAATTTATACATTGTAAATTACAATAATGCAAAACCAAAGTTACAAAGGGTTTGTGTGTCAGATGAAATCAATTACTGCAGCCCCTTGGTTGAGCACACATTTCTAAAGGATTTCACAGAAGTACTCACAGAGGCAAAGAAAAGAGAAGGTATACCATTGGAAGGGCCTAGAGGACTGTAATCCAAGGTCATTCTCCTCCAACATCAAATCACAATGATATTTTAACATTTTCTATCATAAAAATTCAAATAATGTTCACATATTAAGTCATAATAGATCTATAATTTTTGAGAAAGAAACAAAAAATAGAATTTCTAGAAAAATATGCCAGGTTTTTCTTGCAACTTGAGTGCAGCATACTATGGACTGAACAGCATGGGCTTAAAACATATGCATATTCAGCTTTAATTCAAAAGAGGGGAGGGGCATCAAAATGTCCCTTCCTTATTCTAAATTTCAGACCATAACGATTTTCACTCCTGTTCATGCCTTTACGTCTATCTATTTATCCATACTTCCAGGAATCTTTGTGTATATGTTCCTCTATTCAACCTTTCATCCACTCATCTATCTATATAATTGTGCCTGTCATTTTAACTATCCATTTATGCCTTTATATATGTCTACCTATCTTTATTTATATATTTATTGATCTATGTATGCTCTCTCTGTATCTGGGTGGGCATTTCATTTATTAAATAGTTGAATTTTAAACAACATTAACTATCCCTTCCAAACATGATCCAACATCCATCGCTAAGGAAGAGTTCCTTCTATTACACTTAGTAGAGATGAGGAGTCTTTGCTTTCTAGGTTTCCTATCAGTGTTTCTTTTTCTATGTAGCAGATTGAAGCTGGAAACAAACAGCTACACACAAATGCAGTGTTTTGGCAGCACATTGCCAAAACCCCAGGCACAAGTCCTCCCCAAGTACAAGGTGAGGAAAAAAAGAAACATGGTGAACTGCTATAGGATAGTCATTTTCATGTCTACTACCCTGCTCAGTCCTCACGACTACTTTATCCAGGATTACTATTATCTGCACGTCAGTGCTCAGAGCTAGGTACTAGCACTAGTCCCATTTTAGAGTTGAGGAAGCTGACATTTAGAAACATTCAGTAGCTCACTCACATTCAGGTGACTGCCAAGTGGCAAACTCAGATACCATACAGATTACAATGACTTTGAAATTCTTGCTCTTAAACATTACTAAACTCAAAAATCACAACTTATTTCATGGTATCAATGATCTTACTTTTTCATATCTCTTGCAACTAGTACAATGTTAAGGGTCAAGTCAGGTTAAGGGTGGGTTAGTCAGGCATTGCCAGTAAGCCACTGTGTGAGGGTCATTGACATTTATATTTGTAATTAAAGAGAAAGAAGATGGTCTTTTCCAGAACTTGTTTAGTCTCTTGGTGGACTACTGTGATGAGCAGCTTGGGTGATGAGAGTGAGGATCTAAGGGATTATGATCAAGTGACAAATAACACTTGTCATCTTCCAGTGGAAGGTGGATCCAGATAACCCGAGTTTTCATTTTCCTTAGTAAAATATAAAGCTTTAGATTACATTAAAACCAGTTTATTTATTTCTTCTTCTGAAAAGAAAAGGAGGAAGAAAGTGCAAGCACCCCCAATAGGGTCCTTGGTGCCAAGATCCACCCTGAACATTGCTAGCCCTGAGTCATAAACAAATACGAGCCTGGCATACCTGGGGAGGTCTCCTGACATGAATGAATCTGGAACCTTCTCAAGGGGGTCAGCCTTGCAGAGCATCACGTTTTACTGTTGCACCACTGTCTGGACTCCTGGGCCAGCCACATTTTAATTGTATGATACAGTAGATTGAGTGCTCAGAGATGCTACCAGAGGAACCCAATTAATCTCTTTCTAGTAGGCTGTAATCCTATCTAGGAGTCTCCCATGAATGTGAATGATATAGTATAGGTGCTAATTCTCAAGTTAAAACCCAGAGTGTTACTGAATTCAGCATAAACACCACAGGGTTGATGATCAAGTACAAGAATTTATGTAACTGGCAGACCCTACCCTATCAACTCTCTGGAGTACAAAGTTTAGCAACAGAATCACCACTCCTGTACTTTTCTCTCTAGTAACCTTTGTACTTTACCTTATTCTGGGTCTGAAAATAATTGTTACTACCACATTTTGAGGTGTCCAGATAGAGATTTTAAATGAGATCATTTAACACTGCATATGTGACTCTTCCAAGGTGGCTATTTCACCTGAGTTATTTAAGTGACTGCTAGCATATTAATAAACACTTTTAACAGCCCCCTTCCAGATATATATATTGCATGATAAGGTTATAAGCTACTAAGTCTGATTTGGCATTAATTTTTTCAAGATCCCAATATCTAGTCAGGACTTTGATGATAATAGTCTTTAAAATGTGCTCATTTAGTCATCACTGAATTATTAAAATAAGAACCACTGAATTTCTCCTCCATGCCATGCAGTAGTACATAGCGTTACTGAGCTTATAGTCTAATGGAGAGAAAATGGCATTACACATACAGATAGATGTTACATGGTGACAAGTATTCTAAGGAAAAGAAAGAAAAAGCTGGCTAAGGAAAGTGGTGATGGACTGGGGACCTTAAATCATATGGGGAAGTCAAGAAAGGAGACTTTGCTAAGGAAGCCTTTGTGCAAAGACAGAAGAAAGCTAGGGCTGTCTGTTCCAGGAAGAGAGAATGTCTCTGATTTGGGAATGTGACATACCTTTTATAAAAGTGTATTTCGATAGTGGAACAATTGAAAGAATGATTTATTCTTTTATATTTAAAATCTTGGTTAAGGAAGCTGAGAATGCTGAACATTTTCGTTGCTTTAACATGTTTTCCAAAGAGGAACAAAGCTCTGAACGAGGAATAAGAAGGAGAAAAACATAATTGGTACGTTATGTTTTTCTCTTGCACAGGTTTTAATGGTTTCCACCATTTCTTGAGGATTCTGTGATTTAATCTTCTGTTATAAAGCAATCTGCTGAGCCCTATGACATATACCAAAGAAAGAACGGATTGTTCATCAGAAATAAAAAGATCCGAGAATACATATGCTAATGCCATAGTCTCTATTAGAAAAATAACACAAGGACAGAGAATGGAGAAAGAATATGTAACGGATTTTCATTTTTCTCTTGTCTTTCAATTATCTCTAGTATTCCTTTTTTTTCTTGACTTAATGTCCACTCTTATTTTTCCTCTAGCTTCAGGTGAAATGAATTATTATTTTCTTAAGAGATATTTTTGCTATAGAGTGCATGTGCTTGCTAGGGAGACAGAGAGACACAAAGTAAGAAATCACCCCCAAGGGATGGCCACATTGCAATCCTTTCTCCTCCATTCTCCTCTCAGGATCTTGGGACTCACATTCACACATGCCGGGTGTGAGTTTTAAGTGACTGGGGCTGGTACTTGAACTGTGGTTGACTACGTGGGAGTCCAGTGATATAATAATTTTGTCATCTGCTGGTCCCATAAATTAAATCTTTTAATCATACTCAATGCACTGTATTCTTAAATTTTTAAATATTTATAGGGTAAATATTTGGGTAGTAACCTAAAAATCAGTAGGAATATAATTGTCCATAAACTAAATATAAAATGACTGTATACACACACACACACACACACACACACACACTCAATATATAAAACTACCTGTAGAGAAGTCTATTTTTCTAGTCATGTCCTCATTTTCTTCCCAAACAATCTGAGAATGCATCATGAGATGATGATGGTGATGGTGATAAACATGCTGTCCTTTATTAGTCATCCTGTTTCTCAGGTTATCTATAATGTTATCTAAATTCTCTATCTCATGGGAAGCTGTGAGCTAGGTATCACAACCTTTTACTCACATGAGAGATGAGAGGTTTGGAGAGGCTTGGCATCAAACAGCGAGGAGGCTGCACAATGTGTATTCAAACACCGAGGGCTCATGCTCTTCCCAGAACATCATGTTGGGGCTGGAAAATTCTCCCCTAAGGCCCTGTAATTTTGGAAGGCAATATACTTCCAGCAGTGCTCAGGGTATAAGTCAAAATGTGGGTGTTAGATGGATGGCTTTTAGAGAGTGAATCTTGGTCACCTACCTGCAAGAGTTTTGCCAATTTTACTGTGCTTTATTCAGTTCAGGAAAACTTCATGGGGCTATAATAAGCATTGGGTATGTAGATACAGATTCACATCACAGTGCCTGCCACACAGTGTGTACTTGGTAACTGTAAGCCAGAAACACAAGAGTAACAGCAAAACAGAAGCAGGGTGGTTAATCATATTTCTCCCTTTGATGTCTGAATCCTTAACTAGCTTCCTCTTCATGCAAGGAGAAGAAAGAGAAGCTGTTCAGGACTTCTTTGATAGTTTACTGGTCAAGGAAATAAAGAACTTATGTCAACTTCTAAAAGCATTTCTGTTTGTTTCAGATTTATCAGACACCACTGATTTGAACTTGTTGAGTTTTAACACCAAAAAATGGAAAACTACAGATACCTACTGGCAATGGGTATCTATTAAGGAATAGATTTGTACATTAAGAAAATGCAAAAGGCTTTCATTCTTTTAACCAGAGGGGGAAATATAGTAAGATTATATGCATAAAATATTGGATTTATGCAGTAAATATGTTTCTAAAATTTAAGTAAACAAAATGTTTTTAATACAATAATGTATTAATAGTTCTATAGTTAAGAATATAGACTCATGGACAAGTTACTTAATCTCAATGAATCTCTTCCTAATCTCTAGAATGGATATCATGTTAGTACCTAGAAAACAAAATGAAATAAACATTATGTACTATTTTTAAAATAATTGTTCATTTAATTTTAAGTTATTATTTAAAAAATTGACTAGAGAGAGAGAGAGAGAGAAAGAGAGAGAGAGGAAAGGGAGAGAGAGAAAGTGAGAAAGCAAGCCACTAGGTCTAGGACTCGAACCATGGTTGGCCATGTGGTAATCCAGTGCCTTAATCACCACACTGCCTGCTGGCTCCAGTGCTATTATTTTGAGGGTAGTTTCTTATTTCATTTCCTTTAGGATTCTTTTTCCTGATTTCTGAAGTGGACAGTTAAGGAATCTGAAATTCAGTTCTAATTTGTTAACAGGTTATTTATAATTTTCTATTTTCTTTCTGCAGCTAGTCCCTATACACACATACACATGCACACAGAACACAGGCTATGCTTTTAGATAGAGATCTTCCAAATTAAAGAAGTAGCTCAGGGGCCAGCAGGTAGTGTAGTGGTTAAGGCGCTGGACTCTCACATGGCTGACTGTGGTTCAAGTCCCAGGCCCAGCAGCTTGAACTTCACGCCGCGTGTGCATGTGTGTGTGCTCAAAAGCCCGAGAGGGAAATGGAGGAAAAGGGACTGCAATGTGGCCATCCCTCCTGATAGGGGGATCTCTCACTTTCTGTTTGTCTCTCTGGTGAGCACATGTGCCCTACAGTAAAAAGTCTCTAAAACAAAGAAAAGAAAAAGAAAAAAGAAATCGTGGCCCAAAGTGAACTCACTGAAGGGAACTGCAATGCTGAGGCGGTTAAGGCAAGATTTATTTTTAGATAGATGAGACTTTAAGGTAGATTTTTGCCTAGGAATCTGCTACCTTCAATCTTGCTTAGTGTTAGAGCCTACTAGAAACATGTGGATAAAATGGAAAATTAGTTTGAAGCCTTAAAGTGATACTTTATTCTTTCCATCATAACTGAATTAAGCACACATGTACCTGTGGGTGGCTGCAAAATGTGTCTCCATAAAGAAGGTAAAATACTTTCTTGTAAAACCAGTCTCTCCGATCATCATAATTCTTCATTTTCAGTAAAACTGCCTTTAAAAATGATGGATGTTAATGATTGCCTTACTTAGGCAGTGTCATCATTTATAAAAAAAATTGAGCAAGTTGGACTAAAAGAATTATAACCTGGAGGTGTACGCAGTATGGAGAAGATATAAACCATCTTTCCCAAAATAATTGAAAATTTTATTATTTACTAAGTCTTGATGGAAAAAAAAGTATTACCTTACATATAGTCATTCCTCAAATATCTCTCACTCAAACCTGCCAGATTCAATTTAGAGGTAATAAAATGAATAGAACTTACCTATGACCTGAAAAATTTGACTTACTAATTGCATTTAGAATATGAATTAGATATATTCAAGTTCAGTAATAGGTCAATTTATAGGAAACCTTTAATAACTAGTGAAAAGTTCACACATGAATTTGAAATATGAGCATCTTTACTGACCTTTTAAAGAATCTCCTTCAAAAGAGGTTCATATCTTTCCTCTAGTCTTTTGTATCTAATATTATGAGTGGTGATTAGTTTGAAGAAATTGTACTCAAGACACATGCTATAGATCTATAATTTGAAGGATTTATAAATCTTAGCAAGAAACATGAGAGACAGAGGACTACTACTTGAGAAAGGGCTAAGAGCAACGACAGGAACATTGCCATTAACGTGTGTGGTCACAGGCAGTTTTCTTTATTCCTCTTACTAGGGGAGCAGGGGTTTATATTGTGTGTGTGTGTGTGTGTGTGTGTGTGTGTGTGTATCTATTTATGACATATAAGTATCAGTAAATATCACTTGAGTCCAATTACATCCATTGTAATGTATGGCATTCAATATATTGATAGGTTCTTGAAATTTAAGCAAATACGAGACTTGATCTCACTACAGAAAATCTGTCTTTGGGGAGTTAAAGACATGGGGCTCTAGAATATTTTTCTGGAAGCACTAATAAGAAAATTCCCTTTGTAGTAGCACCTCTCTGGTGACTCAGGACATAGTTTAGTAGACCCTTTGCTTTCTGGTGGTCACCAGCCCAACCTTCTACCTTCATGAAGGCTTATAAAACCAGGTCAGGATGGGCACTTGGGCAGCTGTGGATGATGGTGGGTGTGGAGGGTACTGTCTGTTGTTAATAAGTCTTGAATGATGATATAATGAAAGTGTAAATTGAATTCTTCACTACATGAGCCCTGCCTTTGGAATCAATGAGAGGTTAGCAATGTTAAATAGCAGCCTACCTTCCTTTTTAGATCTGTTTGATGCCACTGAAAGCATTCCCTACGTTTTATTGAAGGTTGCTTCATAGCACATTAGGAAAGCACAATCGACAAAGAACTTTCACCCTCCATTAGCACAAAAGGCTGCCTACTTCTGCAGACCAAACTGTTCATATGCCAAATCCGGGAATGCCTGGCTTAAAGTGTGTCTCTTGGTAGCTAAACTCCACACTGACATTCTGGCACTCAGGTAGGGCAATGAGTGATGTGGAGGTAGGCAGTGGGATGCTCATGATTAGGAAATGGGTTTTCCAGAAGGACAAGGAAAGGAGAAGAAAGGCTAGAAATAATTTCAAGAGAAGCAAATGAAATCAAACGTGTGCAACAGAAAGGACAAGGTGATATTCAGGACTGAAGTTTGACAATTCTCTGCAGCCTAATATGAAATCACACATAGATGATTACTGCCGATCTGAAACAATATAGCTCACAATGCTGAATACAGGCTCCAGGCTCCCAAATCATTCCAAGAATTAAGTAGGAGCTTTTGAGGTGCAGTGAAATTTCCTCCAAATCTCCTCCAAGGAGACTTGGTTTTGAGGCTGACTTTTGCTGTGCCATCATGCAAGTCACTGAACTGTTACATGCAGTAGGTTTTCAGCTGCAAAGCAAGAAATTTGGATCAGATCTCATGTCTATACTACCTTCCAACTGTAAAAATAAAAAATTTAAGAAAAATCTCTTAAAATTTTATCACATGAAACAACTATAGATCTATATAACTATCTGTTAAAAAATGCTCTAGGATGTGTGCGCATGTGTGCACAATTAGAGAGAGAGAGAGAGAAAGTGAGAGAGCATTGCCCAAGGGGGTATGCCCAAGGGGGTATGGCCACACCACAGTCCCCTCTCTTCCATTCTTCTCTCTTGGGATTCTGGACACACACACACACACACACGTGTGCCTGGCATGTTCCTTAAGCCACCAGGCCCAGGACTTGAGCATGCAGCCATCCATGTGGTATCCATTGCCTTTAAAATCACACCATTGGCTCACCCAAAATATCATATTACATTTTTTTTTTTTTTTGAAGAGGTTTTTGCTATAGGGCGCCTGCGCTCGCCAGACAGACAGAGACAGAGAGGAAGAAGGAAACCACCCCCCAGGGGGGATGGGCATGCCCCAATCCCTTCTCCTTCATTCTCTTGGGATCTTGGGCACGCACGCACACGTGCCCAGGGTGTAAGCCACCGGGTCCGGGACTCAATCCGCGGTCGACTACGTGGGAATCCAGCGACATAGCCATTACGCTAACTGCTGGTCCCCATATTACTTTTTAATAAGCAAATTTTTCATGTAGATTTCTTTTCTGGACACTTTTGTTTCAGTCAGCTGATATATAAGGTGAACAAAACAAGAGAGTATTAGAAGATACTATGTATATCAGGACCAGAAGGTGGTATAATGTTTATGTCACTGGACTCCCATGTAGTTGACCACAGACCAAGTCCCAGAACCGGCAGTTTAAAACTCACACTGGGTGAGTGTGTACATGCCTAAAAATTCTGAGAGGATAATAGAGGAGAACGGATTGTGGCATGTCCATCCTTCTGGGGGAGATTTCTCACTTTCTATCTCAGTGTCTTAGGTGAGTACACGCATCTTTTAGCAAAAAACCTCTATCAAAAAAAAGGAAAAAAGATGATACTGTGTATAAGTGTATGTCATCAAAGTGTAGTTTCACTGATCATGTAGTTTGGGTAATTTACATACTAGGAGTGGGAAACTGTCTCCTACATAGCAATTCAAGAAACAAAGGAACCACCAAGCCACTACAAGCACTTCTCTCTCAAAGTTTACAGTTTGTTTTTAAAAACTGT
Organism: Tupaia belangeri chinensis; assembly: GCF_000334495.1. Taxonomy (NCBI): domain Eukaryota; kingdom Metazoa; phylum Chordata; class Mammalia; order Scandentia; family Tupaiidae; genus Tupaia; species Tupaia belangeri. The sequence goes on along the minus strand of NW_006159547.1, from coordinate 5,415,955 downwards.
AAGTTTATGGCTCTATTCACTTGAATTGCCCATGTTCGCATTACCACGTAAGGCTGTTCTGACTTGGGTAAAGTTTTCCGTCCCTAAGCACAGGCCCATTTTTTTGTATGGGCTTCTTTATTTCCCATAAGCAGTAAAACAGGGAGGGGGTGGGGAGCTCAATTCATTGCTTCTAGGAGGCCTTGGGATGCGGATGTGGCAAGCTCCATTGGCTGGCTAGTCCCCTGGATTCTGCTGCTCCACAGCAGGTCTTTAGGAGGCAGCTGGGACCTTCACTACATCTGGCTCTACTGTCGATTAAGAAAAGAAGGGAGATGCTTTTTTTCTCACCTGTGCCTTGGAGGTTGCCTAATTACCTTGCGTCCTTACTCAAAGGGAAGATAAAGCTACTTAGATAATTTAGCTTAGGACAAAAAAAAAAAAACAAAAACAAAAACAAACAAAAAACAAACAAACAAAAACTCTTGAATTAATTAAGGAAGCAAAGGAATCTTCCAAAATGATTTGAAATGTTCCTCTTGGTTTCTGTGAGTCTTAGGTTCTTTTTTTTTTCTTTCTTTTCTTTTTTTAGAGAGGTTTTTGCTATAGGGCATGTGCACTTGCCAGAAAGACAGAGAGAGACAGAGACAGAAAGAGAGAAATCACCCTCCAGGGGGGATGGCCACGCCACAATCCCTTCTCCTTCATTCTCCTCTTGGAATTTTGGGCACACACGCACATGCACCCGGTGTGAGTTTAAGCCACCGGGTCCAGGACTCGAACCGCAGCTGACTACATGGGAGTCCAGCGACATGGCCATTATGCTGCCTGCTGGTCCCTGTGAGTCTTAGGTTCTTCAATTTCATTTGTTAGTATGCTCTTCTGCTCACTAAGCTCCAGTATCAATGATGTCAAGTCAACTCTCTGGATACTTGGTTGAAAACTTCCACAATATAAGTCCCTTATGACTTTTATAAGACTAGGTATATAAATTTTGTCAGATAAGGATTTCTGGTGATAGTGGCATTACTAAATTAAACATTATTAATATAGGTTTATTTCTTACTATTTATAATTTGCTACAGGGCACATGTGCTCACCAGAGAGAGAGAAAGAGAGAGAGAGAAAACAAGTCACGAGGTCTGGGACTCAAACCATGGAAGACCATGTGGGAGTCCAGCATCTTAACCACCACAACACCAGTCCTGACATTACAAAGTCTGAAAGGGTGAGGTGGAATCAGCTAGAAAAAGTAAGTATAGATAAAAAGGACTTTCTAGGAAAAAGGATTTGAATATTTCTATAACTTAAGAATAATTATCGGGCATAAGGTGGTATGGAGGTTATGATGCTGGATCCCACAGAACCAACTGTGGTGCTCAAGTTCAGGACTGGTGGCTTGAAAATCATGCTAGGCACATGTGCAGGTATGCCCCAAACCCTGAGTGGAGAATGGAGAAGAAGGGACTGTGGCATAGCCATCCCCTTTGGAAGGTGATTTCTTATTTTCTCTCTCTTTCTGGCAAGCATAAGCCCCGTGTAGAAAAAACAAAAACAAAAACAAAAAAACCCCCAAAAAACAACAACAACAAAAAAACAAAACAAAAAACTCACTATGAAAAAGAACGCAGGAGTTGGTGTTTTTAGAGAATAAAGTGAGGTTAAGGAAGAGGCAAGGATCGAAAAAGGATGCAGTTTTATAGAAGAAAGCATGAAGTGGACCAAATGGGCCTTGTGAAGAAACTGAGCCTCTTTTCTACAGGAAATGGAGACAATTGTAGTTTTATGCCAATAACTGTATGTAAGTTAACTGCTCTAGTCTCTTGAATTGTACATATACTTGAATGAAATGGCTTATAAACCCATATTACATGAGAAAATTTTAATACTTATACTTGAAAAATGTTAAACCTTATTATCATATACAACCCACATTTTGAAAAACGTACTCCAGTTGACTGCTGTACATCCATTTCTAGAAACGTCTATATTAAAATCAGTGTTAGCTGAAGTATAATAAAGACTTCCCAATAATTTATAAATACACATATTAAAAAACAACATGGCTCATTCTAGTATGTTATTCCTAAGTGGAATGTAATGGGTTAAGTGATAATGTAGTTCAAGAATAAAGAGTCTTGCCAAATAATAGGCTAGATCATCTCTATGAAGATTAAATTATTTGATAGGATCAGAATATGGAAAAAATCAGAGACAAGCACAGGGAGGTCAGAAGAATAAAGGGGTTCCTCTACTAGCGTGGTGCTATTACAGATTTTTTAACCTATGTGTATTTGATAAATACAGCAATTTTATGTTGATGATAGATATTTGTGGACAATTTCTGAACATTTAGGCTCTGACTCTCTAACTCTAAAAATTAGGAATTTTAAACTATTACCTAATTTTATCCAAAAGTGAATAGTAGTATTTATGATAATCTGGCCACCACCAACTGTGTCATAAATATGACCTCGCTCTTAAGTGTGCAATGACTGGTTTGAAAATCTCTGCGAAACCTATTTCTTTTTTCCTTATATTTTTCATACTGTTTTAAAAATAAATAAATAAAAAGGCAGTCCTGAGCTGGAGACTGGTGAGCTGTCTGTAGCTCTGCATCCCATGAGCAGAAGCTGGGGTCTACCAGGCCTGAAGCTGCTGCTGCTGACAGGGCATTGATCATATCCGTGCTCACATGTGGAAGCTTTTTGCTTGATACAAGTTTACTCTTGAAGAGTGATGGTGTGGAACTGCAGTCAGCAGTCATCCACTGCGGAGTTGGTTGCTCCTTCTGAAATTGAAATAAATTGGCTGAGGGAACGTGCAGAACAGCAGTTGGTGAATTTAACACAAAGCACTGTGGGCCCACACGGATAATGACTGCATTATATTAAAGCGGAAAAATGCAAAGGGAAAACCCACTTAAGAATATTGTATTTCTCAATGTATGTCAAGGCATCAAAAATGTACACAGACCTTTTATATTTTAATTGTAGTAAAACTGAGTAAGGGAGGAATTTAATTAGTCTATGAGTGATTTTATTGGGACCTCCATCATCACTAATCTGTCCTGTATATTGCTGGTAGATTAATCTCTCCAATACCAGGACTTTCCATAAATAAGCAACTCCTAAACTCAAGAACTTATCCTTTGAGCAGAAGGGAAAGGCTTTAAAATATTGTACCTTGACCTTCTCATTAATCTTTTTTTCTTTCTTTTTATTATTATTTTTTACATTCAATCACTGTGTATCATTACAACATACCAAATGAATTTTCCCATCCTGAATACACTGTATATTGGTTCAAAGACATTACCATATATATTATCATCAACAGACAATTCTCCATTTTGTATCCGTTCAATGTTTTGCTTCTTTCTTTTTCTCCTTGATTCTTTCCCTCTTACCCTTCCTCTTTTCTCTCCATCTGACGCCCCCTGCTCAGACTGGGACCAGGAAGGACTGAGCTAGCCCTAGCCCAAGCCCCAGACTTCCAACCTTACCTCACAGTTTCAGAGCTCGAAGGACAGGGAAACTACAGGCCTCTCAAGCAGACATCTCTCATTAATCTTTTATCTACCAATCTCTACCTGTACATGTGTCTATTTGCAGAGCAGCATGTGGATGTCAGGGAAGTCCAGGTAGAATCAAGGCTGCCCTTTTGGCTGGGGCACGGGCAGCAACCAGTCCTCCTAGTCTTTTAAAGGAGGAACTGTGATTCAGATGTAGGCCTTGATATATTAATACAAAGATGAATAAAAATGTTTCCTTGACTCCCTGAAGCCCACAATTTCATAGAAAGAGATAGTATACCGGAGAGAATTACATTATAGCCAAGTAAATATAACACACAGTGGGAAATCAAACTAGGCAATGACTAAGTGGTTGACTTGGGGAAGACTGAGGGGAAACACTGCTGTTCTAAATGCCAGATGACAAAGAGTGGTAGATAAGGGATTGACTTTGAGCTCAAAAGTCCTGGGTTTGAACCCTAGATCAGTCATGTTATAGTAACACTCCAAACTGCGAATGTGATAAGTGGAATACAAGTAAGAGATTTTTGCTTTGTTAGAGAATTTGTAGATCCTAAGTCAATACCACACTGATCCATATAGGAAATACTTTCCCCTCCTTCAATGTCACTTGCTTTCTTCTTCACTGAACACTGCACACATCCCTGACCATGTAAAACCCCAACTCTTTTCCTGGTGAACACTAATGGCAAACCTTAACCTCTTTGTTGGGTCATTCTGGCCTCCATCCTCTGGTACTCCAATAGACATAGTAACATTACTAAAAACAAGAATATCAGCAACAGTAACTACAAACATAGCCAGTGTCTGGCTATATATATATTTCATAAATTATCTCATGTAGTCATTATATCAATGTGTGACATATTCTTCATTATTCTCATTTTAACAACAAGGGGCCTGGAATTTAGGTAAGATAATGATGCTTCCAAGGTTAACTGTTAGTGACAGAACCAAGTATCAGACCAACATGTGAGTTCAACGGTTGTGTGGTAACCTTGTCCCTTCACTAGACTCTGCCCCCTTTGCCCTTTCTGGTTTTCAGAGAGTGGAAAAGAGAAAAACTTTGTAGAAATTGGACAGATATTTTACTGACAGATTAATGCATAGGCTCAGAATTAGTCTAGAAACACCCTAAGCAAAGAAATACCAGAAACTGTGAAAAGGACAGACCCAAAGAGGGAATCTAGATAGTGTGCTGACCAATAAAGGAACAGTAGGCTGTTAGGACCAGAGGGTGGCATAGTGGTAATGTGATGCTCTACCATGTGGATCTCAACTCCCTGTTTTTGCTGGGAGACATGTGTGTGGCTGGGATCCTGGCTGACTGGAGCTCGGAGAAGACAGTGGCATGAAGACCCTGTTGAAATACTTTGCCTCTGTCTCTGCTTTCTGACTCACTCTCATGAAGCAGCAAATTTAAATTGGTATTTAGAAAAAAGAATAGTAGGCTGTTACACTTTATGGAGGATATCTGGCATCTCCCAGATTCCCAATAAAAATTTGTAATTACAATTTTTAAAAATTACTAATATTCTGTAACATCAGTGGAGGGAACTGTGCTTACTTTATGGTTTCTGTGGAAATAAAATGTTCTGTGCAATGACTAGATTACTGGTTTTAAAATACTTTCTGATATTTCATCTGAGGTGGTTGAAATTTTGTCTAGGCAGTGCTGCCTTTTAGATGAAAACAGAAATATCAAGGCAAAGAAATGAAAGGGTTTTGCAAAAGTTTGGGGGTAAAGTCATTGATAGATAGCTGTATGTATGGATTTATTTATTTGTTGCTTGGAGACCATTCACATGTGTTGAGGTGGCAGAACGTGAAGTTCTGAAAACTTAGCTGAATATGACCATAAGAAAACATTCAAGAAATGCACCAAATGGTAAAATAAAATAAAATTGTCACTCTACAAGTGTAATTGAACCTTGTAGCTAGCAGGAAAAATTGTTAAATTTTCTCTTTAGGTAGTTATTTGGAGATATCTGCAACTCAGTTCTGCCCATAGGCAGGAAAAATGGGCTAGACATGATTTCAAAACTCTTTTCAGAGTTATAATTTTATGATGTTGTAATAAATTTCAAGATGACCATGGGGAGTATGTTGTTCTACACAAGCATTTTATTGCTACTATGAATTTACAGTAATTGGAGATAATTTACTACTTTATGAGGCATAACAGAATAATTGTACCATTTTCGACTTTACAGAGAAAAGAGTGGGAGAGGTCTGGTCAGGATGATAAATGATCCACATCTTCTTGTTTATATTCCCTTTTTAAAATGTAGAATTGTTGCACAGAATAACATGTTCACGTTTTTTATTTTGGAACATTTTAATCTTCATTATCCTAGAATGTTGCCAACCTGCTTTTTACTAAGTTTCTAAGACTAAGGCTTGCATTTTCAGTTGTAGTCACTCTTCCATTTTGCCTCTTCATGGCACACACATTGGTTTCACAATCTAGTGAGCCTTCTCCTCATAGACAAAATAACATTTTGATAAGGAGTTAACAGTTCCATTTAGGCCTGGTCCAAAATATCTTAACATTTTCCATTTTTTATGAATATACTTCAAAGAACTATTTTATGTCTAAATGAAGAAGTGTTTCTAGCTTTAAGGGATGGTTGCAATCATGATCCAAAGAGGAAGTTCGCTTGAGAACTTGTTCAGGGTTGGGTAAAACTCCAGAGGAGAAAAAAAGGATGCAAGAAGATTTGTGACTTAGCCATATTGCTTTTTGCAATCTGAACTTAAATTACGGGGCTAAAAAAAAAAAAAAAAAAAAAAAAAGGGCTAAGAAGC
>NW_006159547.1:5397745-5409541 GCF_000334495.1 Tupaia belangeri chinensis | reverse complement strand
TGCTCCTTACCTTTCAGTACTTGCAGCTACCTGATAAAGGAGTGGAAGATCAAGCTTCTAAGAGGCAAAGTGTGACCTCTCCCTACCTCTAGATTATCACTGGTAGGAGGGTTTGGATAGTGTACTTAAACTTTCCTAAGTAGGGAAATCCTACCATAAGAAAAGATTTTTCTCTGGGGCATTATACTATTGATACATGGGTGGTGTAAGTAACTGCATGTACTTTCTTCCTTAATGTCTGGCTTTCTTACACCAAGAACTTGGTTTGAAATTGATCTTAACCTTTCACCTACTCATCCTTCAGATTTCATTTTATTCACAGGACTCCCTTAATCCACCAAAGTAGTTCATACATCACAAGATATTTTCCTTAGGGAAGATATACCAGATTCTTGCCTTGCCTTTATCCTCCAGAACACAGCTTTTTTTGAGAAGGTAAAGACCAGACGGTGGGGGTCCGCTTACCATGTTATCACCAGCATAAACTTTGCCTCCTTTGATGGAATTGGAACAGAAAGCACTGACTGACTGACTGGATGGAGGTAGAAGGCATATTGGGAGACAAAATAATCAAACATAGTTATATATATATTTTTAAGGCAAAACTACATAGGATGATGGAAATCCCATTAGCATCTGTGTTAAATTTGAGCACCCCGTGGGCTTATTCAGACAAGTACTCTATACCAGTTTTCTAAAATGTAGGGTTAATGGTGCGCAGATCTTATTAAAACTTTACATTTCCTTGGTATGTATGTCTGCCTAATTCACTGGCAATGCTTCCTTAACTCAGCATGGAATATGAATCAACATTAAAGGAAAACAGAAGTGACATACAAGTAAGTTGGAAAGACACTGGAATAAATAAAGTTACATATGTTTTATTTTTAGGCAGGACATACCTGACTTTAATATCCTAATGTGCATTATACCTCTCCAAAGGAAAAAGATATACATGATTCCAAAATAATTCATAATTAATTGAAAATATAATTTTTCTTTGTAGATAATTTCATGAAACTTTTAACACAGAGGCTTTTTATTGTCAACTAATAGGGATTCAAAATCGTATTTTTTGGTATAAATTATCTTATTATTGAGTAACTATTCAGTGCTCAAAGGTGCCAAGCTTAATGATTAACACTAAGGCAAGTAAGTATCCCTCTCTTTTATTTTGATAAAAATCTCAGCAAATGTAGCGGTTAAGGTGCTGGACTCCCAAATGGCCAGCCACTGTTTCCGTCCCTGACTTTGTGGAATGATAATAATGTCATCACATTTGGATGTGTGTCCCAAATCCTGAGTGGGCAAAGAAGGAGAAGGGATTATGGTGTGACCATCTCCTGGGGCTGGGGGGTGGAGGTTTCTCACTTTCCCTCTCTCTGTCACTCTCCAGCAAGCACACATCCCCTACAGCAAAAAACAAAGCAAACAAACAAACAAACAAACAAAACACACAAAAAACAAAAGAAGAGATAATAAAATAACATCTCACACTAAAACACTGAAGTTGATCTCCAAGTTATTTGGAATGTTGATTCTGAAAATCATAATTAGCAGAATGTACTTAGGACTGGCACTATTAACATCATTACAGAGTAAACCATAGAACATTCTAGTTAACTTATATGTGAAGCACAAGTATCCTAAAAACGGCTCTTTTTAAAACCAGTGATCAAAAGTGACTTAACTTTTCTGAGGAATATATTTGGGAATTAAGAGCTCTGAGTTTGCTCATTCAAGAGCAGCTACCCTAGACAAGTTCATTATCTCTTTATATACTTCTGTTGCTGTTGGTGGATGAGTCTAAAAAACTCTTTTATTTGTCTAATTTATATGCCTTTCCTTTGTCTGCACTCTGCCAGTTTAGATGTCACCTATAATAACCATGAAAAATTGCTGTGTGCTTCGTGATGTTCTTCTTCTTTTTAAATTTACAATAGAAGTTCTCTACAACTATCAAAGAGAGTATAGTTCCAAGAGATAAGAAATCTAATTTAACCATACTGATTCGCAATCTCTCATCCAAACAGGTATTGGGTTTAGTATAAAAACTCATCAGTGGGGAATTTCTTAAAATGATATCATCTATTTTAGGGAATAAACTAAAATAATGTGATTATTTTTGACTACTTAAATATTTTCTGTAATATAATCGTGTCATTAAATGATGCTACTTTACCATCCTCACCTTTGAGAACCTGACTAGTTACCCTGGCTTTGTTTCTCACAGCATCCTGTATTCATCGGCAGATAAGTCTTTATGAATCCCAGCTCCAGTAATGTCATTCTTTTGAAAACTCTCTATGCCTCCCATTTGCTTATCCAATTATGAGTGAATTGTCTAGCATGGCATTTAAAGTCTGACTACATTTTATTCATTTTTTTCTATTATCACTCTAATTAGACTGGTTCATTTTAAAATATACCTCAGATGTTTTTACATTGTAGCTTTTATTTACTGTCTCACTATCTTTCCAGAATGATAACTTTCATCCTTGCCTTTAAAAAGGTAACCATTTCTTGGGGCTAGATGGTGGTGCAGTGGTCGAGCACCTAACTCTGTGGGACTGACTCACATGTGAAGGTTCCTTGTCTGAGTCTAGTGACCACCTTGTTTTTCAGACATCAAGCTGCCTGTGATTAAAGCTGGCTGAGGCTAGGTGGCTGTGAGGAGGTGTTGGGACCCTGTTGGGGGTGTTATCTACTGTCTTTCTGTCTCTGTGTGGCTCCTGAAATAAACAGATAAAAAGAAAACTTAAAAAAAGTTAATCCATTCTTCAAATTTTCTCCCCGGTCCTACCACTCCCAAGTTTGTTCTTAATCAATCTGTAAATGACATCTCTTTCTTTTGGGAGCACACAATATCCTCTTTTTTAATTTTTATTTTTTTAAACTCCATTTTATTATTATCATTATTATCTTAAACATTCAATTGCTATACATCATTTATCTCATAAAGAGAATTCACCCAACAGGAAATACTTCTCAGACCAGTCCAGTTGAGAATACTCTACACGTTATCATCATTAGGTAATAAACCATTTCTGTGTCCCACTAATGTCTTACCTCTCTATTTTTTCTTTGTGATTTCCTTCCCTATACTCCCCTCTCCCACCCTCCTTCCACACTATCTCCAGTGTCCATAACTATTTTCACTTCTTTTATGGCCTCTAATCTTTCAGTCTCTTCCACAGAGTGCAGACAATATCCTCTTTAAATCCTCACATACCGAGTGCACTGCACCAAGTTTGGCACATAGAATTGGTTATTTAATAAAGATTTGTTCAATGAACTACTGACTCTCATAGCATCTCTTTCTTGCCTTGAGTTAAAGTTATTTGTGTTTTTCTTTGATCCTCTGCTAGTAAACTTTAAGTTTTCTCAAGGGCAAAGATTGTATCTATTATTTACTACTCCTGAGCTCTGTAATAAACAGTTAACTTGAAAAAAAGGTTAAAAAAATTTCTGTGCACTGCAATCACTGCAGTGTAGTAAAATTTTTTAGAGCATGAAATTTGGTATAGGAGAGGTGTCTCTTGCACTTTTCTAGGAGACCAACTTCACAAATGAATTGTGAGGAAAACAACACTGATCATGGAATTCCAAAGACATTACTCTCTATTTTTGTTGCAGTATTTGGGATCTTAGACCAGTTTCTTATTATTTAAAAATATGAGTAATATTATGCTTAATAGATAGACTCACTAGCACTTTGAAATATACTTATCCGGTCAAGAAATTATTTGAGTGTTGAGTCTGCAGCAGGCATTATGGTGGTCTTTTACTTTTATAATGTATTAAAATTATTATAATTTATTACTACATTAAGATAAATAAAAAATATCATTGTTACTGCTTAGGACATTTTTGTAGTCTAGAAGTGACCAATATATAAATGTAGAGAATTATCATTTATGTGCATGTGTGCTAAACTGTAGGACAGGCAGGAGAGCAAGTTGCTATGAACAGAAGAGAAAGAACACTCAACAATGAAGTGTGGGGACAGGAAGGCTTCCTGGGAAAGGCAGTGTGTGTGTAAAGATCTGTAAGGTAACTTAGCCCCTGAAGTAGAACAGAGGTAGAAAAAATATTCCAGGAAGAGGAAGAGTATTTGAAAGGGTACATCGAGTCTGAGAAAGGGAAACAGAAAATTCTGGAATTGGGAGGTGGGATGAGCATTGTTTAAAAGTCCCGTCTTTGACTCTGCTATACTTCCCTAAAGTTTTTTCCCTTCTTTACTATCCCCATCGCAAGCTTTATTAGTAATACTATTTTCTTTTTTAAAAAATAATTATTTAGCTAATTTTATTTTTCATTATTTTTTCAATTTGACTAGAGACAGACACAGAGAGAAAGGGAAGAAAGCAAGCAAGCTATCAAGTCTGGGACTTGAACCATAGTTTGTCATGTGGGAATCCAGAGCCTTAACTACCTACCATGCCCACTGATTAAGTACCACTAACACTGCTGGCCCCAGGAAAACTATTTTCAATAGCGGTGACATTAAGATTTTCTTAGTTTTGCAGTTAGTATTTTGTCTATTTTAAGTGAGGATCATTTAGATTCAGAACACTATCTTTCATTTCTAAATGTCATATAGTGAATATTTTGAAAAATAAATAAGTTTAAAAAGTACCCATATTGTAGATGAGATGTGAGGAATACTGCTTGTAGAGTTAGACTAACACATGCATGGTCCAACATTGGCACTGTATTGTTGTACATCCTTGGGCAAATCACTTAATGGAAGAATGCTACTCAGTTACAAAATGATAATGACCACTAAAACAAGTAATACATTTTATAACAGCATTGACTGTAGCATTTTATAAGAGTTCAAAGATGTTAGCCTTTATTATCAATTTCTTACTAACATAACAAGCACATTTTTTGTATACTTCCATTAATGCTTTATTTTCCATCCTATATGTGTATAATTAAAGCTTAACTTCAATTTGCAGATGAATAAAATAAACATTAGTTAAATCAGAATGCCAGATGAAATACTAAGATTTATCAAAATAAGAATCCATTTGACTAACCAATAATGTAAGAGTAAGATACAAACTTCTGATATCAATAATTCACTTTAGAATGAAAGAATAAAAATGTTATGTGAATTTGCAATAGTTCATTTTGTAGATTTATAAATCTTTCTCATGATTTAAACAGCTCAGGTTCTCTAACTACTCATGCGAAAATAATATCTAAATCCCATACAATTCCTTTTTTTTTTAATAGCATGCGCTCACCAGAGACACAAAGAGAGACAGAGATAGAAGCAAGAAATCACTCCCCATGAGGGATGGCCATGCCTCAATCCTTTCTCCACCATTCTCCTCTCAGGATTTTGGAAACACATGCACAAGCGCCTGACATGAGTTTAAGCCATCGGGTCCAGGACTTGAATTGTGGGAGTGGGAGTCCAGCGATGTAACCATTATGTCATCTGCTGGACCCCCTATATAATTCTTATATTGGGAGGACACAGAGGATTTCTGAAGTTCCTAATCACAAGTCGTTATAAAACTGAAAAAGCTAGCTTTTTCTCCAAATTATTTTTTATTTCTTCTTATATGTTATCATAGAGAAAACTCAAAAAATATTGGAGGCCAGCTCATTTTCTTTTCACTGAGAAAAATGTACCCACATTTTCAGTTACTTTTTGGGTTGGACAGTACTCAGGGCAGAGCCTTCCTTCAATGTTTTGCTTATAAATTAAGAAAAAATAGTTTTAAAAAAATTAATCACTTTTAGGGACCTGCAGATGGCATAATGGTTATGTTGCAGGACTTGTTGACATGGGTCAAATCCAGGATCCAGCTATTTAAAACTCACGTCAGGTGTGTGTGCGTGCATGCCCAACATCCCTAGAGGAAAAGGGATTGCATTGTGACCATCTCCCTGGGGAGAGATTTCTCGTTTGCTGTCTGTCTGGCTCTCTGGCAAGGTCATGCGTTCTATAGCAAAAATCTTTAAAAAAAATTCAGTCACTTTTGTAAAGTACTTTTCTTACGATGGAAGTCAACATGAAATTAAGAAAATCATCTTTACTGAAATTAGAGTGAAATGAGGTATGATAAATGAGATGTAATTAAGTCAGAATTTACCTAAGGTTCTAAAAAAGTACTTGTTTGTAGAATTTTCACTACATTTTTAATTTTATGTGGTTAATTTTCTTTCATAGTCCATCTGGGGTTGTTTGGTAGCAGTAACATAGAGTCACAGCTTGCCATAGATACATTATTATTATTAATTAAAAGAGAAGTTTGCTTTGTTATAGGACACATCTGTCTGCTGGAGAGAGAGAGGATGGGCATACTTTAATTCCTTCTCCTCATTTTTTTCTTAGAATTTTCAAGTTGTCAGGTCAAGGACTTGAACTGCTTAATCAATCATGTAGGATCTAACCTTCTTAACCACCTTGCCACTGGCTGGCTCCATGTGAAGTCTTATCAGAATACGGTCTTTGTGGTTGGGATTTACATTTAAAGAAGGCAACTGTAACTTAGTTTATAATAAAACATTAATTAGCAACACTAGGTGGACAAAGTTTCAGGAGAAAGCAATGAAAAAGGAGCTGAGTCAAAATAAATGATGAAAAAGGGAACCTTTATCTAAGTGCCTAAATTAATTTCTATTTTCCTATGTTGACTATGTAGAAGGTGCTATTCAAAGTGCTTTAATATATATTACATCATTTGGATTTCATGACATTGCCAGGTAACATTATTTTCATTTTTTTAATCTTATTTTATTTCAAGTTCTTTTATACATTTAATCATGTCATTTAGTTTGCAAAGTGAATATTCCAACATGTTCACACTTCTGCCCAGTCCAGTTGATAATACTATAAAGTTATCGTCAACAGATAATACCCCATTTCTTTGTCCCACTAAGAAAATCCTGGCTAAGGTAAGACACATGACCTCTCAGGGAAAAGGGCAAGCAAGTGGTCTGGCCAGGAAAATGTCTTGGCATTTTACCTTAGCCCAGTGCTACTGTAGACATTAACTTCACTGAACCTAAGGTTTTATTTATTTTTCTTTTTGGTTTTGAGAGTTTATGCTATAGGGTGCGTGTGGTCTCCAGAGAGAGAGAGACAGACAGGGAGACAGAGAGACAGAAACTGAGAAATCAACCCCCAGGAGGGATGGCCATGCTGCAATCCCTTCTCCTCTTGAGATTTTGGGTGGGCACACATGCACATGTGCTGGGTGTGAGTTTTAAGCCACCAGGTCCAGACTCAAACCATGGACAACTATGTGGGAATCTAATGCGGTAAACCCAATCCTAAGGATTTTATGTGTGAGATGGCGAATGTAGGATTTGTATATATACCTCATGTAGTATTTTTGACTATTAATGCCTCTGAAGAGCTGAAAATAGTGCCAGCATATGGCAATGTTCAGTATTTTGACTTGTATTAATATTATTATAATTTTTACTATACCTACTAAGCAGCATTCCTATGAGAAAAAATTGTGTATTTTCATTTCATTACTAAAATGCTATGAATGAGCTCACTGGGGACAGGTATAGAGGCCATAATTATGTTTGATAAAAATAAACTTAAGAGAAGCAGTGTTTTTAAGAGATAATATATTTAAAATTTAAAAATATGAATTCACATAAAACAATTTTCTTCATTTTATCTTTTTATATTTCTGCTTTCATTTATTATTGCTTTAATTACTTTTTTGTTTACTAACTTTATTCATGATAGCATTTGCATGTACGTATTTGGGGGAGAGAGGGGAGAATACCTTTGGCAGGGTATTGTCACACTGTGATCCCTTTTCCTGGCTCTCTAGCTCCCCAGGATCCTAACGACACATGCACATTCCCAATGTGTTTTCTGGCTCCCACTGGGATCTGAACCCATGGTGTCTGCTACATGGCTTCTAACACTGTAGTTCAGTTTGCTACTGACTGGGCTACCAGACGGGTGGCATTTAATAACTTTTTTCTCACTCTTTTTTAATTGCTAGAGGGATTCATGCTTGCCAGAGAGAGACAGGCAGACAGAGAGACAGAGAGAGAGGGAGAAAGCACCCCTCCCAAGCAGACATGGTCATATTCTAATCTCTTCTCCTCCATTTCTCCATCCTGTTGGATTTGGGGGCACACACATATGCAGACATGGATGGTGATTTTTTTCAAGACTTAGGCCAGAATTCAGATTGCTGTTGGCATGTGGCATCTGCCTTCCTTAACCACTAAGTTTTTAAGTAGGCTGACCTCATTTAATAATGTTTTTAAAGATTGAAATAGTCAGAAGCAAGTACAAAAATCTCTCCCACTAAAAATATATATAGGACGAAGGAAATGAAAGCCTTATTCCTCCATCAAACCCTTTTAATCCCACTCCCAAGAGATTAGTACTGCTACCAGGCTACCAGTTTGGTGCATATCTTTTATCTTTGCTCTTTTGAGAAAAATCATTATTTTTTTTTTTTGTATATAAAGAAAGTGATGACTTTTAATTGTAGATACACTTCTACTTTTATTATTCCAGATCTATTTTAGAATCATGCTAAGTTTTCAAAACTATTTCAATAATATTAACAGATAAGGTTAAATTTCTTTCTTTTTTTTTTTTTTTTTGTGAGAGGTTTTTGCTATAGGGCATGTGCGCTTGCCAGAAAGACAGAGAGAGACGGAGAGACAGAAAGTGAGAAGTCACCACCCAGGGGGGATGGCCACGCTGCAATCCCTTCTCCATTCTCCTCCCGGGATCTTTGGCATGCACGCACACGCGCCCAATATGAGTTTAAGCCACCAGGCACTTGAATTGTGGTCGACTACATGGGAGTTCAGTGACATAGCCATTACACCAACTACTGGTCCCAAGATCAGGTCGAATTTCTAAAGACATATATTTTTGTTTTCATCCAGCAGCCCATTTAATATCTCTCTTTACAATTTGCTTTAAAAAAAGGAAGCTTTATGGTTTTCTTGATATAGTTCCCACAAATTTGTCATCATTGTTTCTGGATATGTTTTAGTGTTTTTCTTATTCTAAATGGTAATGAATGATTTCCCTTTTGTATATAGCCATCAGTGCTATAAAATTACTTTTTTAAAGAAATTTATTATATCTAATGTTTTAATATCTAATAGATTTACAGATAATTCTCTGGGATACTCTAGGTAGATAAGCGTGTGCTCTACAATGAATAACTTTGTCATATTCCTAAATAATTGAGAGCATTAGCATGTCATTTACAAAATTTGTTTTTAATTGCCAGAGCACATGTGTGTTTACCAGAGCCGGAGAGGCAGAAAGCACCCGACATGAGGCATAGTCATGCCCCAGTCCCTTCTCCTCCATTTCTCCAACCTGTCATGATTCTGGGTGTGCTCACTACATGTTTAGCCTTGTTTTTCCAGCAACCAAGGCCAGGATTGAAACCGGAGTTGGCTCTCTTAACCACTAAGGTAAGGGACTGGTTCAGCATAGCATGTTTTGATTTCATTGGTAATACTTCTAATGTGAGTATTAAATTTTGTCAAGTTTGTTACATTTTTTTCATTTCTGGAACAAACCTATTTTATGTCATTGTTTTTTTTTTTTTTTTAATTTTATTTTTGCTATAGGGAGTATGTGCTCACAAGAGGGACAGAGACAGAGACAAGAAGTGAGATATCACCCACTGCAAGGATGACCACACTGTGATCTCTTCTCCTCCACTTTCCTCTTGGAAGGACTACCTGGCTTGAGTTTCAAGTAACTGGGTTCAGGACTCAAACTGTAGTCAACCAGGTGGGAGACCAGTGCCTTAGTCAGTATGCCACCTGCTGGCCTCTGTCATTGGTATTTTTAATGTATTATAGGAAATACTTGTTAGTATGTTTTAAAAACTTTTGCATTGTTCTCAGATTTTCTGCATTTTGGTAATATGGTTATTCATGCTATTGATCAAATTTTATAATCCCTAGGGACAATGATAGATAAGAATTTCACATTTCCTATGTTATGAAATAATACAATAATAAGTTAGTACTTAAATTTAAAAATAATTCTTTGATATAACTAGATTCATTCTGGTTGATCAAATAATTTATCTTTATATTTCTTGAGTTAATTTTGATCAATGCGTTTTTCAGCTATGTATTGACATTTTCAAGTTACTGATAAATGGTGGTCATATTTCCATATCTTCTTTTTTAAAAAAGAATTATATTATTATTATTTTAAAAAATTTTCTATAGGGCACATGTGCTCACCAGAGAAAGACAGAGAGATAGGGAAGGAGGGAGGGAGGGAGGGAGGGAGGGAGGGAGGGAGAGAGAGAGAGAGAGAGAGAGAGAGAGAGAGAGAGGGCACAGGCGCCTGCTAGGTCTGTGACTCAAACTGTAGTCAGCCATGTGGGTGTCTAGCACCTTAACCATCACACTACCTGCTGGCCCCTCATTTTCTTATTTCAATTGTAAGTTCAAAAATCTCATTTCTAATTTTATGTATATAAGTAACATGCTTGTTTGAAAAAAAAGTTGTATCAACTTGAATTCTGGCCTATATAATATAAAGTGAGATATGAGGTGAAAGACTAGCAACACGAAACGATATGCATAATTTTTATTTATTTTGCTAATTTCATTTATATTTTGTTTCTATTATGATTGAAGGTAAAATCAGAGAAACGATATACAAAGATAGACTTCTGCGATAACACCTCATTTAATATACATTCCTAAATGCCACCATAGGACTAGAGTAATTTAATCAAAATAATTTCATCACCTTTAGCTATTGTGTCAAAGGAAAAGTTTTTTCATATTCTTAACAGGACCTATTTCTAGGCAGCCATTCTGGGTGAGAATATTTCACACCTTCCTTATCAAAAGTTATTTCAGGCTTTAGAAATGGAACATTTTAAAAAGAGATTTCTTCATGAGGCTTTTGTAAGTAAATTGGAAATATACAGGCAAAAGAGAGAGTCCAAGAATATTTATATTATTTTCATCATAAGCAAAAAGTATTACCAATAATTTTTAAATCAGCTGCTTGCATCCTGTAAACTGAAATCAGTTACATTGTTTATATTCATTTTTCAGGTAACATTTATATCTAACAATTGGCAGTCTGCTCTGTGTTTTTCTAGCTTTCCACTGCTCCTGTGGATCACTCTGTTCTTTATTACAGCCACAGGCTCATTCTTCTGATCCTCGCACTGGGGCATACTTGGACCTTGGGACTATGCTGTTCATATTCTGCTCTTTTATTTCCATTTTCTTTCTCAGCAACCTTACCCATTCTCAGAGCTGCAGCTCTAATCTGAATGTTGATGATACCTCTAATCTCTATTTCCAACTAGTACTTTTCTCCTTATTTTATAAGTGTTGCATTTCCCACTGCTTGCTGAGTATCTGCTAGAATCTCAAACCGGCATGGCTACAGCTGAGTCATTGTCGTCTGACTCAAACTGTTTCCTTCCACCATCATCTTTATTTTGGTTATTCTCTTAGGCCTCCTGCTTGGAAGTCTGTACTTGTTCACTTAGTCACCAAGTCCCGCCAATGAGAATTCTCTAATGTCTGCAATCCATTCCCTTATTTGTCCTGCTTTCTAGAACAAACTGACTTGCTTCTTACTATATTTCCTTATCTCTAATATCCAAAATAGTCTGTAAGCAACTGCCATGTTAATTTTTCCAAAGCCTATTGCTGAGAAATTACTTCCCTGCTCAGAAAGTGTAGTGAGGCTCTCCCCTGTGTGGAACAGTCTGGTGTCCTATATTCTGCTTCCTCTGGTTTCACTTTTATTTGTAGATTCATCTTCTATTACTC
>NW_006159547.1:5388137-5397714 GCF_000334495.1 Tupaia belangeri chinensis | reverse complement strand
ATATATAATGGTCAAATCAGACAAAACTGTTTTGCGAAGACTCCAAAGTAGCCACTTCCATTATACTCGGCAACTTTGCGAAGCCTTCCATGTGCGTTATAACAATTAGCACTTATCCCAAATGGCAAGGAAGCATCACCATTATTTTTGAACAAAGGTGAGGAAGTCAGGCTCAGATAAATAGGTAATTTAGCTATCGCCAAACAACTAGTGCAAGAACCCGAAGATAAGTCACCTGATCCCAATGTCCATATTTACTCAACCATTGTGTTCTGTCTGTTTTGAATTCTTTTTTGGCTCTTGCTGTTCATGCCACACAAAATATCTCACTTGAGGGCTTACTCACAATCTAGCCTCTAACTCTCTGATCTGAACTCACACCATATCACTCCTTTGTCTCCAGTCACACTGGTCTATTTGCCTCTTGAACTGAGGACCCAAACTCTTTTAATCTTGGGATCGTTGGATGTCTTTCTGAAATGCTGTATTCTCTGAATATTTGACACTAGCTTTTAATATTTATTCAGATACCACCGTATTTTCAGAAAACCCTACTGAACTGCCAAAGCATCCCCTCCACCATTAAGCAGTTCACTCACTATTGTGTTATTCTACTTCATCATTAGGATAGAATTTATTAATAACTGAATTTACAGGATTCATCTATTTGTTTATTAGAAGGCATGAGAGTTGGGGTCTAGTCAGTTTTATTCAGTCATGCTTTCCGGCCCTTGGATAAGTGCACAGTGTGGTGTAAAATTAATGTCTATAAAGAATACAATGATTACCTATGAATAGCCTACCACAGCCTAGCAATACTTCATGACCCAAATTAAAGCAACCACTTTTATTTTATTTTTTTTTTTTGAGAGGTTTTTGCTATAGGGTGAGTGTGCTTGCCAGACAGGCAGAGAGAGAGAGAGAGAAATCACCCCCTAGGGGGGATGGCCACACGGCAATCCCTTCAAGGTGAGTGCGCTTGCCAGACAGGCAGAGAGAGAGAGAAATCACCCCCTAGGGGGGATGGCCACACCGCAATCCCTTCTCCTCCATTCTCCTCTCGGGATCTTGGGCACAGGCACGCACATGCATCTGGTGTGAGTTTAAGCCACTGAGTCCAGGACGCGAACCGCGGTCGACTACAGGGGAGTCCAGCGACATAGCCATTACGCTAACTGCTGGTGCCAAAGCAACCACTTTGAAGAAAGAAATAATTTCCATAATCACTGTTCTCACTCAATTTATTAATTATGACCACTCTTTTCTCTGAATCACCTTAGGATTTTATAACTATTAGGGACTATGCCACTTTTGCATTGTACATATTACATATTGTGTTTTAAAAAATCCTACTCCTTGCTCATTGTAAGTTCTTTAAAGGTGGCTATATAGTGTCCTATTCAATTTTTAAAAATTATTTAATTAATTAGTAATTTATTTATTTATTTGAAGAGATTTTTGCTATGGGGCACATGTGCTCACCAGAGAGACAGAAAGCAAGAAATCACCCCCCAGGGGGGATGGCCATGCCGCAGTCCCTTTTCCTCCATTGTCCTTTTGGGATTTTGGGCATGCACACACACACACCCGGCATGAATTCTAAGCTACCTTATGTCAACGTGCACTAGCATTTGTTAACAATAACAGAACTTCAAAGGTATTCTTGTTCTTTATTATTTTATTTAAATTTATTTGCTTATTTTACTTATTTTATTTTATTTTATTTTATTTTATTTTAATCTCACTCTGAGGGGCACAGTGAGAGAGAGAGAGCGAGAGCGAGAGAGAGAGAGAGAGAGAGCAAGCTGCCAGGTCCTGTACTCGAACCCCTGTCAGCCATATGGGAGTTCAACACCTTCAATTGCCATGCTACCAGCCAGTCCCATCTTGTTCTTTTAATAATATTTATAAATACTTTTTCACATTGTTAGAAATGACAACCAATGTAAGGGTTAAAAAGGCTCTATTGTATTTGCAGAAGAACTCTATTAGACATTAAAAATGTGTGATTTCTCCAATATTTCTGATTTTTGAATAATTGACTGTTCTATCTCAAGAGTACATTTTTATCAAACCAGATGCCTTACAACTATTTGGTTTTAAATTATTAATTTTTACTCCTCTCTAAAGGATAACATTAACTAGGCATATGTTTATTCCAAATTGCATTGTTGTAAAATTCCCAGTTGCAATGAATAAATAATGGTTAGACCAAAACAAAGCTCAACAAAAACATATTGTGCTAAAGCTTCTCTTTTATGGAAAAAAATAGTTTTGAATTAACATATATCTAAGTTATGTGAAAGAATTAAAGTACATCATAGAGAAATTAAATGGTTAAGATCAGTAACATAATGGACTGAGCCAGTAGCAAAGTTTACCTCCTGGCTGCATGACAACTGTCAAGTTTATAAAGTTTGTTCTTCATTGCCAAGATTGCAAAGAGGTACTAAGGATAACAGTTAGATGACCCTTTCATCTTTTGTATTTCTCCCTTTCTTGTGCTCACGATGTAGAAAATAACTATTGACTACATTTTGGAAATTATTTTATTTGTCTTTGGTGACAGGAAAGCTCTGAAGGACAGAAAAAAAAATCGGACTGGCAGGTTTCATGGTGGCTAAGGGCGCTGGACTCTCCCAAGGTTGACTGCAGTTCAAGTCGTGAACCTGGTGGCTTGCTTTCTTGCTGTCACTTATTCTCTTCCTTTCCCTCTCTCTCTCTCAAATTAAATAATAATAATTAAAGTTAAAAAATTCCTTTTTTTAAAAAAAAATCAGTTACTTATATATTGGACCAGTTGAAGGTGCTCTTCAACCCATCTATTTAGTGTGCTCTTCCCAAGTTCTGAAATAACATGTGGAGAGGCAACAACTTGGGGATCATGTTCTGCTTAAATCAGATCTGTAGTAGGAACCAGTCATTAGTTCTTTCAGAGATGCAGCACCTCAACAGGTCTGGAGGTGCTTCTGCCAGCTTGTGGTTCACTCTGGCTGTATTGATGCAGAGTACAATATGTTTAAGATGTAATGGGGCCAAGACGCTAAGAAACCAATGTGAGTCATCAGTAGTCTGAATCTTAAAATTTTTCATTTTGTGATAAATTGGACACTCTGTAAAATAATTTCTTATGGAGGATTACTTAAAAATACTAAATGGAAATTACATCTTCACAATCTTAAATTTTGGTACACCCTTTGGAAGGGGTGCCATAAATAATTTTGTTTGACACAGGCAAGTTTAGATCCGACTAACTGTAATGGAGTCTCTATTGCTGGGTGTGTCATATTTATTATGCTTTTGTTGCTAATTCTTTGGGATTATCCATTCCTAGTTTTGTTACTGGAATATCAAAATTTTGATTTTTAAGTGCTGAATTGTGGAATTAACAGATTTAAGGTAACTTGGAACTATGCAGGACCCTCTTCTACCAAGTTCATAAGAGAGGATTACGTGATAGAAGGAGTGAAGGCTGTAGTGTCTGAAAGACTTGGTTTTAGACATGGGCTCTGCCTCTCTGTGCATACATATCTTCAGGTCATTTGAGACTTTTGCAGATGCGGATTCATGTGTAAAACTGGGTGTCAACATCTTGTTCATATATGTTTTGGAAAGTGACATGAAATAAAAGCGTGTGGAACTCTTATGCTTTGGCACTATATGGAACTTCTTAAAGAGTAGCTACAATGAAAGATAAGCCCACAGAGGCTAAACAAAAACAGAAGTGAAAGGACATTTTGGGAAAACAAAATGAATTTAAAAAAATACGATGACATGTCTATTGGATTTCAGGTAAACATGAACTAGAGAGTCAAGTGCAGGCTCAGACCTGCACAAAGGACTGGCCCTCTGGTTTTAGCCTGAAGGAGAAGAGAGTAAAGTCCTTTCTACTGTAGTCTTACTAGCAACATACCTTTGAGAGTCCTCCTATTCCATTTCATTTTTAGCAGGATCCTTAAAGTTACTAAATATAAAGTTTAAGTTACAGTTTTGCTACTACTTATTTTTTGGAGGAGAAGGCAAATTAGTCATTTTTCAGAGGTCAAAAAGATTGTTTTCCTCCTTGAATGGAGTTGGCTGAAGCCTCTTTTGACAAGATCTTTCCTTTATTTTATGAGTGTGTTGATTTTCCGGAGGGACTTTAAAAGATTATGCAGTATTTTATAGTGATACCATCTCTTACTGGTAGTCATTTAAAAAAGGACATTTGTTTCTATAGCTCCTCCCCCCATCCCCAAAGTACTAAGACCTCAGAGATGTAAAACTATTGTGGATAGATGATATCAATGATCTGTGGTTAATGGGTCATCCTGTCAGTCTCATGCACCATTAGAGGATGAGAATATATTATCTGAATTTTGTGAACCAAGGAATATATGCTTGAGATCTAACAGATGTCTGACTGATATCACTTGGATCAACTCAGAGGGATCAGTTCTATTCATGGCCTCTTGAAATTTGACTGCTGTAAGGGAATAAATTTGTGTTCTTGTGATAGTCCTGAATGCTGTTTTAGCTTCATCTCTTTTTATTCTACCTATTCTATCTTGAGTAATTATTGGGTTGTTGGAAAAGTCATGATGCATTTTTTGCATAGAAAAGCAGAAAAATTGTCACAACTTTTCTGACAAGGTGAGACATCCAGATGCGTGGGCTCTAGCCCTCTTTCTTATGTAAAACGTCCTGAGTGTGTAACTTAGCTCAAATCACAGGCTTCTTAAATACAAACACTCCTGAAACCAGATACATTATCTTTCCTTCTCTGATTCTATTTCAGTCTGTATTTTGGGTAGTGGTATTTACAAATTATTCCTTAATTCCTCTCCTCCCTCGTCCTGCCCTTCTATACTTTTTCATTAACTGATATGGATTCTGGTTCCTAAAAATCTTATGAATCTATCCAGCCTCTTAAACATCTGAATCTTTGTCCCACTTCATTGTGAATATAGCAATAGATTTTTACCTCAACCTGCTACCTAAGCTAATTCATCTTCCTTCTTCCAGTGTGATGATGGAATACCTCTACTTAATAGTGGCTCAGCCAAAAGCCTGCCCCTGATCTTTCACTATTCTTTCTCCAGTCATTCCTAATTTCTTCTCTACAAATGGGCTGTATCATTACACTCCTTTGTTTCCTCTAACATACTGCTTCTTTTTTTTTGTTTGTTTTTCCCTAATCTAAAATGCCTCCTCTCATGGGCAAACTACTGATCCTTCAAGATTCAACAAGACATCATCTTTACAATGAAATATTCCTCAGCTGTCCTTGAAAGTGTTGTGACCTCTCCTCTGGACTAGCTCTATTAAAGTCTGAATTTCACAGGGGCCAGCTGGTGGTGTGGTGGTTAAGGTGATGCTGAATACCCATCTGGCTGACCATGGTTCAAGTCCTGGATAAAGCAGCTTGAAAATCATGCTGGGCACATGTAGGTGCATTTCCAAAATCCCCAAAGGAAGATGGAGGACAAGGGGTTGTGGCATGGCCATAGTCCTGGGGTGGGGAGTGCTTTCTCACTTTCTCTCTCTCTCTTTTTTTTTTTTTTTGGAGAGGTTTTTGTTATAGGGCATGTGCACTCGCCAGAAAAAACAGAGAGACAGAGAGACAGAAAGTGAGAAATCACCCCTGGGAGGATGGCCACACTGCAATCCCTTCTCCTCCATTCTCCTATCAGGATCTTGGGCATGCACACACACATGTCTGGCGTGAGTTTAAACCACCATGTCTGGGATTCAAACTGCAGTCAACTACATAGGAGTCCAGCAACATGGTCATTATGCCAACTGCTGGTCCCCCACTTTCTCTTTGTCTCTCTCCTGCAAATGCATGTGCCCTATGACAAAAACCTAAAAAAAAGTATGAATCTCACTTAGCAAAATTTATTCACATGGCCTCTCAAATGATGAGAAGATCCCTGTGGGCAGGTATGCTCCTCCATCTGGTCTACTTCTTGTCAACTAGCAAATTAGGATTTTTAGTTAGATCCAATACTGCTCAGGAGTCTAGAGTGGCCCAATTTTTTAATAATGAGGAAGCTTTGTGTTGATAGGTAAGACAGGAACATGTGACAGGTGTTATGGGGGCGGAGATGAGAAACAGCAAGATACAGGATAGAGGCAGGTGTTTCTCTAGTGGAACTAGAGAAAAATATTTGGTATCCTACATCTCTGGTTTGACATATGGTTATCAAAATTTGAACAAGTTGTACTATCTTAAAATGATATCTATTCTCATAGCTTTAAAAAACTTTTTAAAAGGGATAGTTTTACTACAATAAGAAGACATTGTATTTTCAAGTGGAATAGACAGAATTTGTTCTATCTTCAAGAAATACCACTCACTAAAAGCACATGGGAGGTAGAGTAAATAAACTCTTATTGAAAAGATAAATCTCAGAAAAATATAGAGACACATTTTGGACTATTTGTCCATCTCACTAGGGTGTTAGCCCACACAAGACAAGCTCCACAGATTGTTTTCACCCTAATGTTGTTGCACAGTTTTTGCTAAAATGATCGCATGGGGAGCAATCAAAGCCACACAAATGTTTCAGTACAGATACGTTTTTCTCTGAATTTTGGAGAATTAGGGTACAGATAAGTGAAAATGCACAGGGAAGAAGAAACTACATTTCTGTATTTTCCACAAGTAGGCCAAGATTCATTTTGACTTGGAGTTTAGCAACTTAAAAGTAAGAGAACGAAAGAACATCAAAATATTATACTCAACTCCAGGATGAGGCAAAATGAGGTAGCGGCAGGGTCTTTAGAAGTGTTTACAGGACATGTGAAGTAAGTGTTCACCCTCTTTTTCATACTAGGAAAGGATCTTGTACCTTCTCAGCATGCTGGTATCTTCTGCATGCATGAATACTTTGAATTTGTACCTATTATTTCAATTAGGGTCCCTGTTTGGGTACAAGTCATTTATTTTCCAATTTATCACCACAAAAGATTATTAAGTATCAACTATGTGCCAGGAAACTTGCTAGGTAATGGTAGTACAAAGATAAATAAAATACAGTGGAACTTATAGTCTAGTGGGAGGGCAAAGCAGATAACTCAATATAATATGATCAATGCTAAGATTTAGCTTCAGTCAACTGGTTTTGAAGATATTAACTATTGCCAATCAACTGGAAAATTAGTTCAAAGTGTTCCATTTTAGCTTTCTAAATCCTGATGATGTATTTTCACTTTTAATTCTCATTATGATTACATGCAATCATGATTCATATCCAAACAATACTTCTCTTCTTTGTGTCTTATTGCCTCTCACCTTCTTAGGGCTTCAAGTCATACTTGTGTATTTCCTTTGTTCTTTTATTTCTGTCTTTCCCACTCCAAATCCATTCCTTGGTATTTGGCAAAGTCACCAATTTATGTACTATTAGCAGATCTAAAATGGGAATTTTTATGTCTATGGCCAGTATCCCTCATACATCTCCCATCTCAAGTAATGGCCTCTTTAATTTTTTCTGTTCAAGCCAAACTTCTAGAACTTGTCTTTCTTGAACACTACATGTCCAATTCATTAATGGATCCAGTCTAGTAAACATCAAAACATATCCATATTTTGACCATTTCTCTCTCCCCTTTCATCTGTACACATTCTGGCCCACAGTCACTATTATCTGAGTAGTAATCTTATACCTAGACCGCTGTCTTCATCCTTGCCCTCGTTCAGTTTATTCAGAGTATATATGTAATGCTTTTGAAACCTAGGTTAGATCATGTTTCTTTCTAAAAAACAGTTTACTTTCAGAGAGAGAGAGAGAGAAAGACTGCGAGATGCATACCCTTGACAGCCTACACCTTGTGATCCTACCCCTTACCCTGCAGCCAACCAGATTACAGGGACACCCAGTGAGCTCAGGTGGCCCCAGGATGCTGACCCGACCCGGAGCCTTCCCATTTGGCCTCCAGCATTATGCAGTCCTGCCCTCATTGTCTGTGCCACTGCAGCTGGGCTTCATGTTCTGTTTTTGTTTAAAATTCTCTATGATTACTATGGCTTACGAATCCCTGTGCAATCCACACCTTTTCTTCCTCAGCAAAGCTTCCAACTTCACTTCCTTTTACTCTTGCCCCCTCCCCAGTCACTTCATCTAGATATATTCCATGAGAGCTAGCCTTTCATAGCTCCTCTCAGTGCTTCAAACAGTGCTTGGCAGGCTGCTAGTGGTAATAATATCTGGTTGATCTATCAATGATGTTGGGCCCAATACTACTGCACATTAATAACACCTTATCTCACTACTCTTCTTCTTGTGTGGATTCTAAGAGAAAGGTATTACTGTTATGCCTATTTTGTGGATAAAGAACTGAGGCTCAGAGAGAGAGTCAATGATCAAGAAACATTTGTTACATTATCTCATCTGACCAACAGTTGTTGAGTCTAAACTCTGAGAGCCAGTCCCCAAACTTGAAAATATAAGAGACGTGTTGGTTTCCATATCGAAAGTGGTCTTTATAAAGGAGAGGAAGCAATAAGCAGTTGCTATTTAAATGTAAAGCTCCAAACAAATTGCTTTAATATCTTATTTCAATTATTTTAATTAGAACCTGTTGGACAACAAATGACCAATTTTGCCTTTCTATCACTAATTGTCATGTCCCCTTCTTTTTATCCAACTCTAACATTAATTTCTCCAAGAATCTTTCCTTGAATTCTTAGACTGAAATTTTCCTTCTGTTACTCCTATGCCCAATATAAGTTTTTATCAATGGATTTGATGTAACTTAGTTATTTCTTGTTTACAAGTTTCTCTCTTCACCAGACTAGGAACTCTCAGAGCTATAACTCTGGGAGCTAGCAGGTGGTGTGGTGGTTAAGGGCACGGGACACCCGTATGGTCGACCATGGTTCAAGTCTCAGACCTGGCAGCTTGTTTTCTTGCTTTCTCTCTCTCTCTCTGTCCCTTTCTGGTCAAATTGAAATAAATAAATAAATACAATAAAGCTCAATAAAATAATTCTTAAAACAAGAAAAGAACTAGAACTTTGTCCTACTGATTCCTCAATTCCAATAACCGGGCACATGAGAAGTGCCAATTACATGCTTATTAAATGAATGAATAACTTGGCAACATGTATTTTGACTAACAACTTCAAGAAATATACTACTGGAGCTGAAATAGCCATTAACTGATGTTTCCAGGAAGAGAAAATTTTCTTTGATTTGCTTAGATGGAATGAAAATAAATGTCCTATTCAGATTAATTAGCACAAGCTAATGATTTGCAGAAGAGACTCATGATGACTCTCCTTCTGTTGTTTTAGTCACTTGCCTATAAATCAGACACTGAAGTTCCACTTGCAAAGTCACAGAACCACCAGCAGTGTGTAGATTTGGGAGATGAATTAACTGCTTTGCAAACATAATGTCCACAAGCTAATTCAAAACAGAGACATAATTTAGAACCATAAAGCAAGAGAAGGGTGGAATTGCGCACTAACACAGCTGTGAAGGTAACTCTGCAGACTTGCTTTCGGTTTTTCATTTGTTTCTGACTGTGGTAACTCTGTTTTTTTTTTTTTTTTTTTTTTTATTTTTGCTCAACCCCATCAGGCTTTTTAA
>NW_006159547.1:5376848-5387936 GCF_000334495.1 Tupaia belangeri chinensis | reverse complement strand
TTTTTTTTTTTGACTTTGGTTACTTTTTTTTTTTTTTTTTTTTTTTTTTTTTTACTTATGCTCAATCCTATCAGGCTATTTCAAGCTTGTCAGAATATAAAGTCAAAAGGGTATTACAATAGTGATTGGAAAGAACATAAGATTAATTTGAAGTAGAAAGAAGGCATTTTATAAATGAGTGTGAAATGCCTGAAGGCCTACCAAGAATACTCAGCTGTGGACTAGTTGTTCAGCTTGAATTTGCTGCGCACAGCATGCCACGGCCTTGGGAGAAAACCCCACATCAGATGTCACTGGAAGCTGCTCAGCCAGGCACACAGAAAGGCACATTGCACCAATGATATCTGACAACCCTGGCGGTGATTTTTCTGCTTCAGTGGCCAACTTGTGCAAAGTCAAGGCCAGCCAGCACACAAGTAAGTAGTTCATAAAGAACTAGGCTATCGGAATCATCTTTACAAGGCAGCAACCATGACACTTCTTTTAATGAACATTTCACAGGCCTGTGTAGTCAGGAATGATTCGATCACTAAAATTTCCAGAAATATGATATTAAACTGCTGGGGATGAAAGTTCCTAACGAAAATACCATTAGTCGACATCCATTCTAATCTTCAGAAAATAACTATTTCTTATCACTGTGTTCTGAGATTTGCTACTTCATTCCTCATTACCTTTTAATCTAATCTAATAGCATTTTATATTTCCAATGTCTGATAGAATAGATATCTTGTCAAGAAAGTTGGAAAAATTATGAAGACTAAAACACACACACACAGCCTGTGTGCTGGGTACTTTCTAGGTTTTTTTCCCCCCACACATTTGATTATATTCCTAATAATAATGATATCGATGGTTGTAGTGGTAATATTTTTTCTTTTAGATTTTTGTTTCTGTAGTTTTTAAACACTTATTGAGAGAGAGAGAGAGAGAGAGAGAGAGAGAGAGAGAGAGAGATTTAGCATCTGCAATAGGGTCTTGAAACTGCAATCCCAGCTCCAGATCATGGGTACACATAGTGGGAAAGCATTATACACATAGTGGGAAAGCATTCTCAGGGAAGGCTTCAGATATGAACTCAGAACCTTCCATGTTGGCCAGCATTACAGAGCACTGAGTTCTACTGCTGGACCACTGTTCAGTCCCCATGGTGGTGATTAATTAATTATGGGTTATTTTATTGATCTCTTATGTTTTGGGTACTTCTCCAAGTGATTCAAATGCATTATTTTATTAACATACTGTGAATGTTAATATCCCTAAGATAGAGGGAACTGTTTTTAGAAGAGTTAAGTAATTTAGTCAATGTTAGACTATAGTTAAATGGAGAATCTGGGATTCAAATCTGGTGATCAGAGTCTGAAGCCTAAAATTTTCTTTTAAATGAATTTAATCTTAGCATTCATTCTACCCAGTACTTTTTCTCAAAGATTTCTCTAAGTTTTTTCAAAGTACATCTTGAGCTGTCTCCAAGGATTTGGGGAGAGTGCTCAAAGTTCCCTTCACAGGCTCAAATGTACATATTTAACTTTTACTTAACATTTCAATTGAATAAAGAGCTATAGGACTAAAACCAGATTTGAAGAGTACTTTCCTGCTTTTGTGCAATGTTTTCAATGATATAGATGGGGAAGATGAAGCCTGTAGAGATGCAGCTCTGAGACCCATATACGGACCATGCCTCTGGTGACTGGTGGTTCAGGTTCCTTGACTTAGGTTAAGTCTTTCTATGCCATTATGGGGCCTCAGGAAGTAACTAAGACAGCATGAGCACTTCAGTACTTCCACTGTGAGTGCTAGGGAAGGTTTCTTCTCTGGGAAATGTATGGTCAGCTGCATATTCTACCACACATGAACTTCCAGAGGGCTTAAAAAGCAGAAGAGACTAAGCTGAGATTTTCAAGCAAAAGGATCATTTTTGTACAGGTTGAATATCTTATAAAAATTAAAAAAAAATTAAAAAACCAAGTCTACAAATTTCCCTTTATAGATGTTTTATCCAAAATGCTTTGGGACCAAAAGTGTTTCAGACTTTGGACTTTAGGCATATTTATATGTACATAATCAGATGCCTTTGGGATAGAATCCAGGTCTAAACTTAAAGTTCACTTATATTTTATGTATACTTTATACACATAGTGGGAAAGTAATTTTATACAATATTTTTATATAGCATTTTGACTATGACCTGTCAGAAGAGATGAAATTGCCTACTTACATAATGTTGGTACTCAGAAAGTTTCTCATTTTGGAGCATTTCTGATTTAGCATTTTAAGATTAGAGAAACTTAATCTGGATTACTTATACACACATACATGCACACATACATAATTTATTATTAAACGAATAACATCAGATCAACTAATTCACCTTTATCAAATTCCATAATATACATTGCATAAATAATTAAAAAAAATGGGCTTATTATTAAGCCATTATGCTCTTTTAAAAAAATTAGTTGAATTATGTTTTATATTATAATTAATGTATTATACTAGTTCTGGAGTTACATATCAGGCTATGTGTATAGCTCTTTCCTTGAGCATTAATAAATGTTTATTAGCATTCAGAAAGGCAATGCTGTATAGAATTATGGTTCTCAAACATTATTAAGCTGCCAAAGCCTGTGCAAGCCCATTTTAAATGGTGCCATAATTAAAGGAGCCTAGCAGTCAGGTCTGGATTTTAATCTGGATTTCAGAACTCTCATGAACTTAGAAATTCAGGCAAAACACCGAGCCTTTATTTTTTCTTTAGAGAGGTTTTTGCTATAAGGTGCACACACTCACCAGAGAGACAGAGAGAGAGAAAGTAAGAAATCACCCCAAAGGGGAATGGCTAATGCTACAATCCCTTCTCTTACATTCTTCTCTTGGGATTTTGGGCATGCACACACCCATGCCAGGTGTATTTCAAACCTCTGCTTACAGGACTTAAACTGCTGTCAGCCATCTGAGAGTCCAGGGCCTTGATTATTAGGCCACATGCTGGTCCCCACACTGAGGCTTTTAAAGGCTGGGTTTCCTCACACAAGATAGTCAAGTCACCACTGCATGGTTATATGGAGGATAGCAGGCAAATTACGTAAAGTGCCTGGAGCCTAATAGATGTCTAACTAATGCTTGCTATTACATTATAGTATAATTCCCTTTACCCTCATAACATTTCTTATAACATTATGTGTTTAGTTTGAAAATTTTAATAATATCTAGATGAGTGAATGGACTATGTATCCTTTAGTATTTATGGAAAAATTATTTTGGGCACAGTGCC
Organism: Tupaia belangeri chinensis; assembly: GCF_000334495.1. NCBI lineage: Eukaryota > Metazoa > Chordata > Mammalia > Scandentia > Tupaiidae > Tupaia > Tupaia belangeri. Next base: position 5,384,662 of record NW_006159547.1, on the reverse strand, counting down.
AATTGTTTTATATATGCTATATTAGAATATTTGCTTCACCACAAAACAATTAGGAAGGTGTCATTATTATCTCCTCTTCCTAGAGGAAAAACTTGAATATTTCAGTGGTGCAATAATGTTCTCAAAGATTCTAGTAAGTGATAGCATCTGGGTTGTTCCACACCTGATCTCAATGCACACAGCTATTTTATTTACACTCCTATGTCTTTGTAACATTGGACACTCAACTCTCTTCACTCCTTGACAAATGGCAGTTTTTGCTTTTGTTATGAAACATGCCTGTTTGTGAAATCGCCCGTTGTAATTTTGATTTCAACTTAAGTAAAAATAATACTGCCAAGGATGCCCAATTCCATGAGTAAACAAATGCTGACATCTTTGCATGAAGACTCTCTGTGACTCAAATGTTACATACTTGATTTTTTTTCTCTTTCTCCTTCCTTTCTTCTCCAATGTGATAATTTTCCTGAAGTTGTTATATATCTATGTATAATTTACATTTCATTAAAATGTGTATCTAGCTAAACAATACCTATATTATGTTCTAGGCTTTTGTATAAATGTATTCTTATAGTTAATATTTTTATAAATTTAAATCCTTAACATTCATCATTTTTGCAACTTGCTTTTTAAAAATCACCATGACTATTATAATTTATTCAGGACGATACATGTAAACATAGTCCATTTGTTTTAATTTCAGTTCATTATCTTACCGTGTGAACATGGTTTATCCACTTCCCTCCTGAAGAGTAATTAGGTTGTTGTTATGTTTCACTATTACAAAGGGAGCTCATCTGAGCATCCTTGTACATAATTCCTTATGGAAATGTGCTGGAGTTTCACTAGGGAATTCATCTGGTAGTAAAACTGCTGAATCATAGCTCATAAGCTTGCTTCAAAATTTACCAGGTGTTTTGAAGGTGCTCGCCTACGTAGTGGAACTAATTTACACTCCAGTCAGTAATGTAAATGCCTTACATTTCCTTATCTTTATTACCACTTTAGTATTAGAAATTTAATTAATTTTGGTCAATCTCCTTTACATAACATTTCAGAAGTTGTTAGTTTTAGTATCTTTTCATATAGCTCTTCCAATTTCAAAAAAAAAAAAACAAAAACTTTTTCCCTCTCAAACTTTATCAGTTTCTTTATATATTGATTCTCAGCAACTTTCGTCCCCTCACCGCTCAGAAACATAGTTCTATACCATCTGGATACCTTCGCAGTATGGTTTAAATCCTCCATTAGTCACCATAGTTTTTCCTTCCATCTTCTTTTATCATATAGCTACGACTTGGCGCTAGACACTCTCTAATCTCGTGTCCATTATCAAGATTCCTAAGTTCCCTGTCCCATCTGTCATCTTAAACTACTGTGACAAAGAAGTGAAGTGACCAACCTGACTGGTCTATCAGATCTTGGTGGGTGCTAGCAGCCTCTCTGAATGTGTGGCAACCTATGTGACAGCTCGAGTTAAGGTCTAATGCCTTCCAGAAAATAAGAGTCTGAATATGACCTGGTATGTTTGCTGCTGATATAGGGAAGCTAGAAGCTACTGAATCTGTCTCATTGAGTTCTCACTTCTGATAATTGAGCGTAAAAAACCAATCTAAATATTCAACTATGTTGCTGGACTCCCATGTAGTCGACCATGGTTCGCGTCCCAGACCCGGTGGCTTAAAACTTACGCTGGGCCCATGTGTGTGCGTGCCCAAGATCCCGAGAGGATAATGGAGGAGAAGGGATTGTAGCATGGCCACCCCCACCCCCCAGGAGGGGTGTTATTTCTTGCTTCCTATCTCTCTCTCTCTCTGTCTGGCGAGCGCACGTGCCCTATAGCAAAAACCTCTCCAAAAAAAAAAAGATTGAAGAAAATGTATTTATGTACACATTTACCAGAACTACTATGCCAACTGCTGGTTCCCTAGCAATTTAATATTAAATCTAAAATGAGCATCAGTCAAATGCTTGATCTCAGTGAAAGAGCAGAGAATTTATTAACTTATTTAATATTGACACACAGCTCATGTACTTGTGGTGGGGTGGAGAGATAGCACCCTAGTGGGGCATAATAATTCTTCAATCATGAACTCATGCACACCTGCCATGTTTTTCAAGCTAACAGAGCCAGGATTCAAACAGTGTTTGGCCATGTGGGATCCAGCTTCCTGCACATAGGGCTTAAACACTGTGTTTTAGGGCTTGTCCATATTATTTATTTATTATTGTTATTTTTTTAATTTGATCAGAGAGAGATAGAGAAAGAGGAGAGAGAATGAGAGAGAGAGAGAGAGAGAGAGAGAGTGAGAAAGCAAGCTGCCAGGTCTGGGGCTTGAACCGTGGTCAGACATGTGGGAGTCCAGGGCCTAAACTGCCATACCACTTGACAGCCCCAGATTTATTTTTGAACAAGTAAAAATTTTACGTTTGCAACAATGACTCAAACATGAGAAATAAAAACTATTGTTCTTTGAATTTAAGTTTTTCTTTACCCATAATAATCAGCAGTTATTTGGAAATACTGATTTGCTTTTATTATCCTTAAATTAGCAAAAAAAAAAAAAAAAAAGGATAAATAGTCTAGTTTTCATGTTTATGGATCTGTTCATAACAGCTGCTTCAGCCTTAATACTTAAGGTCTGTTTTATCACGTCAGTCTATGTCATTTTAGGGTATGTCAACTGCAAATAGTTCTTTGAAATTATTGTGGCCTTTCAAAAGAATCAGGTGATTTATTTTTATGTTTACATCATAACATGTGTATTTCACAGTTTCAGTGGCTAATAGAAAACATTCCTATAATTAAGGGAAAAAAAAAACCTAAAACAATTGAAATATCTGAAAATGTCTTTCTACTGTCATACTCTAATGTATTAATTTCATTTGAAATATCTATACATAAAAGATCTTGGTAATTAACACCAAGAAAAATATGCAGATCTAATTTAAATGAGATAGTAATCTGTATTAACAGCAATTTAAATTTAGCTAGATAAAATGTCTATTGCATATTCAAAAATATCCTTACGAATACATGTCAATTGTCTAATAAATTTCCAAGGCATGGATCAAGGGGCTCTGAGTATCTAGTGCTCCATGCAGCACAGGGCCCAGTTAAGTTAAACTGTCTTTTAATATGGATTATACAGCAAAATAAAAGGTTATTACTCTATTAATCTCTGCTATAGGGAGAGGCAAAAATTCATTGGAATATCTTTCTCATGTTCTTGCCAACTTGTGACAACAGTTTCTGTATTAGTTGAATTTTTATTTTACTGTGATTGAAAGTCAAATATTTTCTACTTATCCTCTATTTTGGTTTGTAACCCAAACTAGTCCCCTGTCAGGATGGATTTTTAGGTAGATTTGTAAAAAAAAAAAAAAAAAAAAAAGATTATTCGTATTATTTCTAAGAGGAAAGGGGGGCACCCTTAACAGGGTCTTGCATGCATGCCAGCATGTTTTAAGTTGAACTGGGATCCAAACCAAGGACTTCCATGTGGCTTCAGCCCAGCAGAGTGGTGCCCTACCACTTGCGCCACTTGAGCAGAGCCTTAGGTAGGTCTTGTGCACTCTTCTTAATTCATGGGTCTTTTAAATTCTATTGCTTACAATGAATGTGTTTACTACTTACCAACTGATCCTATGTGAAGTGGCTTAAGTTATCCATTAGCATCCAGGGCATGCAACACACACCAGACCTTTTAGATAATCTAAACCAAGAAGTAGCACTTGTCAATCCTTCTCTTGACATTATCTATCTATCTATCTATCTAGGACACCAACACACACACACACAAACACACACACACACACACACACAAACATGGGGACTCCAAAAAGTTCATGGAAAAAGAATAAAATACAAGTTTATTTTGGTTCAAAAAATTGGAATTTATGCATAATTTTCTGATAATATATATTCTATGTAAATTTATTTATCTTAGTTTTTGCTATAGTGAACGTTAAAAAAAGAGAGAGGGAGAGAGAGAGAAAGTTAGAGATCATCTCCTCCACTCCAGGAGGGACATCTATGCCCTAATCTTGTCTTCATTCTTCTCTTGAGATTTTGAGCATGCATGCACACATGCCTGGCACAAGGTCTGAGACTGAACCATCCATGCAGTCATGTGGGCTATAGCTTCCTTAATCACCACACCACTTGGCTGGTCCTCCATGAACTTTCAAAAGACACTCTTTTAAGTATGTATTTGTGTGTATCTGTTTATATTTTGTACCTCAAAAAATAGTCACAAGTTCTATCCTTAAAAAGTAATTTATTAATATTAGAAAAATTAATGGAGGAGTCAGGAGGTGGTGTGATGGTTAAGGCTCCAGATTCCCAGATGGCTGACAGTAGTTTTATTTCTGAACCCAGTGACTTGAATATCACACCAAGTGTCTGTGTGTATGTGTTCCCATGTGCCCAAAACTCTGACAGAAGAATGGAGGAGAAGGGATTGTAGCATGGCCATTATCTCTGGAGGGTGATTTCTCACTTTTCCTCTCTCTAACTCTGGTGAGTGCATACACCCTATGGCAAAAACCTACAAGAAAAAGAAACATTAATGAAAAATATAGAAAGCCCTTTTTAAAAAGTATGTGTATAATTAGAACAGATTCAAACATTTAATTATCACATCTGCCTCAATTCCTCCAGAGCTATTAATTTATATGTCATTTTTAATAACTCTTTTATTAGGCTCCTACTATATGTCAGACAGTGAACTAAATACCTTACATATGGTATTGTTTATCTTTAAGTCCTCTTAATGACTGTCTTTTAAAGAAGATGTTAATATTCTTACTATTTAAAGATGAGAGAATATGGAATTAGAATGAGATCCAAGAACAAAGGAAGGTAAGTGGTGAAGACACAATTAACTCCCGACTTTGCCTCTAAAGTCAGCCTTCTTTCCTGGCAGTTCTCTGACCTCAAATGATGGTTAGGAGGGTAAATTAATTACAACTAGATAATGACCAGAGAGTAAAAGAGGGCAACCTTCACACGATAGTTCTATTGATGCTTATACAAACCTTAGATTTGGAAAAAAGAACCAAAACACTTTCATGATAAGCAGTAATTTTAAAAACAACACATGCAAGCAAAATCTAGTTTAAAATGTTTTTCCAGGGCCAACAGATGGTGTGGTGGTTAAGGTGCTGAACTCCTACATAACTGACTGAGGTTCAGGTCCTAGATCTGGTGACTGCATTCTCACTTTCCCTCTTTTTTTCCCTGGTGAATGCTCATTTTGCTAGAGGGTGCATGTGCTTGCCGAAGAAACAGAGTCAGAGAGACAGAAAGTGAGAATTCACCCCCAGAAGATGGCCACACCACAATCCCTTCTGCTCCATTCTCCTCTCAGGATTTTAGACACATACGTACATGCACCCAGAGTTAGTTTTAAGCCACCCAATCCAGGACTCAAACCACGATTGACAACATGGGAGTCCAGTGATGTAGTCATTACACTATCTCCTGTTCCCCAAATTAAATAATTCTTTTTTTTTTGGGGAGAGGTTTTTGCTATAGGGCACGTGCACTCGCCAAACAGACAGAGAGAGACATAGAGACAGAAAGCGAGAAATCACCCCCCAGGGGGTATGGTCACGCCTCAATCCCTTCTCCTCCATTCTCCTCTTGGGATCTTGGGCACACACGCACACGCGCCTGGCGTGAGTTTTAAGCCACTGGGTCCAGGACGCGAACCGCAGTCGACTACGTGGGAGTCCAGCGACAGAGCCATTATGCTAACTGCTGGTTCCCCCCAAATTAGATAATTCTTAAAAAAAAATTTTTCTATCCTTCTAGTGTGTAAAATTGCACTAAAATATTTTGGGAAATATATCAGAAAAATATGTGAATAGCACTTTTTAATGATTTGAAATCTAAATGCAAACAATTACCAAACTGGAAAAAATAATCATATACTTTTTTTTTTAAAAGAGCATATTATTTCTTATAGAACCAGAAAGTTGACATATTTATATTGAGAACTCAATGCTGATTTTTATGTAATGCCATTTTAAATCATCGTTTCATAGTCCTCTTCAGTTTATAATTTTTAAGAAAAGCAACAGATTGAAAAGCAAAGTATATACAATGTTCTTGCCAAAGTTTATGGCTTAATTAATTCTTTTTTTTTTTTTAATTTTTTTGGAGAGATTTTCGCTATAGGGCACGTGCACTCGCCACACAGACAGAGAGAGACATAGAGACAGAAAGCGAGAAATCACCGTCCGGGGGGATGGTCACGCCGCAATCCCTTCTCCTCCATTCTCCTCTCGGGATCTTGGGCACGTACGCACACATGCCCAGCGTGAATTTTAAGCCACCGGGTCCAGGACGCGAACCATGGTCGACTACTTGGGAGTTCAGTGACATAGCCATTACGCATACTGCTGGTTCCTTTAATTCTTAATTATCTTTGCAAATACTGCACGGTTGATTCCTCAATACCTTCCTTAATAACATTTTATTTATTATTTTTTTAAGAATTTTTTAATTTAACTTTATTTATGTTTTTATGCATTTATTTATTAGTCCAGGACTCTAACCATAGTCAGCCATGTGGGAATCTAGCACCCTCAACCACCATGCCACCTGCTGGTCCTAATACCACATAAACAGAGATATTCATAGTCTTAATTCTTTTCTCATTGAATGCCCATGACAATCATGATTGACCCAAACATCCATAATTTCTCTCACTATTTATAACTATCAAAATGGGTCAGAGCGTCATATCATCATCAAAAGACAATTGAAGGGGATATGGTCAAGAAACTGGAACCTTAAAAGTGTACCTACCCATGGAGCTGTTCAGTGAAAAGTGGCAAATCTCTGCGTGGTTACTGTGAGTGCTGAATCCAATAGTGTGAGTGAGCCATCATCATGGATAAATAAGCAAGAGGTTTGAGGTCAAAATTAGTTGGATGGTTGTGCTTTTTCTCTGGGCAGAGGAGCCTATTTCTGAAAGGGACTAGGCAATGTTGCAGCAATAGGTAGCTTCTTGTTCCTCAGCAGAGGGGCTAACAGGAACCACGAGGGATTGAGGCTATAATCATGAGAGCTCTGGCTCAGGAAGAATCTAAAGCACAATTTCTTTCATGGGTCAATGAAGTGGTTGGGTCTGCGGAATAAAGGCAGGGCTAGACTTACTGGACATTATAAAACCTATGCATTGCTGGACTGAGACTTGCAATAAACCATCTAAATTTTGTCAAGGTTGGCTCAGAAATTGGTTGGATGGATTCAGCCAGTGAGAAATACGAAGAGTATACAGTAGCAGTTAGGGAGGAAATCATCATTACAAATATATACTTGTAAAATTTAGGCATGGAGGTCTGCAAATGACAAGCCCACTGATGAACCCTGCATATTTATTCAGATAATTAAAAATAATCACAATTTGTTTGGAAAACTAGTCATTCGGATCATCTGGCATTCATCAGATAAAATGGCTGACTGAGCCTTGATTTTCAAACGTGTTCTTCAAACATCATTAATGTACAGTCAATCCTGGAATATGAGCTTTATGATATAAATATACCTCATACTTTGTATTTTTATGAATAGTTTTACAGTGAATTATTACACTTATCCATTATGAAAAGCGAAACAGATGAGCAGGCTTCACAATTGTTTTAGGTCATCTGTTTAGTTTAGAAACTTCTGAAACTGTACACTCACCTCAGATCAAATTACAATGAATGTAAAGGTAAAAAGTAATGATATTTCCCCAGCGCAGCCGCGCGCCGGGAACGGCCTGGCCGGCGCTCCCCCCCCTGCCCCTCCCCGCCTCCCT
>NW_006159547.1:5347417-5375886 GCF_000334495.1 Tupaia belangeri chinensis | reverse complement strand
AAAAAAAAAAGAGAAGAGGATAGAGAAAGATAGCAAGTGAACAATAGAGGGGATGTTAGTGAGAAACAGATATGGTTTATTATCTGTTGAAGATGACGTGTATAGTATTCTCAACTGGACTGGTCTGGGAAGTATTTCATGATGGGTGAAGTCTTTTAACAAGCAAAATGAGAAATAGTGATTGACTGTTTTAAAAAATTATAATAATAATAATTATTGGGAAATGCATGGAAAAGACTTTGAATGATAAAGCGGGGAGATCGATGCCTCTGTATTGACTGACATGCATGGCATTCCCTTTTGAAAAAGCAATGGAAGTCAATGTAAAGTTATATGTAATCCAATGTAATATAAAGAAGATTATGATAATAATAAAAAAAAAACAAAAAAACAACATCATAGTCAGCGAAAGAAAAAAAAAAGTAATGATATTTAAAATATTATAGTATTTCTAGGAAATTTTAGAAGCAGTCTGGCTATTTTTAACGTGGCTGGGGTTCAGAACACATTACCCACCAATTATGGCACCCTGGTACTTAAAAAAACAGCAGAAGCAGAAATGTCACTCTCATTTTCCTGCACCTTTTTTTCCCTGAAGAGCCTCTTTTCAGAAGTGCTCTTTCTATCTTTTTCTCAAGACACAGAAATGCAGAGCAGAATCTTAAAAAGCAGGTCTTGTAAAGTTTTCCTCAGTTTATGACCACTGGATTATACCCTTTGTCCACTCCTCTACAACTATCCACTTCTTTTTTTTTTCTTTTTTTGGAGAGGTTTTCGCTATAGGGTGCATGCGCTAGCCAGACAGACAGAGAGAGACATAGAAACAGAAAGCAAGAAATCATCCCCCAGGGGAGATGGTCATGCTGCAATCCCTTCTCCTCCATTCTCCTCTCAGGATCTTGGGCATGCACGCACACGTGCCCGGCATGAGTTTTAAGCCACCGGGTCCGGGACGCAAACCGTGGTTGACTATGTGGGAGTCCAGCGACATAGCCATTACACTAACTGGTGTTCCCTACAACTATCCACTTCTTCATCAGCCTTAGTATAAACATACACAGCTCTCCCTGTTTCTTGGGTCTTTATTTCTGAGAATCCCATGACCTGTATAATTTACATGAAATGTGTGTCCTTTTCCTCTTGTTCATCTGGTTTTTGTTTTAGAAGTAGAAGCCATGAACTTAGCTATGAGTGAAAAAGAAATGTTTCCCCCTACACAGTTGATATAATTTGTGATTTATAGTCACTTAAGATACACTCATCTCTAATTCATATAGTTTTCTAAACACATGTGTATGGAGATAGAAATTCTGATAGGGAAAATCATGGCCCAGATCAATTTTTCAATCTCTCTGATTCCCCAGACTTGGGATTTTCTAGGAGGAGAACATCTGCCAAATGTGATAAATAGCTGCATCACAAAGCCAGAAGTGTAGGTGACCTTGGAGATCAAACAGCCTATATCTTTACTTTATAAATGAGGAAACGAAGACTCGGAGATTAAGGTCACAGAACTGATAGCAGAAGTGTTAGATCTAGAACATAAATATTAAAGCGTTAGATGTCCTTTCCCACAGCAAAAAGGACCATTTTGTATTTTATCTTGAGACCCAGTCAAACAGGCTCCTATTTTACTTATTTCAGGAAAGTATTCTTTAGCAACTCTGCATCAGGCTTCAGAGACAGACGCTTCTGGAAAGAAAAAGCTAGATGTTAGTCAGGGTCAGACAGTAAAGGCTGTTTGGACTAGCACAAGAAAGTGAAGTTGTGCTAGGTACAACGAGAAAAATGCTAAAGAGAGAAAAAAGATGAAGAATCGGTTCACAGGCCAAAACGAGAAATTCGCCATGAAATTCAAAAGCACTGATGATTTGCCAGAAAATAAGAGATCATGCGAATGGAAAGGGAGAAAATCATGTCTTTTTAGCAATTGACTGTAAAAGTAAAGAGATTAGAAATATGTAAAAAAAAAATTAGAAATATATTAAAGTATTAGTTTCTGCAAATAAAGGAGCTTGTTCTTCTAATGTCAGTTCTTCTAATGTACTATACATTATGTGTATAGTACATCTAATTAGAGATCCTTGAGATGGAGGGTATTTATAAAGATAGTTTTGTTTGGGGACTTTAGAGCAAAGTACATAGTATTTTTGGTTTTATTATCATGGCTCAGAAAACGAGAGGTAAGTAGCAATATCCATCCATCCTGTTACGGGAAACTTGGTCAGAACTTATATTATCCCTAAGTGTCCTGTCCCTGCCAAAGCCAGTGAGGGCCGATAGGGGTTGTAGGATCTGGAATCATATTCTGAATTGGGTCTGAATTGGGACACTAAGAGCAGAGTCATCTGCTGATGTTAAGAGAAGGTTTACTCTATCGGAACACCTTAATCTATGTTAAGAAGCCTAGTGATTGCTGGTAATAGTCTAGGGATAAGAAATAGGAGTCTGAAAAGACTGATTTGGGATGTCCCAACTTCTGAGTGAGCAACTCAAGGATGAAAAATGATTAATATTCTGACATTATATTCAGAAAGTTTTATCGGCAGGGGGAAAAGGCTCCACAATTGGTCCAGGCATCAGTGAACAAGTAGGGTTTTAGAGTAAATAAGAAGAAGGTACAGTTTCAGGCTCACTACATTAGAAACTACTCAGAGATTTAGGCACAAGAATTGAGGCATAACCTAAACACCAATGTTGCAGAGATTTCACTTGGATGTAAAGCTATTTAAATACCTGATTTAAAATTAGTGGCAGTGTTGAACCTACATGTTGGAGTCACATAGACTGTATGGAGATAAAAGCTGAAGACCCTAGGCAGTATATAGTGTGACAGAATGTTAAACTGTGTGTGTGTGTGTGTGGGGGGGGTGATGGTGTGTGTGTGAGAGAGAGAATTTTCAAAACAAAATATGAGATTAAAAAATATGGGGATTAAAGTTTGGGTGAGTAGTGGTTATTTGAAGGTTAACCAAGTAGTAGTAAGTGCACAAGATTTGATTAAAGGTTTCAGCATATAGAAATACTCCCTGTGTCTTAGTCTGTGCAGCAAAATATATTGCACTCTAACATACTCAGAGAAGTGAATACATTATTATTTCTAGATGGAAGCTAATGAATGAAATGAAAGCTGGATATTTTAGTTAAGTAAGCAAGTGATCAAAATTGACAACGTGAGTGTAAATAAGGCCCAGATTAATTAAGCTGTTCATTATATTTGCTTACAGCAGACATTACTTTGTATTTAGTCTATAAGCAAGCTATATATGAACACATAGTGATGTATGTGTGGAGAGGCAGAGATAAAGAGACAGGCATAGAGGGATGGCCAGACATGTACAGCTAAAGGTCATGTTTTGATTAATGCCAAAGAATTAATTATGCCTACCAGTACATTCTGAAAGGGCTAAAACAATTTGCCCTTTCCTTTGCTCCTCCTACTCCAGTTTATTGCATTCTCTCTTACACAAGAAGCCCACCACTGTCCTTCTCAGAAATTTTCCCTCACTTTCCCCATAGCCTAGAAGGCAGTAGCAGCTAGGATTACACTCTCATTTCCTTCAGGTCTCTACTCAAATGCCTCATTATTGAGTGATCTTTCTTCTGATCTATGCAATGGTGATCCCCATTCTTACATTATTCCAAAGTTTCTCAACCATGTTTTATCTTTTTCTTGGCATTTATTACCATATGATAAAGTACTTTTTTTGTGCCTTAATTTTCTGTCTCCTCCCACTAAGATGGTCAGATTTAGCAAATGAAAATTCAGGGCACCCAGTTAAATTTGAATTTGAAATGAACAAAAAAGCTTTTTAGTATAAGTATGTCCTAAATGTTGCACTGGACATAGCAAAACTATTATGGTATTACTTGTACTGAAAACTTATTTGCAAATTTACAACTGATTAAGGGTAAATTTCAAATATAATAAGAAACTCAAATACAATAGTAAGAAAATGAACAACCTGATATTAAAATGGGCAAAAAAACCTGAGTAGGTGTTTCTCAAAAAAAAGGGATATACATGGCCAAAAATAAATGAAAAATTGTTCAACATTACCAATCATCAGGGAAACGCAAATTAAAATCACAACTAAGTATCAATTCTTTTATCAAGAATATAAAAGATAAAAAGAATATGTGGAAAATAGGAAACATTTACACATAGATGAAGTGAATGTATGTTAATACAGTAATTATAGAAAACAATATAGAGGTTTCTCAAAAGTTGAAAAACAGAACTACTATATGACCCAGCAATCGCACTACTGGATTTATATACAAAATAAATGAAATAAGTACATTGTAGATGTATCTGTATTCCCATGTTTATCACAGCAGTATTCATATTATTCACAATATAAAATCAACTTACGTGTTCATCAGTGGGTGAATGAATAAAGAAGATGTGGTGTGTGTGTATATATATATATATATATACTCTGAAGGCATATATATATATATATATATACATATACATACATACATACATAATGGAATTCTATTCAGCCATAAAAAGAAAGAAATCCTGTCATTTACAAAACAGGAATGAATCTGGAGAACATTATGTTAAGTAAAAAAAGCCAGGCACAGAAAGGCATATACCACAAGACCACACTTGTCTGTGGAAATGATAATAGTCGATCAAAGAAACAAAACTGGAATGATAGTTAACATGAAGCTAGAGTCATTGTATGCCTGCAAGGTGTGGGCTTGGAAAGGTATAGGTCAAAGGATACAAAATTATAGTTACACAGGAAGAATAAGTTCAAGAGATCTATTATTTAGTATGGTGAATATAGTTTATGATGACATACCTACCATTCTTGAAAAATGCCAAGAGATTAATGTTCTCATAAATGAGAACTATATGAGATAATGGAGGTTTAACCTTTCCACAAGGCATATATATCCCTCAAAACATCTTGAGGTACACACAAATACATATAATTTTATGTCAGTTTAAAAATTAGATAAATTTTTAAAAAGAAAATTTCAAAGATTCTTTACACTTTAGTTCAACAACTTACTGCAGAGGGTCTGTTGTTCCCAATTGCCAACATGAGTTTAACAGACTGAGAATTTCTATTTTATGTTGTTCTTCTAGTTAGAATTCAGATATAGTTTCTTAAAAGGATGAGATTTAGGATTTAAAGACTGTTGTTTCATCAATACATCTTCACTTTTGAAAGGCAGAACTCTTTTCGACTCTGAGTTTGTGTCTTAAGGGGAATCTAGGTTTTAACTGTCTACACTTATGTGTGTAGAGCTTGGACATTTTTGTATGATCTGCATATTTTATTTAGGTTAAGTTTTGGCTGATTTAAATATGATCAAGTAGTACTGTTTTTTTAATTTTCTTCTTTTTTTTATTTTTAAACATTTGATCATTATACATCATTTGGCTTTAAAAGAGAATTTACCCAACATAAAACACATCTTAGTCTAGTCCTCTTGAGAATAACTATACACATTATCATCAAGTAATAAACCATTTCTGTGTCCTACAAATGTCTTCCCTATCTATTTTTTCTCCCTGATCTTCTTCTCTATACACTTTCCTTCTCCCACCGATCAAGCAGTTTTTAATACAATTTTCTTGCTTAATTTTCTGGAATTAAATAAAGCTTTAAAAAAGGAAGAAGAAAAGAAAAAAAATCTTACAAAAACTGTAAGCGTTAGAAATAGGAACTTAAAATAGAAGTGTAATCTCACATACAAGTATAGCCTTGATATAAATTCACAGTAACAAATGATGCCACCTTTCTAAAAAGAAAAATAAAAAACACTTAGGGGTTCAAAAAGAGTTAATGCAATGCTAACAATCAATAAGACTAAAAAAAATTAAGCTTGAAAACTCCAATCTCACTTTCTTTGTCCTTAGACAAATTAGTCATTAATTTCTTACCAAAAATTGTCAATAAAAGTAAATCATATCATGGAAGGGTTAGTATTTCTTGAGGTCTATAAAGCATTTTGAAGACAAAACTGTTAAGATTTTACAAATAATTTTCTTACAATAATGAATGTGTAAGCCTATCCTAAGCCTATAGGTCAGTTTGTGTTTCACTCATTATGTATATTCATACAAAATAACAGAGATTAGCAATAAACAACCTTCAAAAGATAGACTGGTTAGTATATATACTCTATGGAATACTACTCAGCCATAAAAAATAACAAGATCCTGGAATTTGATAAAAAGTGGTCAGATATGGAAAGGTATCGGTCAAAGGATACAAAATTATAGTTTTGTATCTTCACTATTGCTGAGTGAAGTAAACCAGGCTATGAAAGAAAGATATTGTATGTATCCACTCAATATATACCAACTATCCACACTCTATGGTAGAGAGCAAAAAATTGGAGGACATAAAAGCAGTGAAGGTACTTAATGAGAATAGGACAGTGTGGAATGGGGGAGGTGAAGAGAAGAGGATAGAGAAAGATAGCAAGAGAACAATAGAGAGGCAGGACGTTAGTGAGAAACAGATATGGCTTATTAACTGTTGATGATGACATGTATAGTATTCTCAACTGGATTGGTATGAGAAATATTTCATGATGGGCAGTCTTTTTACAAGCAAAATGAGAAATAGCGATTGACTGTTTTAAAAAAATAATTAGAATAATAATAATAATGATTGGGGAAAACATAGAAAAGATATTGAATGTTGAAGCGGAGAGATTAATGTCTCTGTATTGACTGACATGCATGGCATTCCCTTTTGAAAAAGCAATGTAATACACTGTAAAGTTATATGTAATCCAATGTAACATAAAGAAGATTACAATAAAAAAAAGACTGGTTATAATTGAAGTGTATAATATTGGTTATAATGCGAGTGTAATTATTTATCTATGAAACCTTAACTAACTTGAAAAATTTAAGACGATGAAAATGGAAGACATTTGCAAATGTTTACAAACTTGCAAGGAGATGTTAAAGATTATATTTTAGCATCTCTTTATATTTATTTTAAAAAATTATTTATTGAATATGTTGAACAATAAAAATTCAATTGTATTCAGTTTTTACATTTTTGCATCTCAAAACAGAAGACTAAGTATTTTTGGAAAGAAATCAAAACAAAAATTATTATTTCATCAAAGCACTCCACTCCCATTGTAGTATAAAGAGCAAAATATAAAATGTAAACAGCCAGTGCCAAGGGAGGCAAGCAGGTCCCTTATGTTTGTAAAGGGGAACAAGTTCTAGAAAGGAATTTTAACACTTATTTCCCTTATTCTTGGAACTGTGTGTGAGAGAAAGAGAGAGAGAGAGAGACAGAGAGGAAGAAAGAGATGAGTACCCTCCACGGGTCTAGTCATGCAGTGACCATTTTCCTCCAGTCTTCCTGCCCATCAGACCCTGGGCATCGTGTTCATGCTAAGTGTATTTCGGGCAGACAGGGCAAGAGATTTGAATTATGGTTGCTATGTGAAATCCAGCTCTTGAGTAGTGCATTGCAATTGCACCACAAAATTGGCCCAGAATTTTAACATTTATCAGTATCTATGGTTTGTATTTATCATGAGTTAATTGTCATACATACTTATATATATTTTCTGTCAATGTTGAGTCACTTGTAAGTGGTACTAAGTAGCCATGATTCTATATAACAGGGACTTTTATATCCTTTATTTCATTAATTTCTAATTACTGTCAAAATTAATACCATAATATCCATAAATATAGAATTAAAAATCAGTCTCACAGCTGAATACAGTTATGAAAAAACAGGAATGCGTTTAGACAAAAATTGAACATAAGGTATTCAGGAATGAAAAGTTTCTCAATTATCTTCAACAAACACATTTAAACAAAAGCTTAAGTCAGCATTAAGGCCTTAGTTATGTATACAATGTATTTTGTGAAGCTTAAAAAGATTAGAAGTAATAGTGCATAAAAAATGTTTTTGATCAACTTGTATGCTTAAGAATCTAAGATTTTTTTATGTGCTGTGGTTATACCAACATGAAACCCTTACCAGAAATATTACTCATCTTCTTGGCTTTACATTGCTTAGAGGCATGTATAAAAATGAACATTTGCTACCTCTTTTCTTTCCCACGAGAAACACTATACAATTTACCCATAAAATTAAAATTATTAACTACTTTTTATTTATTGAACTCTACACCTTTGACTTTACAATTCTTTTTGGCCTAAATACTCAGAAAGGTTACAAAATGATCTATATTTATTTCTCCTCTCTTAGATAGAAGAGAACAAGTAAATGATACTGATCTCAGGAGTTCTTAATATTTATGATAAGGTTAGCTTTTTAGTTTGATTTGCAAGATCATACAAGAATATTAAAAAGAAAAAAGGAACCTAAAGAAACTGCATTATTTTTCCTCCTTGGCCTTTTTTTTTTACAACCCAGAAAGAGAAGAATGGAAGAAATTTATCTTCACGTATCTTAAGAATCTTTATATTAAATATATCACAAAGAAGAAAAAAGCTGTTGCTGTGAATGAGAAATTTAAGTTAATTTGCAGAGAGGATTTCTATTATTGAATCTTAATAAAACTCAGAATTAATTTCAAGAGGATGTTATAATGTTATCATTAAAAGAGAAGTACTCTTTTTTTCTATTTGCAGTTGTTAAGAAGTTATATTGTCTTGTGTAAATATTAGGATGTGTGGTAATTATCGATATTTTCTCATTTGTCATATGTTACTTGTTTCTTATTGCTTTTTTGATGGAAAGCTCTTTAAAACCCTAAATCATTGACAAAATACATTGTATTTAGCATTTTTGCCTCATTTCTTAAAAATGTGGCATTAAAATGTCAGTTGAAAAAGGCTATTTGTCAAATAAAAACATACTGCACTAGCATATAAAAGGGACAAAGGCATTATCACACCAGGCTTCATGAAACTCATTAAAATGTATGTAAACCAGGAGCAAAGAAGCAATATATATAAAAGAACACAGTGATCTGGTTAAAATGAGATAATAACAATGAAATTAAATGCACAAACATTAGAAAGTACCTTGTTTAATAATCATTTAAATGAGGACCAGCAGATGGTGCAATGGTTACATCGCTGGATTCCCACATAGTTGACTACGGTTTGAGTCCTGTACCAGCAACTTAAAGCTCACGCTGGGTGCGTGTGCATGCCCAAAATCCCAAGAGGAGAAGGGAGAGGAAATGCTCTGTGGCATGGCGTTCCCCCCGGGAGGTGACTTCTCGCTTTCTTTCTCTCTGTCTCTCTAGCAAGCGCACATGCCCTATAGCAAAATTTCTTTCTAAAAAAAAAAAAAAAAAAAGAGAAGAATCATCATCATCATCTTACTGAATAACTGCTCTTGTTTCAGATGCTCACTTCAATTCCTAATGGGTTGTCAAATAAAATTTCCTATAACAATGATACAATACTGGAGTATGACTAAGTATTTCTTCATACCTTTTGAAACTGAAACATGGAAAGGCCTGAAGATCATTGGTACTTGCAAAAATGAAAACGGTACAAATTGGAGCATAAAGAATTAATAAAAATACTCAGGAATCCATAATGAATATTCCATGGCAGTCCAGGGTAGGGTTTTTAAGCATGGGTCATATGCGCGTGTATTTCAAATGGAAGTATCACTGCAGATCTCATAGCAGGGCTTGTTTGAGAAATCATACCTTAATAACTAAAGTTGTATCTTAGACTACTATTGAAATGAAAAACTAGAATATTAAAAAACATGGTTTCATGGTACTCATGAACCCTTAGAAAAACATGCTAGTAGGACCTCAATATGACAAATACTAAAATATAATTGGAAAAAAATAGGTGAGATTTAAATTAGTTGGCCTGAATTCAATCCCTAGGTCTTGCTCTTATTAATTCTGTAAAAGTCATTACCCTGAATCTCTATTTCTCAATCTAAAAGTTAAACATCACACAATATTACAAAATTATTATATTACAAGACTGAATGAAATAATGTGCATAAAAGCCCTTAGGAGAGAGAAAAAAAAAGGCCTTAGGGGAGTGGCTGATATAAAATGAGACAACACTCAGTAAAGGTTAGTTCTCTGTGTCTGTTTTGTGCCAGTCTACTGATTCTTGAAAATGTGTGGGATAGAATAGAGGAAAAATAAGTTATCCATATATGATAAACACATTCAAACAGAAAACTCTCTTTTTTCTATGAACCATATATTTATTGGGTGGCATTTGCAGGGTTTCAGTAAAGGAATAATATTATGAGTAGAAAACATTTCCAGAACATAACTAGCACTCCTGGGGTTTAGAGGAATTTATCTACTTCACGTATATGAACATTTTATCCCCACAGTATTTTTTTTTTCTTGACCTCTATCACCAAAGGATTAGACCCAATTATAATTAATTCTTTAATATTGAAATTGATACCCTATTCAAGCATTTAGACCAGATACTAGAGTACACTATAAAATATGCTTCTGAGTAATTATGACCTAATTAATTATTTTAGACGGCTTTCTAAAGTTTGACTTACTAATTGGACTCTGCAAAATTGAAAGTAGGAAATAGAGCTGTTTAGAACACAAGAGGCTCCATTCCATTTGGCACTACATGAGATTGAAAGTTGACTTAATTTGTGCTGTTTTGCATGGCTGGGTTTGACAAGTGTGTTTGAGTGTCATACAATAATCAAAGGTCATTTCTGTCCTGCGTTTTTACAACTACAACCCAAATTAGTAAGATCATAATCTGAAACAAAAGGAGCTCTGGAGGAGACACTTATTCCTGCCTCCTTCCTCTCAGGCTGGCTGCATGGGTGTGCACTTGTGAGAAATAAAGTGTAGAGTCAATATTTCCAAATGACTCTTCTTCACCCTGAATCATGGAGGTACCTAATATGTTCTATAGCAGTACTTATTTGTCTGTATGATCTTGAACAAATATCTTCTGAGTCTCTATTTCTAGCCCAGGGCAGTTTAATCCTAAAGGAGGGTATGTACTAAGATAAAGAATTGGAGAAATTTAAGTGAATCTTTAAAGTCCAGGACTCAGTGTCCATATCCTGACGTCTCTTATCTGCTTTTCTACATCACTGAGCATGAAAGTACAGTTGGTATTGATGTTTTTCGGGGAATCTCAACAACTCTGCAATGCAGGGTCTCTCTGCAAACTGACTGCTAGAGAAAATCATCCTGGGCCTAGATTGCATTCACATAAAAAATGTTAGTTATGTGTTCAAAGTTTCTACAAAGCTGTGCGCAAACCAATGATTTTTTACAATATGATCTAAGAAAAATTTCCCTAAGGGATTCCAAGTAAATCATCTTAAAGGTTTTTAAAAAATAAGAAAGACCTAGAACAAACTATCAAAAATGCCTGTATGTCAATATAGTTTCCTAACACTTTTAGTATTTAAATAGCATTGAAGTGCATATCTGCAAATTCTAGCCCCACAGTTCCATAATCACTTTTCTGCTTAATACAAGAAGAATAATTTAAAGTCAATTGTAATAATTCAATACACATAAGGGCTATAGTTTTGAACAAGGGACCTTTGGAAGAGTGGATAAGCAGGCACTCTGCTTTTGATAATAGAAAACTACTTTTAAGTGCTATCTATAACATTAAGCTCTCCTTCACATTTCAAAGAATTTTTTTTTAAAAAAATCTCCTCTTTTTAAAAAAGGCATGTCTATTTTTATAAGCTGGGACAAATCTCACTGTGGGACAAACTAACTGGCTTATCATAGCAGAAAGGTTTCCCCAGCATTTGGATCTGCGATCTAAAAGTACACTCTACATACTGCATTGAGGTAACGTCTAAATAACACTTATGTAATGTGTATCTCTGCTTTATCTCTGAAAGTTTAGGTTTTATTCAGGTTTCAGGGGTAAAAATCTGCCTTACTTTTTCCCATTCTTTTAAACATTTTTTTATGTACTGGGTGTTGTATTAAGTGCATTACAAACATTACTTCATTTCTTTCTCATTAGACAATGGTAATTATTTCCACTTCATAGATTTGGTATTAGAGGAGGTATAATTCACAGAATTGATATAAGGGAATATAAAATTAATCTTGGTTCCTGGTTACTGACTTTGCTTTCTTCCCCCAGATAATGACATGGACTCCACGTTACTGAATTTGGTTTGGGAACTAAAAGATCCAAAGTTTAATGTTATGTTTAAGGCTTTTTGGTAGGATGCTGTATGTCTGGTGTGGACACAACACTACAAAAGTGCAGTGTCGCAGAAATAAGCGAGCTTTGCAGGTCTGGTTATACATCTGGTTAACAGAAAGCTGTGAGCCCCCGCAGGGTCTCTGGGGATTAAGAGAAGCTACTCTGAGCTATGTAACTATCCTTGTGGGGTTACCTTGCTTCTGGTAAAATGTCATATCCTTACATTGGGAACATAACTTCGCTGTGTCTCCATGAACATGTGTGTAAGTGTGTGCTTCATGTCTGTGTGTCTGGACATGTGTGGTAGAGGTTGTGCATGTGTGCATGTCTTTTGTGTGTTTGTACACACGGATGTGTATGTGGTCTTTTCATAATTCATTTAAGTGAAATACCACCTTTTCTAGCTTGTGAATAATTTGTTCTTTTCTCATTTTTGCCATTCTCTATCTAGGACACTAGAATTTTTCTCCTTCTCCCTTTCCCTTTATTTATTTTCTGTTCAATTTTCTGTTCATTCCCAATTAAGTCATAAAATAATGAAAAGAAAAATTCAAACCAATTCACATTTCATCTTCTATTATAAATTCATCAAGTCTAATAAATATTCCTTTCTCTTTTTTTTTGGAGAGGTTTTTTTTTTTGCTATAGGGTGCATCTGCTTGCCAGAAAGACAGAGAGATAGAAAGCGAGAAATCATCCTCCAGGGGATATGGCCACGCCGCAATCCCTTCTACTCCGTTCTCTTGGGATCTCGGGCGTGCATGCACACAGGCCCAGCATGAGTTTAAGACACCGGGTCCAGGACTCCAACCACGGATGACTACATGGGAATCCAGCGACATAGCCATTACACTAACTGCTGGTTCCTAAATATTCCTTTCTTATTATATCATTATGAATGTCCTACTGATGGTGGGAGTACTTGTTGGTCATAATTGATTCAGAAACTGTAAAGTTATTATGATGGACTTTAAGGTATTATATTAAATAATCAAAATCATCATTGACTTTTTTTACCTTCAATTTTTTCCCATTTATCCTTTTATTTTCAATAACAACTATCTGTGGTTACTAGGATATTTGTTTTTCAGTAGCAGAGAGAAAGCAAAAGAGTTGTGTTGACCTGTGACTTGATGGTTAAGGTAGCCAGATCCTACTTGGCAACTATGCAGTTTGAGTCCTGGACTTGACAATGTGAAAAAATGTGCTGGGTGCATATGCATGCATGGCCAAATTCCCTAAGGGAGGGGAAAATGGACATGGGATTGTGGTGTTCACTAGAGTGGATGCTTTTGTTCTCTAGTGAGTATATACATCCTTTGGGGAAATTGAAAAAGGAAGGAAAGAGAGAAGAAAAAAGAAAAGAAAAGAAAAGAAAAGAAAAGAAAAGAAGAAAAGAGAAAGAAGCGATCAGCTTTATTTCATGGTTTGCCCATGCCAAAAGGCCCAGCATTGGGATCAAAGAGGAAAAAAAGAGCCTTAGTGCCAGGTTGTAGCATGAAAGTAACACAAGTGGACTCCTATAGGAAAGGTCTTGGATTTGCATTCCAAGGCTGCCCTGGGTTATCTGGCACACACATATACACCCATGATCCAGGCCAGTCCAGGGGTGGACTCTGACGTGAAGACAAAGTTGAGGGTATCTTTCTCTATTTTTTTCTCTCTCATGGAAAAAATACCTAAATAAGCTCAAAACAAAACTGATACATATACTACCTTTGAGTTTCTAATTGGAATGTGGGAAAAGCAGTAGAATGACATTATTCGACCCTTCAATGCCATAAAAGTAATAGAAAAATAAGGAGTTTTCTTAGAAATTAAGAGTGTGGGACTGAGAGGAAAACAATGTAAGAGAGAAACAATAGCTATAGGGTATTGGAGTAGGAGAATGAACAGTCAGAAGTGTATGTATGTGTGTGTGTATATGGAGTAGTTAGTTCTTGCTAGGTGCACTGGTAGAAGTTAGCATAATCAGTCTCCCTGAGACTAAAAAATATGAAAACAAAAACAAAATACGCACACACATGCACACACACACACATGCATATCTCCCAACTCCACATGCATACATATACATGCATTTGTCGTGGGTTTTGCTTTTCAGAAATAATTTGCAGACTGGCAGATAATGTTCTTTTGTCTTCTCCTGTCTCTAATTGTCTTATAAAAGTATTTAAAGCACTTGTTTCTAAAATTTGTTACCTAAGGACTGAGAAAAGTTTTAACATTCTTCTTTATGAAAGTAGAAGTATTTAGCAATTTAAGAAGTAAGTTAAAATTGAGCAGGTAGAAAGAAAACACATGAGACTTGACTTCTATTCTTATATAAAATTCATTTCCCTTATCTCCCCTGTGAAATATTTCTCTGAAATATTTACTTTCTCATATATATTTCTTTGCAAAAGAGGTTTTATATGAAATACTACATGATAAATTATTATATTTTAACTTACATCTTTGTACTAACTCCCACCTTTTTCTCCCTCCTTGCCTTTCTCCTTTCCTTTCTCTTTTCCTTCTCTTCTCCCTTCCCTTACACTTCCCCCTTCCCGTTTCCCTCTTCCCTTCTATTGCCTTTCCTTCCCTTTTCTCTCCCTTAGTTTTATTTCCTCTCTCTCTTTCATTCTTTCATTCCCTACCTCCTTCTCTCCCTTCATTCCTTCTTCCTTTGACTACAGCAGTCAGTACTAGCCCAGGGTCTGCTTTTCTTGAATGGCTGACTAGATCATCTACTGTGTGCTAAGATTTGTGCTCCAAGCACTGGATTGCACTCTGGAATGGTAGGGGGTGAAGAGGCAGCTCATTCCTCTCATATCCAGCAGAACAGAAGGGCACTGAAGCAGAGGCATGTAAGGATGTCCTGGGCACGACTCTGGGAATACAGAAGAACAGGACAATCTAACTCAGTTTAGGAGGAAGTTAGGTCAGAAAAAGGAAGTAGACTCTTGAATCCAAGTTCTTATGTTTGGCAGAACCCAGCACTTCCACAAACAATGGTGAGTAGGTTGATTTGGTGTTATGAGGGATGGAGAGAATCATACATGTTGCTTCATCTAGTTTGCTCTTCTCCTCTAATTAATCTGACAACCTTTTTGTTTACTGTTCTCTTTACTCAATTGCAACTTTCTATACTTTCAGAGAATCTGATGCCTTTAGGTTTTAGAAATATTAATGAGGAGAGAAAAATATAGGGGTCCTCCCACCCTTCTTTCTTTTTCTCTACCTCCTTCTCTCTCTTCCACACTTATTCATGTATTTGGCTAAACAGCATGCTTTGGTTTGTAAAGAGATACTGGGACACACTGTATAGGCTGGCATGTTCATAAGAGGCAAGGATGGTGTGGGCTAGAAACCTAACAGGAGACAACAGGAGATTGCAGTGATGTAGGCATTTCTTATACAGTTCTTTGGGGCAGAACAATTTGGTTTCAAAACCATTATTGTGCTTTTGCTTCAGATGGCTATTGTCTGAGTAAGCATAATCCTTCAAGTTCTCTAGGGTATGGACAAACAAGTTATCCAGCTGTTTTCTCCCTTGGTAAAATACATACATAAACCAGTAGTGGTAAAAATGAAGCCATTATTACAAAGGATGCTACCTTAACAAAGAGTCATATTTTAGAACAAAGAAATTCATAATTCATTTCTGAATCTAGAGCTTCAAGATGGTTTCACAAAGGTTAAGATGAAATACAGATGTAGATTCCAGTTTTGTGAAGTTGGAAAAGGTATCATTTGTAAAACTGCTATGTAAATTATGAGGTGCTCTGGAAATCCAAACAATATTACTGTCATTTCAGGTAACTAAAAGTCAATGAGAAAGAAAGAAGGAAAGAATGAAGTACTCTTGGACAAATCATTTAACTTCTGAATCTTAGTTTTCTCATCTGTAAAATGGGGTAATATAATAAGATCTATCTTGTAGAATTGTCAAAATTGTAAATACCATGAAAATTTCTGTGTATAGACCTTATTGAATTGTTAACATTCAATAAATGGTAGTTATTTTTATTATGATTATAGTAGATATTTATTTATTTGGATAGGTTTTTTGCTATAGGGTGCATGCGCTCGCCAGAAAAACAGAGAGACAGAAAGTAAGAAATAACCCCTTAGGGCGAATGGTCATGCCACAATACCTTCTCCTCCATTCTACTCTCGGGATCGTGGGTATGCACGCACACGCACCTGGCATGAATGTAAGCCACCGGGTCTGGGACTTGAACTGTGGTCAACTACATGGGAGTCTAGCAACATAGCCAATATGCCAACTGCTAGTCCCTGATTATAGTAGACATTTCTAGCCATCCAAAATTTTCAAAAAATCCCACGGATAAGTTTGTTTTAAATTGCACCAACAAAACAAGTACTTGCCATTTCAACTATCTTGAATTCCAGATGTTCAGAAGAAAAGAAAAAAAAAAAGATCTAAGATTATATTTCAAATTTTAGTCAGCATGGGTCATTTGTAAGAATGAAATTTAAATCTTTGAAGAATAAGTGGTACAATGGAATGTCTGGATGGATAAAATAAGGAGGAGAAGAAAAAAGAATAACGGAGAAAATACAACTCTGTTATGGCAGCGGCTCAGGACAAGAGGTGATTTTCAGAATGATAATAAGCACTCACTACCCCGTGGCTCAGGACTCCTCTAACTTCATGCGCAGTAGGGAACCTTCTGTGCTCTTCAATATCAAATTGTACATGCAAGTTATTTGTAACAGAACATTGAAAAGTCAATGAAGGCAAACCTGGTAGGCAGCTACTGTCAGAAAACATCTGAATCAATAGGACACTATCAGAATTGTCTTTTCCAAGCAAAACGAACAACTGTGCTAACCAAAAGCATGACAGCACTGTGAAATTTCCTCACTACAGAAACTTAAAGCAACAGAAATCTTGGGAAGCAGGTTGTACTCTCACCCAACAGGTCAGAAAATAATTAAAAAAAAGTGTGATGATGGATTCTATTACTGAGGATCACCTGAAAGACACAGTGGTTCTGAATAAGGCACAAGGTCATACAGTTAAATCTTTAAACCTCTAATCATTTCTGTAATGCAAGAACACTAAAAAAATAAAAATAATAAGCTAACAAAATACTCTTTTTTTCAACTTATTTTTTTCTTCCTACTATTATGCTATTATGAAGCCTTCTACAGAATGAGAGATTAAGTAGAAAAATAAAACAAGCACAAAAACATTAAAACAATTGTTTTCTGCTGTTCAGAGATGAACTCCAAACACTTTAATACAACCTGCATAAATTCATTATAGCCTCAACAGTAATCAACCATACTACATGCTAATTCTTTACCAGTCAAAATGGAAAACAGGCATGGAAGTAAATTTTGCAAGGTCAAGATGAAATGCCTTTTCTTTTGTCAAGCTTTCAGATAGTGCTTAAACTGTGTTTTCCTGCTAGTTTCTAAAGCCCTCCTATTTTGTTTTTCTTTTTTGAGAGGTTTTTGCTATAGGCTGTGTGTGCTTGCCAGAAAGACAGAGAGAGACAGAGAGAGACAGAGAGACAGAAAGCGAGAAATCACCCCCTGTTGGGGATGGCCATGCCACAATCCCTTCTTCTCCATTCTCCTCTCAGGATCTTGGGCATGCTCACTCATACACCCGGGATGAGTTTAAGCCATCGGGTCCAGGACTTGAACCACAGTCGACTACATGGGGGGGTGGTCCAGTGACATAACCATTACACCAACTGCTGGACCCCGCAAAGCACTTATCTTCATACATACTAGGTAATAGTATGTAATTAATTTAAAAATTCTTTTGTTATAGAGTGCATGTGCTCGCTGAAGACAGAGAAAAAGAGAGCAGGAAAGTGAGAACATCCTTAGGGAGTATGGCCATGCCACAATCCCTTCTTCTTCATTTCCCTCTCAGGATTTTGGTCATACATGCACACGTGCCCAGTGTTTTTTCCAAGCCACTAAAGTGAGACTTGAATGCTGCAACCAGTCATGTGGGATCCAGCCACCTTAACTTCCATGCCATCTGCTGGCCTTGTAATTTCTAAAAATATCTACCCATTCCACCGTAATGTGATTTATTCTAAGGTGGAGTCTGTATCCAATTCATTTCTGCTTGCCCAACACACCATGCATGGTGTGCAGGGAGAAGTGGGTGGTCATGGCAACAACTTTGTATCCAGATGCCCAGTTCTCAAATTCAGCTTTGCCAGTTATTAACTGTGAAAGTCACTTACTCTTTCTGATCCTCAGCTTACTCACTTGTAAAATGGTGATTTTGTCTTATCTTGAAGTGTAAGGATTAAAGGAGCAGAGGATAACGTTTTTAAATATCACATACACATTTGTATATGTGTATGTAGCCTGCATTCAGTAAGTGCTAGGTATACAATTATTAGTATACTTACAAGGAATGTTTGTTGAAAGATGAAGGAATGAATTAAGCATTTCCTTATTGATTTAAGATTCAGCTAGTAATTCCTGAACAGTAATATGCCTTAATACACAGATTAGAAATTAAATAATAGTATTAGAAAACTTGAAGACTACAAATTTGCATTCCTATTTTGCATCAACACTTCCTTTCCTTTTTATGTTACTTATTTTTAGAGAAATGGCAATTTAAAAAATCTCTATCTTCATAAGCCTTCCAAGAAACAGTCAATGTATAAAAACAGATAATCAAGTGAAGACTGGCTAATTCCAGTCTGAGAAGTTAAAATGTGGCATATTCATGACTCACAAACCCTAAATTATCTTAAACTCATCTATTTCTTTTGCTGATTGCCTATACTGAACTCGTTTTTCATGATTAATTTAGGATTTATGTTATAAAAAGAGAAATGTCCTACAAATCATGAACTCACTACATTTCTCTATTTTCTTCTTGTCCTTTCATTAGGAAATTGGCAAAAAAGATTCCACTTTACACAACTACATTATTCCATAAATTTTAGAATGAATGAATAAACAATGTGGTTTAATAGTCTTCACTAATACTTTTACTCTTGGTTACTCTGGTTAACTGCAGTCCAAAAATACTACATGGAAAATTCCAGAAATAAACAAGTCACAAGTTTTAAATCATGTTCCATTCTGAGGAGCGTGATGAAATCCTGCACTGTCCCACTCTGGAAGCCTGTGATCCATATTTCTGTGCAGCCCACCCGGGGTTGTGTACACTTTCCACCCGTTGGTCACTTAGTAGCTGCCTCAGTCATTAGAAAAAAATGTAGTTATACAGCTGTCTGTACTATTCCCAGTTTTAGGTATCCACTGAGGGTCTTGGAATATATATCCCATGGCAGACTACCATGTATACAATGGTCACTGGTATCTTTAGGGGGATTTGTTCTAGAATCTCCCATGGACATCAAAGTCTATGGATGCTCAAGTTCTTCGTATAAAATCACATAGCATTTGCATATAACCGACACATATTTTTCCATGTACTTTATTTTTAAATTACACATGGGTACAAGCACATGGCAGAGAAAGAGAAAAACCCTCCCCCCTATATGGAGCATGGTTTGGGGCAATTCTTTTTCCTCTACTTCTCCATCAGGATGCTGGGCATGCATGCATGCACAAGTCTTTTTCTCAAGCTTTTGGGGCTGGGGTTACAACCACAGTTGATCATGTGGGATCTGGTTTTCCATGCATCGTATTTAACCACCGTACTATGTGGCCAGCCCTTCCCATATACACGACCAGTTGTGTGGTTTGAATCTCATATATTTTGAATAGTCTCTGGTTTACTTATAATAGCTAATACAGTGTAAATGATATGTCAATAGTTGCAGTATATTATTTTTTTGGCTATATATATATTTTTTGGTACTATATCATTTTTTGTTGCTTTTTGGAATATGTTTGTTTCCTGGTTGATTGACTCTGTGAATGTGGAACCTGCCAATATGGAGGGTCAATTTTCCATAGAACAGTGAAATTTTATTCAGTCTTTAAAAAGAAGGGAATTTTGTCAAATTCTACAACATTGATGAATCTTGACATTATGGAAATGAAATAAACTAGTCAAAAAAGGACAAATTCTGTATGATTCTACCTATGGGAGATATTCGGAGTAGCACAATTCATAGAGACAAAAAAAAACCAGTAGTTGTCAGGAATGAGAGAGATAGGGAGTTAGTGTCTAATGGGTATGAAATTTCATTCTGGGAAGATAAAGACATTCTGTAGATGGATGGTGGTGAAGGTTTCACAACACTGTGAAAGTACAAAATACAACGAAGCTATATATGTTAAAATGGTTCAAATGGTACATTTTATATTTATTTTAATGCAATAAAAATGTCAGAAATAAATTATACATTTATATAAGGCTATAGATGTAGCTCTTTAAAATAAAGGTCTTGTAATGGAGTGTTTAGGACCCAGATTAACTTAGCTTTGGTAGGATAAACTAAGAGTACAGAGAGTTTTTAATAAACCTACTGCCATGACAGATCTGTGTACACTAGATTCAGCCAGTATTGAGCACCATGTTGTGTCAAGGTCCGAGATACAGAGATAATCTGCCTATCACACTCTAGTAACTCACCTACTTAAGTGAAAGGAAATTTATCCAAATGTATTTCAGTGTTAACCTGTGAAACAGTTTGCACAGTGTTTATGAGGACAAGTTTTAGTGTTATATAGGCCGAGGTCTGCATTTGACTAACAATGTATAAGTAATGTCACTCTATGCATGTTAGTTTGCCTTTCAGAATCTCAGTCTCCTGTTTATGAAATAAGGATAGGATTATGCATTCACAGGAATGAAATCACATGCAAAGTGCTCAGCTGGGAATAAGAATTCAAGTAATGGGACCCACTGCTTCATTATTCCTAGGACAGACACGTGGCTGGCTGGGGCTGGCTGACAATGCAAGGCAGAACAGCATAGCCTGGCCTCACCACGCTGCTTTTGTTGATGCCTGTTCAGAAAGAGAACAGCATTTCTTTGATCACCGCTCATGAGGTTATTATTGATAACATATGAATTATCTTATACCCAGGCCACAGTAAAAATTAAAACTTGAAGATGATTTTCTTAATCTGAATAATCTGATACAAACTGTGGAATAGATAATAAAAATATTTGTTTCATATAGGAGGATGCTTAACTATTTACATTATCAATAGATGGTTATATATTTTGGGTATTTAAAGGAATTAGAATATAGAAGGCCGGCAGATGGAATGGAAGTTAAAGTGGTTGGACTCCACATAGCCAAGTGTGTTTCTGAGTCTCAGACTCAGTGGCTTGAGAAACACACTGGGTGCACCTGCATATGTGTTCTAAATCCAAAGAGGTGAATGGAGAAGGGATTGTGGTTATGAACATCACCCCTGTGTGGTGCTTTCTAACTTTCCATCTTTTTCTCTCTCTCTGTCTTTGTCTATTTCTTGTGGGCACATGGACCCCATGAGAAAAAAAAAATAAAAAGAAAAAAGAAAAAAAGAGAGCATGTAGGCAAACAATATTATTTAATCATATACTTTTCATTTACTTTTTATATTATAGAAAAGAAGGATGAATAATCTGTACTCTATTTACAAGGTTTGCAAGACCTATTGGGAAAACATGAATGTATGAAAATAAAGAAGCTATAGTCTCCCATGTAGAGGATTGGAAAAAATTGTAACCCCTCTGGGGAATAAAGGGATGCCGCTGTCAGGCTGGGGCCCTTTTTGTCTTGGCTCTTGTCCCCAAATATTTCCATCCAAACTACATAAATTTATCACTGCATAATCTCTGACTGCCTAAAATTCCTTCAGTCATTTGGTTGGATTAACAGGAAAGCAGAGGTGTGGGAGGGTGTGGACAGAGGGGATGTAGGATGCAGGGCTGGTGTGAAAACTTCACCAAGTTCCTTTTTTTCTTTGTATCAGCTATGCTAAGGCATTATGTCCAAGAGAAAAGTTGGGTTAGAAAATTTGAATCCAAAACCACTTTCAAGATAAGACAGCTCAAGAGTATCAGACAAAAAGCAGAGTTACATCAGAAAACTAAAAAGGAAGGTTATAAGGGGTGAGAAAGCCATGTGAAAAGCCACCATTCATTATTTTTGAAATTTCGAGGAGGGTTGAGTATCAGGAAAATGGGGAAATATTTGGCTCCTGTCTCCCTCTCATTCATTCAGCCCAGCATTCCCAAAAGCTATAGATATTGTGGTTCAGTATAAATGTGTTTTCACAGGTGTGTTTGTGTGACTGTTCTGAGTAAAAATTGGTCTTATGAAATGGGAAGAAAACATTTTAAAATACATTTGTTACATAACTCTCCTGTAAATTGGGAACTCCCTGTATTTCCTCCATTTTTTTCAGCTGTCTTAGTGACAAATTTGGCTTTCCCTTGTATAAAACACATTGATAATTGTTCAATTCTTATCATAATTGAAAACAATGAATACACTCATAATTATAAACAGTGCAAATACTTTTTTGTAGAATTATGTTAATTCTATAAAGGTATTATAAATATTATGACATATATAATACTCTTAGTCATAAAGTGGGGGCATTAAATCAAACCTTGTCTAAAAGTAGAAAAAGGGAAGGAAAATCCAAGACTAAATCCTTCATAGTTTAAATATTGCATACCTAATAAAAAATTACTTCCCAAGAGACAGTATAACACATTGTGTCAATGCTACATGTGAATATAAAATGGAGAAACAAAAATTCTGAGCCACTTGTGGACTGCTGCTAGAAATATTTCTTACAATATATTTTTAGGGGACCAGCAGTTAGCGTAATGACTATGTCGCTGGACTCCCACGGAGTCGACCGCGGTTCACGTCCCAGACCAGGTGGTTTAAAACTCACACCTGGAGCGTGTGCATGCACGCCCAAGATCCCGAGAGGAGAATGGAGGAGAAGGGATTGCGGTGTGGCCATCCCCCCTGGGGGTAACACACTGGGTGCACCTGCATATGTGTTCTAAATCCAAAGAGGTGAATGGAGAAGGGATTGTGGTTATGAACATCACCCCTGTGTGGTGCTTTCTAACTTTCCATCTTTTTCTCTCTCTCTGTCTTTGTCTATTTCTTGTGGGCACATGGACCCCATGAGAAAAAAAAAATAAAAAGAAAAAAGAAAAAAAGAGAGCATGTAGGCAAACAATATTATTTAATCATATACTTTTCATTTACTTTTTATATTATAGAAAAGAAGGATGAATAATCTGTACTCTATTTACAAGGTTTGCAAGACCTATTGGGAAAACATGAATGTATGAAAATAAAGAAGCTATAGTCTCCCATGTAGAGGATTGGAAAAAATTGTAACCCCTCTGGGGAATAAAGGGATGCCGCTGTCAGGCTGGGGCCCTTTTTGTCTTGGCTCTTGTCCCCAAATATTTCCATCCAAACTACATAAATTTATCACTGCATAATCTCTGACTGCCTAAAATTCCTTCAGTCATTTGGTTGGATTAACAGGAAAGCAGAGGTGTGGGAGGGTGTGGACAGAGGGGATGTAGGATGCAGGGCTGGTGTGAAAACTTCACCAAGTTCCTTTTTTTCTTTGTATCAGCTATGCTAAGGCATTATGTCCAAGAGAAAAGTTGGGTTAGAAAATTTGAATCCAAAACCACTTTCAAGATAAGACAGCTCAAGAGTATCAGACAAAAAGCAGAGTTACATCAGAAAACTAAAAAGGAAGGTTATAAGGGGTGAGAAAGCCATGTGAAAAGCCACCATTCATTATTTTTGAAATTTCGAGGAGGGTTGAGTATCAGGAAAATGGGGAAATATTTGGCTCCTGTCTCCCTCTCATTCATTCAGCCCAGCATTCCCAAAAGCTATAGATATTGTGGTTCAGTATAAATGTGTTTTCACAGGTGTGTTTGTGTGACTGTTCTGAGTAAAAATTGGTCTTATGAAATGGGAAGAAAACATTTTAAAATACATTTGTTACATAACTCTCCTGTAAATTGGGAACTCCCTGTATTTCCTCCATTTTTTTCAGCTGTCTTAGTGACAAATTTGGCTTTCCCTTGTATAAAACACATTGATAATTGTTCAATTCTTATCATAATTGAAAACAATGAATACACTCATAATTATAAACAGTGCAAATACTTTTTTGTAGAATTATGTTAATTCTATAAAGGTATTATAAATATTATGACATATATAATACTCTTAGTCATAAAGTGGGGGCATTAAATCAAACCTTGTCTAAAAGTAGAAAAAGGGAAGGAAAATCCAAGACTAAATCCTTCATAGTTTAAATATTGCATACCTAATAAAAAATTACTTCCCAAGAGACAGTATAACACATTGTGTCAATGCTACATGTGAATATAAAATGGAGAAACAAAAATTCTGAGCCACTTGTGGACTGCTGCTAGAAATATTTCTTACAATATATTTTTAGGGGACCAGCAGTTAGCGTAATGACTATGTCGCTGGACTCCCACGGAGTCGACCGCGGTTCACGTCCCAGACCAGGTGGTTTAAAACTCACACCTGGAGCGTGTGCATGCACGCCCAAGATCCCGAGAGGAGAATGGAGGAGAAGGGATTGCGGTGTGGCCATCCCCCCTGGGGGTTGATTTCTCGCTTTCTGTCTCTCTGTCTCTCTCTGTCTGTCTGGTGAGCACATACACCTATAGCAAAAACCTCTCCAAAAAAAAAGGAAACAATATATTTTTAGACTGTTGAAAATTCATATAATATCACTTTTGGGGATCATGCCAGTTACAAAACAATGTATTCTGGGAATTTGTTTAGAAACATTTTTTTCCTTAGTCTGAAACATTTTTTACAGATTCATGAATGCGAGCTTTGCCAGTATTCTTTTGAAACTAGAAAACAAAAACAATGGCAGGATAAGGCAATTCACATCAACCATAAGAACAGGGGACACAAAATTGCTCAAATGTATAATAGAGTACATGCTGATCTAGATTTTTCATAGTTTAGAATAGGAAAGCAATAAAATTGTCAGTAATTTGCTATGATTTAAATTTAAGGAAAAGAGAAAAATGGTAAGATATTTACCATGAACTATTTTTTTCCTGAAATAGCAATATTAACATTGGTATATATTTATCTTTAAAGGCATAAGAAGATGACTTTAAAATGGGGAGTGGTGTTAGTACTGATATTCCATATCAGTAAGAAGACCCTGCTGGAGACCACTTGTCTCTCTATTTCTCTCTCCCTCTCTTGGAGAAAAAATAATCTTAGGATAAAATATAAAAAAGTGTAATAATTTGGAAAAGGAGAAACTGTACAGACCTGAGTTCCAAGAGTAACTCTGCTCTTACAAATCAGATTAACTTTATAAAACTATAAAACTTACAATTCTCATTTTCCTCATCTGTAAAACCATAGGATGAAAAGTATACTTTTGATAATGAAATGAAATTTAATCCTCTACCAAATAGAACACCCTACATAAAATAAGAGCTCAATAAATGTTCCTGGGTGTCGGCAGCTGGTATAGTGGTTAAAGTGCTGGATTCCCACATGGCCAACCATGGTTCAAGTCCTGGATCTGGAGGCTTGAAAGTCACACCAGACATGTATGCATGTATGTCTCAACTTCCAGGAAGAAAAAAGATTGCTGTGTGGTCATCCCTTCAGGAGTTTCCCTCTGTGTCTTTCTCCAGTAAGTGTACATGCCCTATGGCTAAAACCTTAAAATAAATAAATAAATAAATAAATAAA
The DNA here is from genome assembly GCF_000334495.1 of Tupaia belangeri chinensis. Taxonomy (NCBI): domain Eukaryota; kingdom Metazoa; phylum Chordata; class Mammalia; order Scandentia; family Tupaiidae; genus Tupaia; species Tupaia belangeri. Next base: position 5,350,083 of record NW_006159547.1, on the reverse strand, counting down.
TAAATACATATTCTTTTCTGTGCCTAGCTCCTACCTGCACTATGTGAACTCTGTGGCTTCTGTATGAGAACACTGATTAGGGTCAGAGCAAAGTAAAAGTTCAAGGAAAAGGGCATTTTTTTTTTTCTTAGATGACCTTCTTATGTTAAAAAAAAAATTCATCTACGATTTTGTTCTACCTGCAACATACTTTTTGTAAAGTTATATATAGAATCCAAAAACAGGTAAGCAAATTTTTACAAAAGAAGGTTCTTTTTATAGTAACGTAGTCAAAAGTTTTATAGAACAATGAAACAATCAGAATTTATAGTTAAATACCACTAAAGAGATCCTCAAATATCTAACTTGGAAAGTAGGCTGGACAGATATTTTTTATTATCTAGATAAGAAACAGAATTAACGAGGCAATTAGTTACCTACTGCTGATGGCACATTGTGTGTATATATTATTGTAATATACAAATGGACTTCATGAAGTTCATAGAAAAATAGCATTATAGTATGTCTCTTTTACTGTACAAAATGTTCAAATCCATGCATAGTTTTTTTCATAATATACATTTTACTATGAACTTTTGAAGACTCCTAGTATTATCATTATCTAGTAGATTGGTGAGACAGGTAAATATTTATTTAAAATTTCATTAGAGTTTTGATTGAAGGAAATTTAAATTTGGAGAAGAGACTTTTTTTAACAGTTCCAAGATATTCATTTTTTCATATCAGTAAGTAAACATGGCAAATAGAAAAAAGAGAGAGTGGTTAATTAGAATAGATTATCTCTCAGTTTTGCCATTAGATTTGGGTAAATGACTTGACATATCTGACTCTTTATACATAAGAATAATAGAGGAGGTAATCTCTATAAAATGGGAATTTTAGACTAGATAACTTCTCAATTTTTTCCTGGCTCTATGCTACTATTTCATATGCACGAGTGCGTGCACACACACACACACACACACACACTTATACTTTTTGATTATAGGGATTTATTACATATAGTAGGAAATATTTGACTAAATAAACATGTAAGGGGCATTTGCAAATAATATTTATTTTCTAATGAGACAGAGATGTTTTATTGGTCAATGTCTGTTTCCCATAAGAAATTTTACTGAAACCTCTCCCTGTTTGGTGTGCTGCTAAAGCCAAGTTGCTAATAAACCTCATGCTGTGAGTGAAAACATCAATTCCCAAGTCTAAAGAGGTTTAGCAAATCTAGGTAGTATGAATAGTTTCCAAAAAGGATGCCTGAACATTTGAATGATTTTCTTTTTTTAAGTATATCCTCTTTACAGTTATTATTACTCCATATAATCAAAGTCTACAGACAGCAAAGCCATGGAGTTCTTGAAAGTACCACTCAGTCTTCAGTGATCAAAAGGAAAACTACTATTTAAAAATATTTTTTCAATGATCTTTGAAAAATAGTCTTTATCTATCTTATACCCTAAAAACCTTTAAGGTATAAATACAATATGCTCTAAAATTCTTTAGTAGTATTTCAGTAATATTTTAATCAATTACCAACTAGTTTTCTTTAAGGAATTATTCCATTTAACTTTATTTATTTATTTAAATTTGACCCAGGGACAGATCGAGAGAGAAAGCAAGCCGTCACCATGTCTAGGACTTGAACCGCAGCTGGCCATGTGGGGGTCCAGTGTCCCCAACTTGTTCTTAAGTATGGATTTAAAAGTAAAAGCTGTGGGAGATTTGTGCAACTTTTCTATGCTAAAACTAATTTATGATGTTTAATTTAAATATCATTTCCAAATCTCATTCACTATTCATAGACTAATGATATAGGCACATAGTCTATAGATAAAGACAAGAAAAGTGGACATAGTAATAGTCAATGTATTTCATCTTGCCTCAAGCCTTATTTCATATCCTGGCTATCCCAAACTTGTGAATTCTTCAAAGGCTATAATGTTTTGATATTTTCAATTCAGATTTATCTTCATAAATACCTACTAAAATTTTTAAGGAAAAAAATTATACTTTTTGTTATATAAGCTTGAATTGAGTAATTTTTCCTTGCATGTTAATTAGGAGTAATTTAACATATGGTTATTAAGTAAGACCTCAACCTATAAAACTGCTCCTGGAAAACACTGGGGAAACTCTGGGAGACAATGGGGTAGGAAAAGATTTCTAAAATAAGACCCCAAAGCACAGTTGATAATCTCCAAAACAGACAAGTGGGATTACATCACACTAAGAAGTTTCTGCATGGCAAAAGACACAGTAATTAGTATGAATAGACAGCCCTCAGAATGGGAAAATATTTTTGTAAACTATGCGTCAGATAAGGGAATGATAACCAGAATTCACAAGGAACTCAAGCAGCTGTTCCGAGAAAAGATGATCAATCCTGTTAAAAGATGGGAGAATGAGCTGAAAAAATAACTCCCTAAAGATGACATATGAATAGCTAAAAGGCATATGAAAAAATGCTCAACATCCTTCATTATAAGGGAAATGCAGATCTAAACAACAATGAGATACCACCTAACCCCAGTCAGAATGACTAAGATTAAAAAAAGAAAAAAAAAAGGATAAGTGCTGGCAGGGGTGTGGTGAACAGGGAAATCTCCTACACTGCTGGTGGGAATGTAAATTGGTCCAGCCACTGTGGAGAACAATATGGAGGGTCCTCA
>NW_006159547.1:5341653-5347308 GCF_000334495.1 Tupaia belangeri chinensis | reverse complement strand
AAAAAAAAAAAAAAAAAACCCTAGCTTTTGACAGGAAGTGGATGAATATGGAAAATTTACTGCTGGGTGAAGCAAGCCAGGCTATCAATGAATGAGAGGCATTGTGTGTCCCCACTTAATATATACTGAGTGTCTGCACTCTATGACTGAAACTAATTGACTAAAGGATAAAAACACAGTATATAGATATAAAAATACCAGGAGGGTCTGAGGAAGGAGAAAAATAGGGAGGCAAAGCACTAATGGCACAGAGAAATGTGATATTAGCTATTGAAGATATTTTGTAGTTTTTAAATCAACTGTACGAGGGAGAACTGTTCACCTGTTAAAAACTCATTTTGTAAGCCAAATAATAAGGTGACTGAATGTATAAAAGAAAATGAAATTGAAAAAAAAGGATAATTAAAAGATGAGAAGAAAATCTGCCTCAAACCACAAGAATTCACTAGTAAGTACAATTTCTTCCTTGGAATTATGTACATTTTTTTTTTTCAAATTTAAGATTTTTCTGATTAAGTGGAAGACGTCATTACTTGAATAAAATCCCTCCAGTGTATGCACACTAAATTCTATTTCACTACAGTTATAAAAATTACAATTCAAATCAAAGAACTTGTGTAAATCACATGTGAAAACAGATCAATAAACTTATACAAAAATAAGAGCAGAAAAAGAATCATTGACAGTTTATAGTTTTTCAAGGTGATATTATACTCAGATGGCTGGAAATGATGAAGAGGTTAACTACATCTGATTCATTTTTAATATGAAGTGCTGAAGACAAATACTTCTGGTTATATCTTTTAAAAATCCAATCTATTTATACTGAATCATGTATGAAATTAAAATTATATTTAAAAGCTGACCTATATACATAAAAAACAAAATGTTAAGAACATCTAATTTATTAATTACTGAAAAATGTTTATATTTTTACTGAGTAACAGCTAACTCTCTCCAGTTAGTAAAATAATGGAAAATTTCAGGTCAAAAATAAAATTTTTATTTTTCTCATATTTTGCAACTTAGATTGGCAGGGTTTCCTTGCTATTATTATTAGTACATATGATAGAAAAATCTGATTCTTCAGTCATCTTTATATTCATCACTATGTAAACACATCTCTAATCTGCTCTGAAAACTCAAAACATCTTTGGATATTTGGAGTTTATTTTTTAAATCAAACGGTTTTTTAAAGTACAAAAATTTTGAATTTTGGATTTCATAAATCTCTGATTTAAAAATTTCATATGTATGGTCATCCATAAACACATAAAAAGAGTGCTTTGTATAAAATCAAAATGCACATGGATTATCTTCAGATAGGCAAATAAAAGAAAGATCTGTTCTTATCCCTCTTACACTTCAAAAATAAATACAATAGATTTCAGAAAAATTTCATTGACTTCACCAGGACCATGATTAATCATATCTAATAGTTCAAAAACTAAAATGTAATTTATACATTACATTTCTTGAGAGGCTAGAAAATATTATTTTGTAATTGTATGTATCCTAAAAAAATGATAAATTTTGACTTTTCACATAAAACCTATATCCTTTTCACTGAACTTTATTCTATTTTGATATACATTATGATAAAGATTTTACATTTTGTGAGCTCTTTATTTTACCTTAGTATTTCTTGGAAATTTTAGAGAACTGCATTTTAAACTCATTTCAACATAATCATGGTATTAAAAGTGATACAATATAGGTCATCAACATGGATATTATTTTACACCTTTATTTTACTGTTTTTGATGTTCATGTATTCAAAATTTGTGATTACCTACCTCTATGCAAATGTTATAATGTCAACGATTCTACCACAAAGGAAGATATCAAGATGACTTAATAAAAACATATTTAGGGAAATTATTACCACTATCAGATAATTACTGAGTAAGAAAGTATATTTCATAGTTAACTTATTAGGAGATTAGAAAGAATTATACTAATGAGAGTAAGCTATAAATTTTAAACCTGCTGATGGTTGCCATTTTTTTTACTAATTCCAATTTAATGACTATAAACAAACCAAGCACATCAATATCATTTAAAACTTTGTTCAGAATGAAGATTGTATCACATACAGAGAAAGTAAAGTAGTTTGATTAAATTTTACTTATTACTGTTTACTTTTTTAGAGTTCTAAAATTATATTTTAGTCCAAAAATGTGATGAAGTCAACAAATTTTCTGCCCCATAGATGTACCATCAGCATTACCTTGCACTCTTATTTAAGAGGATTATAGGATAAATGCTATTCAGTTTACTTCAGTAAATGGAAATTGAGTTTTAGAAGGCTCTACTTGCTTACTATGCTAATTTTTTATCTTGGAAAAAGAGAGGTGACTATTTTTGTGAAATACATTTGTAAGATCTAATTTTATAGAGGATCTATTATAATTACTATGTCATTAAACTACTTACTGTTCTGTTAGAAACTCTGGGGTATTTTTATTCTTTGTCTTCTTTCCTTCAGAATTCCTTTTTTTCCTAAAAGGAAAACAATACATATAGTAGTTAGTTAGTTACATAGCTCAGAATAATTTCAGATAGTCGTAAATATAACATTAAATTTATCGTTTAAAATTTCTATTTAAAGCTGTTTATATGTAAATACAAATATGAAATAATACCATAAATATTGTGTAGTAGAATATAGACAGGTTGCATTTTAAAGTTGGTTTGAAGAGTGAGACATCAAGATTCAGTGGACGGTTTTTATGAAAAGTAAATTATACTTATACTACGATGTTTCAATGTGTTACCTCATTTTTTTCTTTGTTTGTTTTCCATGAGCAAGAGCACGAGTGACAGAGAGGGGTTCTCTCAGGTTCTCTCCATGTGGCAATTTTCCTATTCCAGCCTCCCAGCTAGACCACAGGTACATGTCCCAATAGCAAGCTTGTTTAGTTGGGACCAGAAACCAAACTCAGACCTCATGTGTGGCCTCAGCTACAGTGCAGTGGGGCCTTCCTACACTTGCCATCATGGCCAGATGCATACTGCCTCAATTTAAAAACTGGAATGATACTAATCTAATCAGACACTGTTAGAAAACATTACATTACTGTATTCATTAAACAACGAATTATGGTGCCAGCAGGTGGAGTGGAGGGTTAAGGCACTGGATTCCACGTGGTTAGCTGTGAGGTTTGAGTTTTGGACCTTAGAGCTTGAAAAAAATCTCACTGGGCATGTGTATGTGTGTGCCCCAAACCTCCAGGCAAGGGGAGAAGGGATTGCAGCATGGTATCACCTCCCGGGAAATGATTCCTCACTCTCTCTCTCTCTCTTTGGTGTGCACATGCACCCTATAGCAAAAACCAAAAAAAAGAATCGTGAGTGTTAGTTACTAAATACCTGATGCTATATGAAGTATCAATATGATTATTATGAATTAACTTTATAGACTTCATGTTACTTTTAAATTTTGTATATTTCCCTGAAGTTAGGAACGCTTCAATGTATTGTACATATTTATTTGCCTATTGCCAGAGCCTAATCAAATTCTAGTTATAACCTAACACTATTCCAATATGTAGGGTTTGTTTATGTATAGATAGAGAAATATCAGTAGATATGCATGTATACATATATTTGTGTGAGTGTATAAACACACACATATATAATATATAATAAACTCATTTGGGGTTAGGATAAAAACAGCTCATCATTGCATTAAAAAGTACCATTTTCAGTTTAAAGCATAAGAAAATTAAATCCTTCCCCAGAGTCAATATCAGGAATTGCTTTAATATAATAAGGATGTCAAGAATTACGGATGTGGTTTGACATGTGAGCAACCTATAAATAAAAAAAGTTCTCAGTGTTAGAGAAAGGCACCTTTTCATATAAGCTTTCATCCTTTTTAGTTCAAAATATTCACGCAGAATGAAAGCCAAGAGAGAATGAAATATTCAAAACCAGGTTTATAATAGGCATGTTACATTGTTTTTAAGATTTCTCACGGCATCTATTTTCAACAGGACTACGCAAATGTTCTAAAGCCAGCAGCTCTGGTTATTGGCTCAGATAGGTACTCAGCGGAAAAGATCTGAAGTGACAGCTATATTTCCAATGCTGCATTTACTGCATCTGTTCAATGGTTAAGCCTCCAAGGTCTGCTTTCATTTTATTCCTGCTTGAACCTCAACTGTTTTCTAGTAAAAATCCATTAGGAAGAGCAATGTTAAAATGCACTTAGATTTGCCTGACTGCCTCTTAAAAATACGACTTTGAGCCACAATCAATTTTAGATAAGATTTCTATAGATAATTTCAGTATACTGACACTTTTCTTATTAAAGCAGAAACTACAACAACAGTCTACAGGCGTATACATTAAGGCCAGTAGAATGACATAAAGTACTTTACGAGAAATATGGGGAGGGGGAAGCTGTTGGAGAAAACAAAGGCTTTCTATTAAAAAATTACAGAATACTTGACACTATAAATATCATACACCATTACTTACCAAGGGGCAGGCTTCCCAAAGGGATGCAGTGAAAGGATTAAACAGTTTTTGTGACTTATGAGCCATCTGCGGGGATTTGATTTCATTTTGGTTTTGCATGCATATCTATCACGAGAATGAATGGGCAAGCTTGTTCTACTGTAGGGGACAAACAACTATTTTTATTCTTAATCTATGCTCTGAATATGGATGTGCACAGTATTTTTCTGATAGCTAATTTCTGTCTTTTGCATGCACAAACACTTTCTCTTTCTTTTAGAGGAAAAAACTGAACATCACTCAGGATTATTTTGTGCTTTCCATCATCTGACTTTTCAGTAATGTAATTGCTATCAGTAGGCCTGCCTGACTCATTTTTCTAGTATGAAGGCTTAGTATTTTTATGATTTTATACAACACTTTTAGAAAAAGACAAGAATCTGTTTAAGTAGGTTTCCTCTTTTTTTTTTCCCACAAAATATTTTATGCTTTCATAGTCAATAAACCTGCTGGCTTTTTAGTGTTCACTCTAACGTAGTTTTAGAAGCAGGTCTGACATGGAGAAAATAGAAAATTATTTGAGATTTAGGGATTATTATTGTTTAAACAATGACCAAAAGGCAAACTCCTCACACCTTGTAAGCCACAATCATGATTCTATTTACAAGATTAAGTAAAACACCGTCTACTCTAGACATAGTAAATACTATAAATACTTATCTTTTTGGGAGAGGAGGGTACTGCTGCTGTTTATATTTATTTTAATGTTAGCCAATTGAAAGAACACACCTGCTTCTTTTTTTCTTTTATAGGCATTCTTTTTTTAATATTATATTTTCTTTTCTTTCAATTTTGTTTATACATTCAATCCTATATATCACTTAGCTTATAATTTTCCAACATGAGTACAGTTCACATCAGTCAAGTTAGGCATACTATACATGTTATCATCAACTGATAAAAATTCATTTCTGCATCCCATAAATGTCTTTCCTCACATTCTCCTCCTTCTCCCATCCTCTTCCCACACTGTATCCAGTATCTATAACTATTTTCCATGTTTCTGTATTCTCTAATCTTTCAGTTTCAGTTGTAGAGTGCGGACAGTCAGTATACATATACATACATATACATGCACATGTGTGCGTGTGTGTGTGTATGTATGTATGTGTGTGTGTGTGTGTGTATATA
>NW_006159547.1:5309653-5341601 GCF_000334495.1 Tupaia belangeri chinensis | reverse complement strand
TGTTTGGTATCCATAGTTGCTTTCCATGCTTTTATTCCCATCTTCTAATTTCTGCCATAAAGTGCAGACATTCATTATATACTGTGTGAGGACATACAATGCCTTTCTTTCATAGTCTGGCTTGTTTCACTTAGCAGTAAATCTTCCATATTTGTCCAATTTCTATCAAAAGCCAGGGTCTTGTTTTTTATGGCTGAGTAGTATTCCATAGAGTATATGTGCCACACTTTTTAAATCCATTTTTCTGTTAGTGGACATTTGGGTCATACACCTGTAAGTTTTCTTTTTTTTTTTTTTTTTATTTAAAGATGACTTATTTTCAGAATGCAAATAACTATTATTTTCACCCAGACTCTGCTTATAAATATCTCAATTATTTTATTTTGATGAAAATATTAGTTTTATTTAGCCTACAGTAACATAGCACTGAGTTAAGTATTTACTTAAGATAGGTTTTAAATAGTACACTGTGATTCCTTGCAACATGGCCATTTATAAACACTATCCCATTTGCCCCAGATGTACTGAGATGGCAACAGAATCCTAATCCCATTATTTTAAAACTATAAAACATTGATAAAATAAAAACTTTTCTCTTTTGTACTTCCCCCTATTAAGATGTTAAAATTTGAGGTTATATGGGACCAGCAGGCAGCACAGGGCTTAAGGTGCTAGACTCTGACGTGGCTGGCCATGGTTCAAGTCCTGGACCTGGCAATTTGAAACTCAGGCCAGGTGCTTTTACATGTATGTCCAAAACCCCAGGAGATGAACGGAGGAGAAGGGATTGAGGTGTGGTGAATTTCCTTGTGGGGTGACTTCTTGCTTTCTGTCTTTCTGTCAAAAAAAAAAAAAATACCTTGTAGTTATAACACAGGTATAAGGTTTGTATGCTATTTCTTTAGCTCAGTATCATTAATCCTCAGGGACTTTGTTAGGTATTTTTTGCTTAAATTCTTGTTCTTGGAACAGCAGTTAGCAAGCAGAGGTCATTATTAACTGAATGTAAGCTTTAAATACAAAAGAACATATTACATGACAACTACATACATTGCAAAATTATGGAATTCTGGACTGTGGAGGGGAAAAGTTACTTAAAACATTATTAGGGAGCAAGCTAGGTGGCATGGTGATTAAGGCAGCTGGATCCCACATGGCCCAGTGCATGTTTTTGAGTCCTGGACCTGGTGGCTTGGAAAATATACCAGAAGTGTGTGTGCATGTCCAAAATCCTGAGAAGAGAATAGAGGAGAAGGGATAGCATCATGGCCATCCTATCCTTCCAGGGATGCTTTTTCATGTTCCTCCCACCCATATCTCTCTTGGGCAAGTGCATGTGCCTAGAGCAAAAACTAAAAAAAAAAAAAAAGAGAGAACATATGGAGACAGTGGATGAGATTTGAATATTCTCAGTGAGTTGGATAATGGTATTGTATCAGTGGAAAAAATAATTAAAGAGTCAAAGAAATTAAATTATTTTCCTCTTTCGTGTTTAACCTTTGACAGCTATTTAGGAGCCTTAGCCCACCCTCATTATGAGAGAAGCAAGTGTTTATTAACAAAAAGTTTTAAAAGCTGGGGGAAGGAGGCAGATGGTGATACATGTGCCTATAATCTGGGGATGGTTGAGGTTGGAGGTGGAGTGCAGTGTCAAGATCCTCCTGGGGGTTTCTTTCTCTTTTTCCTGTATTTTTTGCTAATGAAATAAATTAATTTAAAAAAAAAATAAAGGAGAGGTGGGGATAAAGGAGCTACATAGTCTACTGTTGTGACACTTTAATATACAAGTCAACAAATACTAAAACATTTGCTGGCAGTTGGAGTTACAATATCACACACTGGGTTCAATCATGTTTAACATTTTCATTATACTCAAAATAATTATTTTAGAATGGGGGATGATAATGAGGCAAATGGCACTAAGTCAGGAGAGCCAGTAGGTACCTTGAAAAGGAAAGATGGAAATTAATTAAATGTGAAGCTTGGGAAAATTAATTGGGACTGAAAGAAGATAAGGGCACTATCAAAGCATGAGGAAATAAAACTATTTTTGAAAGAGTTAGCAAAAATGCTCAATGAACACACCTAACAGAATAGCAATCTGTCGAAACATGAGTGGCAGAAGCAGAACTGTGCCCGTGGGGACCTCTTTTGGCCTGCAGACTATATAGAGCCTGTCATACAAATAAATGTTTGTTGAATGAATGATATTGCATATTGACAAAAGTAAAATTTTATATCATATAATCCTAGTTCTGACTCTGCTTCTTTCCATTTCGTGACCTTAGGCAAATCAACATTGATTCGTTGACCTCAATTTTATGAGCTGTAAAATGAGAGACTGGGAAAAGGTGATTCTCCAAGGTACCTCCCAGCTCTTACTGTTTCTGTATTCGATTCTGTTTATTAAAATGTGCAACTGTGAATGTTTTTGTAGAAAAGAAAAGCCTGGTTTTTATATGATGAGAAATGGAGAAAAATAGAAAAACTGAATAAAAGAGCAATGAACTGATTCAAGAAATGAAAAATAAATCCCATCAAGAGACTTTAACACAGAAGAGAGAATGATAAAAGGGATTTTTAGCTTTTGTATGTATGAAGCAGCATTGATATTTAGAAGCTGATTATTGATATAGGCATGCAGATGCGGAAATCTTTGTTCTCTATTGTAATCAAAGTGCTTCCACATTCAGAATTCCAAGTGACTAGAAATCAGGATTGTTAACAATGAGTGATAACATGGCAGGGGTTTATATAAATGTTCTTTGACTATAAGGTTCTAGAATTAAGACTGCCCATTTTAGAGAAGAGAAAGCTGAAGAAACTCTTAGGATCTACATTTAATTCTATGAAGCATTATCTAATTCAAAACCCATCTGGTACAAGACCCAGCATCTCCACGAAGCATTCCATATCAGCACTGGCTTCCTCATATGTTGTCTTTCCTACAAGCTTGTCAGACTACATTCTGTGACACAGAATTCATCACATTACACATGATCTAATTTTCTCCAATTTCATATTATGTTTTCAAACTAGAGGTGGCCATATGTCACATATTTGTGTTTCTCTACAATAAGGTGGAACTTAAAATAAGTAGATAATCAGTGAACAATCATCAAAAGATGGAGATGGGCAGGATACACTCTGAGCTCAGAAAATGGACAGAAATACAGATTCACACTGCCAAAATGACTTCTTGGCCATCAAACATGGTTGGCAAGTCTGGGACTTCTGTGATGCTTTATCTTGCTTTCTTCTTGCTGACATATTTTCCTAGATTTTTTTTTTTTGAGGGTAGCAAGGCTGAAAATTTTTCATGTAGGAGTCAGAGGTGCACAGTTCTTTGAGAGAGGTCTACTTAAATAGCTTTAAGAGAACCTAATCCTATTACCTGAACTCTATCTGCCTCTAGAGTTGGCCTCACTGCAGAGATGAGTAGGGGGCCATTTACTCAACTTTATCAGAACAGAGCAGAATGTCTCTTATGATTCTATGTTCAAGGCATGACCACCATAGCCAAATACCATAAGAAAACTGGAGAAGCAGTGACGGTAGAATCAGGGTCTCTGTGAGCAGGAAGTAGTAGGTAAATGAAGGGAGCTACAAAAAGGGACAGAAACAAATGGGAGAGAATCTTAAAAAGTTGGTCCATACAGAGGGTTTGATTTCTATATGGATTCTGGTACTCCCATAATTAGAGACTGTAGAGAATATTTAGATATTTAGATACAGCATTGCTTACTTTATAAAAAGGATAAACTAAATATCTTCACAAAAGGATCGCTGATAACTAAAAGTTCTGGATGTTTCCTGACAGGAAGAGGGTGTTTGTAAAATGACAAGAAATAAAAATAAGTTGACCTAACTTTCTCAGTTTTTTGAGTAGATGAGTGGAGAGGGTGCAATTTTCTTCACACATTTAAGGCTGACGATGAGAGAATGATCTACTTATCTTGATTTGCTACACCCAGCAATACATCATTGAACAAGTAGGATGTTGAAATAGGTCAAGAGATCTCAGCCTCTGCCCTTCTATTATGGTTGGCTCATCTTTGGGACTTTGGTTTGCTCTGAGTTTGTTTCTGTGACACCACATCATGGCACTCATGGGAAGATACCAAGTTGCAAAGGCAAGGCCAGCTAAGAAGTGATCTTTGATATCTTCTATGATACATTCATATGGGAACAGTTGAAGAATCAAAATATAGAATACAAAATTACTTGTGTTAAAATTGTCCTTAAGACGCTGTCTTTATATCTTTAAGACAGCAGGTTACAGGTAAATCAAAAGAGCATATAAATATAAAAACAATACAAATCAGTTTACAAGTATTTTGGACATTTACATTCACATTGTAGGAGGTTATATGCCTATTTTTGGAACAGTTGCACAGTTTAAAAAATTTATAACTGCTCTTGCATAAGCTGCATTCTGCTGACTGCATATGTTTATCACATTCATCTTCACAAGAAAATGGTAACGTAGGTGACAAAGCTGTCTATTTACATAGGACCAACCTCAGTTCACAACTTCTTTGGAGTTAGAAAGTGGTGGAGCCAGGATCTAAATTCAGTTCTGTTGGTATCTAAAGCCTGCTTTTCCCTTGCAAGAAGGTCTCTGCAGTGCTAGATTACTTTGAAAAGGTAGCAAACCTATTTTCTAGAACTTTTTACACAACTGATTAAATGTATTTTTTAAAAAATAGATTTGTTGCCATAGGGTGTATACACTCTCTGGAGAGAGAGACAGAGAAAAAGAGACAGAAAGAGGGAAACTGGGAAATCATTCCCTCCTGGGGAGGGGGGGGATGTTCATGCCACAGTCTTCCCTCCTCCATTCTCTTCTTGTGATTTTGGACATGCATACACACATGCCTAGCATGATTTTCAAGCCACTGGGTCCAGGACTTGAACCATGGTCGACCATATGGGAGTCTAGTGCCGTAACTACAATGTCACCTATTGCCCCCCTCCCACAACTTATTGGATGTATTATCTTGAAACATTTCATATGAGTTTTCTTTATTTTAATTGATTAATCTGTAAAATGGGGATAAAATACTACTTACCCAAGGGAAAGGAACTAGATGAACTGATTTTTGAGATCTTTGATTTCTAAAAGTAACTGAACATATCTAATCTTAAAGAAACAAAAGCCTTACAAAAGGCTATGACATCAATTAACAAAAGATTCCAAAATCAACACAATAGGTTCATCTACATATGATATTTAATATTGCAGAACTGCCTTCAAGATATACTTATATGAAGTATGAAACACTTGTCCAAGTACATTTAATCCAGAAAATCTGTCCACCAAGTTCATGTAGTATTATGTTATGCAAGAAATAAAGCTGTATGACTATGGAGTATAATTTTCTCTTAATTAGAGTCTGAAAAACAGGTATGAATAAGTTAAGGTCTAAGTAGTAGAGAAATGGATAAGAGACTAGTAAAAGATGCTGACTTGAAAATGTAAAAGACACATTAACTGAAAGTCACATTCTTTTAAAAACTATAGCATTTTTTAAATCCTAAAAATCCTAAAAGTAAACATTTCCATTACTTTTGGATAAAACACATTTTAAAGTTCTGAGATTTTGGATGTGTAATGTTGGAAATGGTAAGAATTTTAGAGAATCAAATGGGATTTCCATTCTGAAACTGAATACGCATGGAGGCATAGCTTTGGAATAGCAGACTCTAGATCTGCCATCCACATATGAAACTGGACTAATAAATAGAAAAGATCAAGGTTAGGATAGGATTCAAGGAAAGAAGCTCTCCATAAGTAAGAATCAACGACCTAATTCTGCTAAAATTATTTCTTTTTTAAAATGATCATAAACACACCACCATGAAATTCTATATCAATGCTCTATTCTGAGAAAAATTAAAAGATACACATGCATACACACACCTCTAAATATGTCTGACAGAAATGTAGAACAGTCATCAAATTACATGATGGAGGCCAATTTCGACGGTACAGTAGAAACGTTCTGCTCAAGAGAAGTTGGATCCATACAAAAGATCAGGTTCAATTCACAGTAAACCTGTCATGCTGGGTGTGTGCCCATTATTGTAGCTGACTGGGAAGTTTGGGGGTGTAGAGATTGTGGCATGAGACCCTGTAGAAGGTGCTTGTCTTTCTCTTTGTCTCTGTCTGTCTCTCACTCTCATGAAAGATTGAAAATTTAAAAATAATGAGAAATGTACCATTAAATATACTAAATTTTTCAGTAGAGAAAGCAATTGGGTGCTTTAGCATTAGAGATTTGCGGAAGAGTTCAATACAATTTCACTTAAGATTTTGACACTATTTTACTTGGTTTGAAAGAAACTCTCATTTCACCCATGAAATGATATAATGAATAAAATAACAGCAGATCAAGTGAGGCAATAACATGGATGAGCTGTTTTCTCGGCTTCCACTCTTTGATCCTTCAGGTGTCTAATGTGAATGGCAACTAATTTTCACTGACAAAAGAATATGTTCAAGAAAGAGAAATATCAGACTAATTCCTAGAGTGGCAAATTTTCAAGGAAGTAGGAACTGTAGGCAGGGATTATAAAGGTCTGAGATTTGGGACCTCTGAAATAAAACTCAAGTGAAGAGACCAATCTTCAATTTATTTATAAGTTTGTATTTATTTATTTATTTATTCATTCATTCATTCATTCATTCATTCATTCACTTATTAATTCCAGGGCTGAAAGAGAGAGGGGGAGAAAGAGAGAGAGAGAGAGAAGTAGAGACAAAGATACACATCCCCAATAGGGTCTTGATCCTGTTATCCACTCCGCAGCGTTAGCCAGCATGGATCACAGGGTACACGTGAGCCTGGTGTACTCAGGGAGGTCTCCAAATGTAAACTGTCAATCTGCTGCATTGATCTGCTTCACAGAGCATTGTGTTTCACTGCTGTGCCACATCCAGGCCTCGGTCTCCAATTTAAAGTTAAATATCTTATTTATCAGGTCAGCAATGGTATGGTGGTTGACACAGATGGATCCCACATGGCAATTGTGCAGTTAGAGTTTCAGGCCTCCTCTCTCTCTCTCTCTCACTGATGAGTATACATGCTTTCTAGCAAAAATGAAAAATGTTATTTATTTTAAACTAGATGTAGGCTGCAGCATTCTTTTTAATGGTATGCATATGGGATATAATCAAATCTAGGCTCTACACACATTCAGCTTTTTCAACATTGAACATTATAGTTTATGGTGCACATTTGTTGATAGTTCTGCTAACTTTTTGAAATATGCATTAAATTATCCTGATTTTACTTTGCTGTGATCCACCTTCTTATAGCCTCTGCGCCTTACTTATTTGCATTCTTGTGTTCATTATACATTTTGTTTTTTTCGTGAACTCCTACGCAAGCAGCTTCTGGTTTCTACCTCTACTCTATTTATATGCTTTTAGGTCCTTCAGTTTCTACCATAGAGTTTGAACATCTAGCATGTTAGCATATTAAGTGGGGACATACAGTCTTTGTCTTTCATAGCCTGGCTAATTTCTCTTAGTATTGTATCTTCTGGGTTTACCCATGTTGTGTCAAATAAGATTTTGTTCTTCTTTCTGGCTAACTATTAAAAATATTTTATAATTACATACTATAACAAATGTATTTTTGCTGTTTTTCAGTGTTACATTGTGATATTGGCCATAGATAACCCTAGCATTGTAATTTCCTTTTTAGTTATACTTCAAGATTCTACTATTTTTGAAAAGAAACTGATTTTATTATAATCACTTCGATATCCTAGAAGTAGGGAGGAATCAGAAAATAATCATATAATAATTCACTTTCAGAAACTTTAATAGAATCTTTGTAATTCCATCTACCACATGTGGATTTTTAATTTTACTAAGAATTGTAACATGAACTAAAATGTCAACATAATGAAATCACTCAAATGCTAACTGTATTAAGAATAGTAAACTTCATTGGTAGATGTTGATGTGAAGATCAGACCTTCCTAGTTGAATACAAATCACAGACTTATTGTCAATAAACTGGAGGTAACAAGCGAAGCCAAAATCCCACCTCTATAAACAGACCAGTCTCAGTAGTGTTTCCTATGATATTATTCCACATGTCCTGTGGTATAAAAAGTAGAAAATAAGGTCCCTGCTCATAAAATTATATGTATATGTATGTGTATGTATATATGTATCTATCTCATTTGGTGAATTAAATTGACATTTGTGTTTGTTGTTGTTTAACCCCACAACAATTGAAGCTCTCAAGAGATCCTACATAATTCATCCTCAATTCACAGTATCTAACACATCGCCTGGCATATATGAAGCACTAAATAAATGTTGGTTGAACTAAAGTTTTCAACAACCCGGTTGGTCTCATTTTTCTACACAGCATCCTCTCACCAAGAATGTACTGTGCCAATTTCGTGGTACAGCTGACTCATGGAACTGCCATTACACTAAATGCTAGTAATGCTCCTGATTTTTATGTGCACATGAAAAAAAATTATTGATTTCTGTAGGATATGTCATTATTACACAGACCATGGAAATAACTTCTAATTATTTTTCACATTTATTTACTTTGACTTATAACTTGTATATTTTTGTAAATGTTACACGAAGTCTGTATAATTAAATATACTTTTTGACCATCCATAGAAAAGAAAAGGGACACAGAAGATACTTTGCCATATGTGGTTATATACTCTAGACATTTCCCAATGAGTAGGCATCCCCAAAACAGGATATATCTTATTCTATACTATCCCATTTTTTAACCCCATATCTGATAACTGTAATTCACTAAATCTTAGCTTCTTGCTTATTAGCTATATGCTTACTCATTTATCTTTTAAGTTCTATGAAAAAGACCCAGGATTAATTTTGTGATGTGTTTAATATGAAAGTTACATGTAAGATATGAACAAGAGTCATCAAATTTGTAGGGAGTAAGAGATGATTGAATTGGTGTTTGGGGATATCTGACCTACATACAATTATCCTACATTTTCTGACAAGCTTTAATAGATCCCACAATCCTGAGACATTTTTTTTTCTGTGACACAATGCTCATGCTCATTTCTTTAAAGGAAGCAAATGCCAAGAATACAAGTTATGGAAGACCCGATCAACACATTAGGCGTATAAACTACAACTTCAAATTCTACATTAGTTTCTAAGATTGAAAATCAGAAGTATTTACAAGAGCTGTAAAATGAAATTTACATGCCACTTTTACTAAGTCAGGAAAATGTTCTCATCATTGACTTTTCTTTTTGACATCTTTTATTGGTAGAAAGTCCTTGAAATCTGGTATTTAACACAGCTCATCTCAATTTGGCACTTCTTTTTTATTCGTTTTCTTTTAATTGCTGGAGAGCACATACATGTGCGTTTATGAGGGGGGGAGAGAAAGAGAGACACAGATAAAGAGAGAGAGAGACAGAGATACTTAGGGAGAGAGAAAACACCTCTCAGTGGGGAGTAGTCACACTACAATATTTTTTCTCCATTTCTTCAACCATCAGGATTTGGGGGATGTGTGTACACGTATGCAACATATTTTTCAAGCTGCTGGAGCCAGGGTTCAAACTGCAGTTAGCCATGTGGGATTCGACTACCAGTGTATAGCATTTAATACTCTGCTATGGGGCTAGCACAATAATGTCACTTTTAAAATAAGACATTTACTATAGGAGGAATCAAAAAATTGTAGCATTAATTGCTAATTCAATGTAAGTAATATCATTCTGATAATTATTTCAAATTAACCTAGATTGTATTGATAAGCTGATTTTAATGGATGTTATTTACATGAATCAGTCTATAAAATTTAGGTTTTATTCTGTACTCTAATATGCATGTCTTATTCTTTCTGGAATAGAGATAAATGAAGAACAGCCCTAAAAGTGTAGCTGGTGGTTGTGGGAAATGAATGTGCACTGAAAATAAGAATGGAAGTATTCCATAACTCTACTGGAGATGTGTTATACTTCTGAAGAAAACTCTCTTGTCTTATCTAAATCCAGTTATTATTTAAAGAAAATGCAGGTATACTTTTAAGACAAAGTAGAACTGACACTATTATTCTACCCCTCCACTTAATTTAAACAAAAACCAGAAAAAAAAGTTATTTTGTGAAATCCTCACCAAAGTAATTGATTTAATTCACTCACAATACATATTTATTCAATATATCTTGACAGAATATTTTGAGCAAGGTGTTTTCTCAAGCACTGTTCAAAATACAAAAATAAGAAACCTCAGGGAAGTTTTACTCTCAAGAAATTTTAATCCAGAAGATGGAGCAGAACAGAAGTTAACCCCATTTATCTACCAAAGAAGACTATTGTGAGGTTTCTACACCTGCAAACTAAAGCCCCATGGAATAACCAAGCTCTAATGGCACAGGTGCTTGGAAGATGGTCATTCGCTCTCTGATTTTTGAGAAAGAGGAAGGTTTCAATTAGAGGTGTTAGACACGGAGGAGAAAAGTCACAGAGGGAAAAATGTACTAGGCATGTCTGGATCCTAGACAGTAGGTTGGTATGACAGGAAAACAAGGACAGTATGAGAGGGAGAACTAAAAATGGAAAAGTAAATTGGACTATATCATAGACAATCTTAAAATAAGATCACAGAAAGCAACAAGGAACAAATACATGTATCACAAGGGAACAGTGAAGCACTCAGATAAATATAGCACAAGAATTCAGGAGGCCAGGTGGTGATTCATTGGTAACATAACTGGATCCACATGGAAAATGTCATGGGTTCATATCCTGGGGTCTCCCTGAGCACGCCTATGATTTGTGGTGGTCAGGACTGGGTGTGTATTGTGATGTGGAGACTCTGTTGAGAGTGTCTGTCTCTTTCTTTCTGTGTCTTTCACAAAATAAAATACACAAACAAACAGAAAAAAAAATTTGATTGTATTTGCTTGACTAGGTAATGCTGTATGTAACTTTGAGGAACAAAAATATTTAAATGAAATATATAAGGCAAATATTAAAAAGTGAATTACTAGTGTAAATCTTTTTTCCTTCACAGGTTACTTAACACTGAAATTTGTTGAGGAGAAAGACATGGCCTGATTTTAAAATCTCATTATTTTCTATGGTTTATTTAGTATTGCAGTGCCAAGATGTACCCATGAAGAAAATGTGAATAGCAAAGGCAAAATGATAAAAAAAAAATTAGGGACCAGCAGTTGATGCAATGGCTATATCGCTGGACTCCCACGTAGTTGAATGCGGTTCAAGTCCCGGACCAGGTGGCTTAAACTCACGCCAGGCACATGCACATGTATGTTCAAGATCCTGAGAGGAGAATGGAGGAGAAGGGTTTGCAGCGTGGCATCACCCCTGGGGGGGATGATTTCTCACTTTTGGTCTCTCTGTCTCTCTGTCCTTCTGGAGAGTGCACATGCCCTATAGCAAAAACCTTCCTCCCTCAAAACAAAACAAAACAAACATTAAATATAGGACACTTAAATATTTTAGACTTTATACTATACATATGACTATCAACATAACATTCAATTAAGGTTCCTATTCTTTCCACATTTGAGAAAAGAAAATCATTTTGATAAGACAATTGTTTATAAAATTATCTTTACTTATAAAGTATTACTGTAGGACTTCTTAAGCATTTATTACAGTTATAATTAATTAATTAACTTACAATTATCATGTAACCTTCTTTGCTCACACTTAGCACATCTATATAAATAAAACTTCATTTAAGGCTCATTAGCTAGAGAATAGCATTACATGCATGGAAAATGTTTTAATTTCACTAAATTAATCACCAAGTCAGAAGGTACAAATGTTTCTGAATCTGTATGGTTGGAAGAGGGCAGAGTGTATGTTTGGCTTTATATTTTACTTAGATTTTCTATTTGCTCAGTTTTGAGAAGCATTCAGAAACACGCTTCTCTAGTACTACGACCTTCCAGAATAACTTTAATCACTTCATTACTTTTTGCTGATTTGTATAGTGCAGCACACTAGCACAGTGTGTAGATTAAAAAAGAAAAGAAAACAATTTGCGCTGTCGATGCTGATGTATAGAGTAATTTTCTCAGACTTTTTCAATGCAATCTGCAAATGCATTAACAGAGGCTATAAAGCAAAAACAATCTGCACTACCCATAACACACAAGGGCAAGATATTGAAAAGTTTGAAAGCATAATTGATATCTGCATTAGTAGAAATTACCTAGGAACAAGAAAGTATCCTACTGCCATATAAGACTTCAAAAACCAAATACATCTTGTACAGCTCCCTGCATAAGAGAGCAGTTTTACAGCCACTGAATATAGGAAAATGAAATATTTGTGTGACTATTGTTAACATAAAGGTTCCTTTGAAATAATGCTCTTAGAAAATCTATTACTGTTATTAATCCATCTCGAATACAAGAACCCCTACATATATTTTCTATTTCTTATTCCCATTTCGACTACTCTATTGCTCTTGAGACAAGGTCAGCAATAAAGTGTAGTTTTTACTTAAACAAAAGCATAACATCTTCACTCTACTATACAGTGATAATACTTACATATAGCCTTGCTTATTGAATGTCTTTATTGGCTCTCAATATCATCTTTAAGGAAACAGTATATTTTAGAACAAAAATAAGCTATATTAACCATTTACAAATTTCACTTAAATGGCTAATACAGTGTTATAATTATTTTCATTTGGGGAAAGAATAGGTCATTCATATGGCTTTAATTACTTCTCCTTCTCATGCCAGAATTGATGTGCATGTCGGTGTGTGTGTGTGTGCACGGGCACGTGTGTGTGTGTGTGTGACGTGTGTGTGTGTGTGCATGGGCACGTGTGTGTGTGTGTGTGTGTGAGAGAGAGAGAGAGAGAACGAACTACCTCTCAAGGGGTCTGGTCATGCTGCAATCCCCTTTCTGCTCAATTCCTCGTCCCATAAGGATCCTGGGCACGTGCGTGTACTCCAGCATGCTTTTCTAGCTCTCTTGGGGCAGGGACTGGAACCACGGGAGTCAACATCCAACAAAGATGTATTGGGGGTCTATGATGTGCAGGTATAGTGCTAAATGCCCTGAATACAAAGGCACCCAGTGCATACATGACTTTATACTCACGGCAAGCTCTTTAATGACCACATGTGCTCTAATTTTCTCTATGGAAAAACCTTGAATAGCTATACATGTAGTTTATTTCTGTTTTAAAAATTTAAAACCATAAAGTATTAGTCTGCCTAGGACTATGCATTATGTTATAGCATTTATACCCAAGATTTTAGAAGACAGGCCAACAATATAAGAGAAGATTCTCTTTAAGAGTATATTTTTCTATTGGAGTAAAGAAATATCTGATGTGGCCTAACACAGCAGAACAGAAATGATCATCTACAGGAAGAAAACAGAAATGTCTTTGAACACACAATGAGCTTTTTTGGTTTCCTGACATTGTCTATCATGTTCATCATAGAATCATCTTTAAGGTGATAAAAATTATCTGTATTTCTTCTACAGTATTATTTGAAGAGCAAGTGGTGATGTCATCTTATTGACTTGGTAATAATATCAATGTTCCTTTAATTCTCTTTTATTCTTATCAAATGTGGAGATCTTTAACATTTATACTAAGCTTACAAAAAGCAAAAGACAAGTTTAACATATACAACCTGAGAATATGTAAGGAGATATATCCATCTATAGGCAGGCTATCTGATCACAAAAACTTGACTGTTTGATGTGGCTACACTCGTCTCCATTTGTTTAAAGCAAATTTAGGATAATCAGAGTGATGCAAAACCTTTTATTCCAAATACAGTTTACCCTAGTAAAGCTTATTTAAGTTTTGAAATAATTAACTTCCATTGTATTAAGTTAAAATATTTAAAGAAGATCACATTTTAGATCAACTTGTTCTGAGAAAGAAGGAACTCATTTTTTACAGATCACAAATTGTTTCCAAGTACATATGACTGTTAATTGGTTATAAGCTTTGGTTATTTTTTTATTTTAGTTTTTTAAAAATTTTTTTGCCATAGGGTGGGTGCATTCACTGGAGACAGACAGAGCAAGAGGGAGATAGAGAAGGGGAAAGTGAGAAATTACCCTCCAGGGGTAATGGCCAGGCAACAATCTCTTCTCCCTCATTTTCCTATCAGGATTTTGGGCACATACACAGATGTGCCCAGATGATTTTAAGTTGCTGGGTCTGTAATATTTTCCCTTCTATTTCTCCACACCGTTGGCATCTTGGGCACACACACATGTGCCGAGCACGTTTTTCAAGTCACTGGGACTGGGATTCAAATGATCTGTTTGGCTATGTGAGATCTAGCTTGCTTAACCATCAGGCCACAGAGGCAATCCTCAAGATTTTGTTTTTAACCCTCTCTATGCATTTATTCTTGATTCATAAAAGGTTTTATATTTATATGTGTAAACACACACACACACACGTCTGAATGTCATTTTACTTTGCTAGAGAATGGATGTGCTTGCCAGAAAAAGAGAGAAAGAAGGAAGTGAAAAAGCATTTTCCATGAAACATAGTCAGGCTGCGATCCCCTCTCTCACATTTCTCCTCCCTTTCAGGATTTTGGGCATGGACACAAAGGTGCCTAGTCTGTTTTTTCAAGTCAAAAGCTGTGGGCCTTGAATCACACAATTGTCCATCTAGGACTTAGCCACCTTAATCATGAGGCCATGGACTGCCCCCCCCAAATATATTTAAGTATTATATATAATGTATGTAAATGTGTATGTGCATACACACTTATTTTTTGAGTACCTTCTATATGATAGATTGTATGTATAGTTAAGTAGGACAGACCAGGTCCTTATGCTCATGGAATCAATAAGAAATGGAATCAACCTAACTCCAGGTAGTAGCAGTGGCTATGCAGAAAAAACCCCACAGGCAAAGCTTAAAATAAGCTGGGGGCAGACAGGACAACCAATTTACTACAGGGTCTATAGGGTGGTCAGAAAAGGCCTCTCTGGAAAGATAGGTATATAAACAACATAAATATATTACTCAGAGACCAAAGCAGGGTGAGAAAAGACATTCAGGATGAAGGTCCATCAATTTCCAGGTGGAGAGAGCTAGAAGCACAATAGCTTGAGATAGGAGAGAACTACTGAGCTCAAGAAACAGAAAAAGAGCAAGAACACAGGTTCATTTAAAAATAGCAGAATATAAATCCAGAAATGGGGCTGTTGGATTACACAATAATTTATTTTTAATTTTTTGAGGATCTTCCATAATGGTTGTAACAATTTGCATTCTTGTCAACAGTATGTAAGGGCTCCCTTTTCTCCATACCCTCACCAACACCTCATCCTTTGTATGTCAGCCATCTAAATAGGTGTGATGTAATATCATTGTGGTTTTGACATTTCCAAAGGAAATGAAATCAGTGTCTCCAGGATATCTGTATTTCAATGTTACTGTGGCATTATTCACATCAACCAAGATAACGAAATGGTCTATGAAATTAAGAGATGAATAGGGCCCCCCAAAAAAGTGGCATAAATTTGCAATGGAGTATTATTTGGTTATTAGAAACAAACAAACAAACAAACAAACAAAAAGCAGAAAGAGGGTCCAGGAGGTGGTCCAAGGGTTGAGGGGCTGGACTCTTGCACGGTCAACTGCAATTCAAGTTCCGAACCCAGCAGCTTGAAAATCAAGCCGGGTACATGTGCATGCATGTGAAAATCCCAAGAAGATAATAGCGAAAGGATTGTGGTGTGGCCATCCCCCTGAGGGGTGATTTCTCATTTTTCCTCACTCTATCTCTCTCTGTCTCTCTCTGGAGAGTTCAAGTATCCTATGGTAAAAACCTAAAAATAAAACAAGAAATGAAACAAGAAAATACTGACATTTGCAATAAAATGTGTGCATCTGGAGGATATTATGCTAAATGAAAAAAGCCAGGCACACAAAGACAAATTCTTTATGATGTCACTTATATATGAAACCTAAATAATTAAACTTATAGAAGTGGAAATATAAAACAGTGATTATTGGGTAATTTGTGAGAGAAATGGAGAGTGTTGGATTTAGGGCAAAAAAACTTTTAGTTGTAAGAGGAACGAGTTATGGAAGCAGAGGGTATTGTATGGGTGGTGAGGAATATGTTACTTTATGATTGTGGTAATCATTATGCAATGTGCACATATATTAAATTACTATGTTGTACACCTAGAATATATGAAAACTTATATGTCAATTAAACATTTGAAAAAGAGAGTAAAGCATTTTCTAAATATTATCAGACTATTGTGTGAATACATTCAAAAGTTCCATAAAAGGATATCTAATGCTGTATAGATTTCCCAAGTACTTTAGCTACAGTGTAAAAGCTAAAAATCAATCAATCAATAAGCCAGGTGATTCAAATGAAATAAAAATATATCCATTTACATTTTTAAAATGACTTTTTGCTTTTCTTAACTGCAAAAAAGGAATTTGTTATTGAGGAAGAACCTGTTAAATGGCTAGGAATGAACAATTTTTTCTAGTGATCAATATACAAATGCATTACACATTTACGGAATGCAACTACCCATATGAGTCTTCTCTTCCTCAGTTCTCTAACTAGAACACTAAAGACTCCTTGATCAGAAAGCAGTCGTAACACTGAACACTGGAATATGTTTATGGAACAGACCTAACTTCTTTTTTTTAAATTTTATTTATTCATTTATTTATTTTTAACTTGACGAGAGAGAGAGAGAGAGAGAGAGAGAGAGCGAGCGAGCAAGCGAGGGAGAGCAAACAAGCCACCAGGTCCAGGACTCGAACTGTGGTCGACCATGTGGGAGTGTCCAGAGCCCTAACCACCATGCCACCTGCTGGTCCCCCTAATTTCTATTCTCAACAGATTAATAACTTTCTTCCTTCTTGAAAGCATTCAAACAGAAGCATAAACTGCTGTGGTCAATCTGTTAGCTTACAATTACAAAAGAAAGCAATTTAACATTCTGAAATAGTAATTTTTCCCTTAAAATTATGAGAAACTCAAATAAATGATGCATAAAATTAACAAATAAAGCTTTAAAATATAATTCTTTATTATGATATTATGCCAGAGGCATTTATATTTCAAGGGGCTTTTTGAATAGCTGTTTTCCGTCTCTTCTATCTAGCACTAACAGAATGATTCATTTTGAAGTAGTTGCGTACTCATGTACATATAAGCTACCTCCCTTTGTAAAATCAATACAATCTTCCAAACTATGTATGTGTGTTTCAATATTACCAACACATTATAAAATGTCACTTTCATAGACACAATGTGTGGTATTAAAAATAAAAGCTCTGCAGTCAGGTGAACAGTTTATAACATTTGATATCATCTAACAGCTACTGCACACACATAAACATAAGTGTATATTGTATACACTGAAGAATAAAATACACAGCACACATATACATATGTAAATACATAAATATGAGTGCATACACAAAACACATATATATCACATGTTTGATAATGTGGTATATATGTGATAATGTGGTATATATGTGAGCATACACCTAAGAAATCAATCATTGTTTTATTCTACATGATAAAATGACTAGAAGTTTGACACAAAGTGTATTCCTGGTTCTTCTCTCCAGAACAGAGTCTGGAATAATATCCCCAAAGCAAGCTATTAAACTTAGTGCCTCTTGATTTAAAAGAGCCATTGGAAACACCAAGATTCAATATAATTTAAGCATCATTTCCAGGCTTCCCAATGCTTCTATAAAACTCAATGAGCAAATACCATTACAGTTTTGGCTTTGAGTTTAAGAGTTTAAAAGTCAACCTAGAGGAAATGGAATCATATTGATGAGGCTCATGATTCACATTGAAATAAATGTAATGATGGCTCAAATATATATACATATCATTCATATATATGATACATACATACATACACACACACACACACACACACACACACACACACACACACACACACACACACACACACACACACACACACACACACACACACACACACACACACACACACACACACACACACACACACATATATTGCATCTAAGAGAAAATTACTCTGATTTCCGGCTTAATACATACATTATGTCAAAATACTGCTAGACAGATCATAACTGCCAGAATGGTAAAACCATGCATAGGGCTTTGTATATAAAATAAACACTCACATTTGTTGTATACAATGATTAATGTACTTTCATATTTAGTAGTCACAATAATTAATTAAACAATGTACATAAGAGTTTCAGTTCCTGAAAATATGCATTCTATCTGCCTAAAGATAAGCATATTTTAGTTATGTATGTTCTGTTTGGCAATTGACTATCAAAGGGTAACAATAAATGCAGGATGCATTACCTACTGTCCTGGAACTATTAAAAATGATGAAAATATATGACCAACAAGCAGGAATCCTAGAAGACAATAAATAAATAATTTCAAGAAAACTATAGATAGGACTAAATTTTCCTTTAGCTTCATTTCCTGTTCCAAATTCATCCTTAATCACTACTAATTGAAACTACAGCACATCTGTCAACCCAAGACATCATGGTGGCATCCCCCTGAAGACACGATCTTGCTAAGCTCAACAAGGACAATAGAATGTACTCTAGAAAGAAATCTCCAAAGAAGAGCAGGGATCTTGCCTGCTTTTTAAACTTATCAGTAAATATTTGTTGAATGAATGTATGTTAAACAAACTCCTTAGGATTTTATTCCCAGTTTAGGGCTTTACGATGTAGACATTCAATTAATATTTGATTTTTAAATTTTAAATGAACATAGTCACTCCCCACTTCATGACCTACATGTCTAATAACTACTCTGATTTAGCATCTATTTTTCCAGAGCAGGGAATTCCCCCTTTTTAGTCTGTATGCGTCTTGGGAATTCCCTTTCTCAGTTTTTTATCTCATTCCAGAGTCAGTTAGTACTCACTACCTGAAATATATGAAATCATGAAAGACTACACACTTTGCTTTTAAATTTGTACTTTCTTATGTACTTGTGGTAGTATTCAGAATTTAAAAAAATAATTATGCTGGGTTTATATTATTGTGTTTTGGTGTGCCTTGTCACTTTCTGGTGCTTAATGTATACTTTTTTGTATGGAGAGAATTATGTTATTCTAGTGTGGTGTTGCATGATATCTACTGAAAAATACATATCGTAAGGCTCCACAACACACAAGACATCACCTTTAAGTTCCTCACTTCCAGACCTATTCGCTCAACAACGTCATTATAGGAACAGAACTTCATCATTAAAAGAAGATTGTCTGTAAATACTTACATTTCTCTGGGATGATAAAGATGCACTATACATTACAATAACATCATGACATTTGAAACTTGGGCTTTGGATGAAAACCCAACATTTAATCTTGACCAACTGAACATAAATAATCTCTATCTGTTGAAGCAGCACAGCCCTGGGTACTGTAGTCATTTCTGGCATTAGGCAATACACATAAGCAAGCAGGAGCTTGGGGTAGGTTTTCTCTAAACCATCCTTGAATTTGTCTTGCTGCTTGCTGGCCAGACACCTCTTTCAGCCTCATTTCCCAGCAAATTAAGTCCTTGAATTATCCTTCAGTGAATGAGTTCTTTCTATTCCCAGTTTAAATTTCCTGGAATCCCTGCTAGACATTCATGACTGGGTAGAGACCTATGCATTTTCATTTGTTAGCTCTTCACACTTCCTCCCTTAACCTTGCGAAAACAGCTGGTCTCCTCCTCTGTGGGGTTATAATGCCCTTCCAGGCAGTCCTTTCAAAAGATATTTGAAACAGCTCTACCTACAGAGTCGGTAATACTATCGCATAAATGTGGCATTTTCTGATAAGGACGACTGTCCTGTGGTTATATAAGAAAACATCCTTATTCGCAGGAAATACACACTGCAGTATTTATGGGTAAAGATGCATGATATCTCCAATCTACAGGGAAATATTTCAGAAAGAAAAGTGTGTGAAGAGAGCGGGAGATAAAAGAAATGGATACTGATGAAGCAAAGATGACATACAAGCAACTGATGAATCTTGACGATGAATATATGGGAATTTTTGTTTTATTGTTTTACAATTTTTCTCTAAGTGTGAAATGACATAATATAATTAGGTAATAATAAATGTATTATTATGAATTCTAAAATATGTAATAACAGAAAAAATTTAAAATGTGACTAAAAGCAATGGCAACTCCAGCGGGTTCTTCTATATCTGGTCCCAGAGAAACACTGATCATTCTTGACTTTGTCAGCCGCCATGAATACAGATTACTCTAAGGAAGTCTCCAATTCATGTCCCTGCATTTGAGGCCTGAGCCAGTCACAAGATCTCACTTATGGCTTTTCCTGCTGTGGGGCCTCAGAGACTGCATGCGCCACAGATAAGAACTGCCAGGTGGTCTCTCCAAAGTCCCATTCTCTAGCCTTTTTTTTTTTTTGGAGAGGTATTTTTCACTATAGGGTGCGTGCACTCGCCAGACAGACAGAGAGAGACATAGAGACAGAAAGCGAGAAATCACCCCCCCAGGGGGGATGGTCACGCCGCAATTCCTTCTCCTCCATTCTCCTCTCGGGATCTTGGGCACGCACACACACGTGTCCGGCGTGAGTTTTAAGCCACCGGATCCGGGACACGAACCGTGGTCAACTACATGCAAGTCCAGTGACATAGCCATTACGCTAACTGCTGGTTCCCCCATTCTCTAGCTTTCAGAAAGAGGGAAGCTTTTTTCATCCCTCCATCATAAAAATGCAAAGGACAGTGAGAACTATATCCAAAAGTAAATAAAATTTGATTTCCAACAACTTGTATCCCCTTACTTTTCTACTCTTTTAAATCATCCATGTAGGCCGTATTATCAGACCAATGCTTAAAGTTAGCTTTGAAAACTATAGAGATTCACACCTCTCTTTTAGGGACATGCGAGGTTTATTACGGATCGTTTTTTCCTCAGCCTCTAAAAACCATTGCTGGCACTAAGTCAAAGAGTCAGATTTAAATACCTGATTATAGAACAACCCATAACTTACGATCTCCATGAAAAGAATGATAATCAACAATAAAAGAACAATAAAAATTATTCCTTTTTTGGTAGGATAAATCAAAAACAAAAAACCCAGCATAGCAGCAAGATATTATCTAGTGGTTACTTTTAACACTAAGACCAATGTACACATAAATTTTCTTTCTGAAAGCTAGGGCCTAGGCTGTTTTGCTATATCATGAGGCTCCCAACTTTACTCACTGAGGAAGCTTGATCTGGCACAGTGGTTCTCCAAATGTTTTTGGTCTCAGAGTCTCTTCACACTCTAAAACAGTATGGACTCATGAGAACTACTGTGTATTTGGACTATATCTACAGATATATAATATCTGTCTATACAGATATATAATCTACTAGAAATTAAAAGAAATAAAAACAATAATTAAATTGAATAATAATGAACAATAAAACTATAACCTATAAAATTATAACACAAATTATAATAAACTATAAAATTCAACTTAAATATCAATAGCTATCTCACAGGACAGCTATGATGATAAAATAAAATAGATTTGGAGAGATTTTGACAAAGTAAAAGGGGCAATAAAATATAAAAAAAGTGCGCTTATTTTGGCAACTGAATATAATTATTGTTTTAAGTTTTCTACTTACACAAAACTAAACTCTTTGAAAGATAAAATAAAAATATAAATTATAGAGCATTACTTGCATTAAAAGCTTAATTTAGGGCAATACCACAGTTCTTTTTAAAATTTTTTTTATGGAGAGGTTTTTCCTATAGGGTGTGTGTGCTCGCCAGAGAGACAGAGAGATAGAAAGCGAGAAATCACCCCCCAAAGGGGATGGCAATGCCGCAGTCCCTTCTCCTCCATTCTCCTCTCGGGATCTTGAGCACGCATGCACATGCGCCCAGCGTGAGTTTTAAGCCACTGGGTCCAGGACGTGAACCGCAGTCGACTACGTGGGAGTCCAACGACATAGCCATTACACTAACCGCTGGTCCCAGGCAATATAATATTTCTAAATCCCCTAATTTTATTTAAGAGACATATTATTCACTCTACTTTGATCACTAGCTTATTTTATGATTTGGGGCAAATAAACCTCTTTGTGCAGCAGTTTTTAATCTTTAACACAACTTCTTTTGGAGATTAGGTGCTCATTCTTTCAGCTCCCATATGGTATGATGTTATGATTTTTTTTTTTAAAGACAGGAGGCATTTGTAGTATTCTAGGCTCATCTCATCACTACCTTCATATGCACAATTTTAATTGAGAGTTCCTGTACATAGAAGACTAGGGTGAGGTAACTTGATAATGACCATTCTCCATATAAAGGAAAATAAACCAATATTAGAGAAATTTACCAGAAGAAGAAATAGTTTCTATTTTATGGCACTCATGATAGAATCTCTACCCTTCAGCTCCATTTCTTTTCTCAATAGTCCAAAACCAATTTTATAACTCAGTTGTCTCCCAGTTAAATGTGCAGCCTGCTGCAGAGATGAGTTTGTGAAGCTTAACCATACAAAATGGTATATCTACAGAGTGCCTGCATACATTTGCAGGGATGTTTTTATAGTTGAAAGGAGCTTTGCTTCAGTTTGTTTTCTTTTCCTTTTTTTTTTTTTCCTTTCTGATACAGGCTTACAAAAACTATTAGCCAAAAGAGATATATCAAAAATAGAACATAGAGAAATTGAATTGAAGTAGAAGAGCTGTGGTTTACATAGGCAATTACATTAAAAGTCTAGCATGCACCAATGTTGACTAAGTACAAGACAATGTCAGAGTTTCTAATCTCATTAAAGTATTATTGAAAGCTGCATCAATTCTTCATGAAGCCATTTGGAGTCATCATTACATAGTGTTTTAACTTTACTACTCGCTGGGTAGTCTTGCTTAGCACTGGCCTAGGAATTAAACACCACAGGTACCTTCAAAAGGTTCACAGAGTAAATAATATTTAAACATTCGAAAGACGCATTTTCTTCAAAGTGCTTTCTTTCTAGAACACAGGAAACTCAGATCTATTGCTGTGGACAGGGAACAGCAGGCAACAGCAGCAATATAAATTCATGGATGTATCCATCTACTTTTCTGCAGGAGAGAGAGAATTAGGAAAGGAAGGCCCAGCACAGACACTGTAAAGTGGAGACCAAACAAATCGCACTTCTCAACATTCTAACACGTATATATATATTATTTTACATTATTTCTATTGGTTTCTTGCTAAGACTTTGTATGTTAGGGAAAAAAAAAGAAATTGAGTTTATATTTAATAGTACATAATATTTTCTTCTTTTTGAGAGAGGAGGCAAATCAGCAGACACTTGTATTATCCTGACAAGGAAATATCCTGGGTGTCTTGTTAATGGAAATGGACAACTTCCTAGGCTCAGAATCTGGCAGGTGGGCTTGAACTAACCCCAGGCACAGATGAAATGATTCACATTCGCAACATGCTGCTGGTTAAACTGATTTAGGGAGAGAGAAATTACACATTGGAAAATAAAGTATCATAGAAACATATATTAAAAAAAACTCTGCTAATTCATACTGATGAAGAACACCCTTAGTATTAGACTTCGTTTGCATTCAGGGTTACACAAGCTGTTAATATAGGGTCAGGAGAAAAGATAGTGAACCTTCCAAATAATTTATTTTCAATCTAAAGTGTCAGATCCGATATCCACTTAGAATGTAGTATTCATTCTCTTACCATATAAATTGACACCGCTTTTGTTTCTCAAAATGAGGTTTTGCATCAGCTCTCTGGGTAAATGTCCTGTGGTGCAGTATATCACACGAAAGTAATTTACAAATGTGTGGAAAGAAAAAAAAAAAAAACAATGTATTTTTGCTTCACAGGAAACAGCTACTTGTTAAATGGGTTATGAAAATGCAATCATTTTAATACATATAACAAGAATTGATTATATTTTGTTTGACTTTCCTGACACAATCTACTCCTGGTTTCTGTAGCCAACATTTTTCTGTTCCTCTAGCATGAAAGGAATTTGGTTAAAAAAAAAAAAAGTAAATAAATGGTATATGTTGTTTCCCCCTTTTAATTTTATTATTAAAAGTAAAAGCAACTATGTGACCAGCAGATGGTGTAATGGTTATGTTGCTGGACTCCCATATAGTCAACCACGGTTTGAGTCCTGGACCCAGTTAAAACTCATGACAGGCACGTGTGCATGTGTGCCCCAAATCCCAAGAGGAGAATGAGGGAAAAGGGATTGTGGTGTGGCCATTTCCTTTGAGGGGTAATTTCTTGCTTTCTCTCTCTCTGTTCGGGAAGTGCACGTGCCCTGTGGCAAAATTCTCTCTAGAAACTCTCTCTCTGTTCGGGAAGTGCATGTGCCCTATGGCAAAATTCTCTCTAGAAAGAAAAAAAACAATGTAAAAGCAATATAGTATCAGTCAACAGATGAATCAGAAAAAAAAAATGCCCATTATGTTGGTTATTCTTGATCAGTACATCTATATACATAACAATTATATTAGGTAGATACTCTAAATTATAATGTTTGCACTTGTTTTTAACTTTATGAAATAGTTATTAAAATGAAACTAATAGTCACTGAATAGATAGTTATAGATTTTGTAGGTTTTGCAATATATCTCTAGAGGTTGTTGATGATAACCCAAATTAGTTATTTCTTGGGTAATTTAATTTGGCTTCAAATTTCTGGAATAGTTTTAAAAAAGAATCCCCATATTAAATTATTTTAAGAAAGACATTAATGAGTCCCCATTAGTGAAATATACATATACATTTATAAACTATGAGATTATATTTTACTGCCTTTATTTAATTATACCTCTATTTATTAAATTATCAAACCATGACCAGAAGTCCTTTGTCCCTAGATCTAACTTGACACAGGACATGGGCTTAAACTGTTCTATGGAATGAGTAACAAAGTGAAGGAAGATATAAAGGAATATATATTTGAAGTTTTGCTACTACTAAAATTAACTGACACGTGTCCTACTTTCAATTGGTATTTGACGAACAGCTATCATTTATAAAATACTCATTATGTCCTTAGCATAACACAAAGTGCCTTACCTATTTTAATTTATTTAATTTTTAAAACAATGATATGAGGCAGTTATTATCCTTCATTCTGAACATGACATAATTTAATCTCAGAGTCCAAGTGACTCTCAAAATTTTATACCTACGAACTTTGAGAACTAGGATTAATATGTCTTTCCAAAATTATTCTTACAAAAGCACACAACTCAGTCCTGGTTTATGCTATTGAAGCTAAATAATGATATCCACAAGGAGCAGCTTTGCTTCTAGGAATGTCTTACTGACTAGTTCTAGACCTTTCCTCATCCCCAAATGGCAAACATTTTTCTCTAGGTCTTTGTATGATTTAAGGTTGACATAATCAACCGAATGAAACACATTTTTAGTACCTTTTTCCTCAGTTGTTTTTTTTCAAACCAATTCCTGATTTTTTTTAATGATAGATATGGTATGCATGAGAGAGAGAGAGAGAGAGAGAGAGAGAGGGAGAGGGAGAGAGAGAAAGAGAAAGAGAAAGAGAAAGAGATCACTTTCAACAGGGTCTCATCATGGTCAATCTACTTTCCTGAGCCTTCTAGCTTCTTAGGGTTTGGGGCACCCATGCACCCTTGTCCTGCCTATTTTCAAGTGAAAGCCTGATGCAAGTAAGTATAATAGGCCCATATTACTATTATTTCTGGTGATTAGAACCTATGATTGGACATGTGGCTTCCTACTGTACAGTCTAGTATGCTATGGACTGTGCTACCGAAGTTGGGCCAGCAATTCTTTTTGAACCATCCCCCTTGAACTCCCACCTTCTGCCTGGACAAGGACTTGGCTTCCATACTAGACTCTTTGCCAGGAGTTTTGAATTGGCTCATGTTACTGTTTCTATCCATTTAAGACCTTGGAGGAGAGATATTTTATCAAAGCACAATATAACCATGTCAATTTCCTGGTTAAAAATTTTCAATAGCTGCTTCCAGAATTTCCTTAGCAGAACTGGCAGAGCGTTTGTCACCTTAATCTCTTTTTATATTTCCAACATTTTCTTATATCATTGTCTCCCAACTCTTCTGAGTTCTGACTATGTTGAAGTCCTCTAAGCACCCCTGCCTATTTTCAAGTGAAAGCCTGATGCAAGTAAGTATAATAGGCCCATATTACTATTATTTCTGGTGATTAATTAGAACCTATGATTGGACATGTGGCTTCCTACTGTACAGTCTAGTATGCTATGGACTGTGCTACCGAAGTTGGGCCAGCAATTCTTTTTGAACCATCCCCCTTGAACTCCCACCTTCTGCCTGGACAAGGACTTGGCTTCCATACTAGACTCTTTGCCAGGAGTTTTGAATTGGCTCATGTTACTGTTTCTATCCATTTAAGACCTTGGAGGAGAGATATTTTATCAAAGCACAATATAACCATGTCAATTTCCTGGTTAAAAATTTTCAATAGCTGCTTCCAGAATTTCCTTAGCAGAACTGGCAGAGCGTTTGTCACCTTAATCTCTTTTTATATTTCCAACATTTTCTTATATCATTGTCTCCCAACTCTTCTGAGTTCTGACTATGTTGAAGTCCTCTAAGCACCATGTATCACATTCTTTTACATTTTCCAATATACATTTATCACAACCTCATCTATCAATTCAGTGATTAAACAAATACTTTGAAAAATCATGAAACCATTAGCTCTTCAGTGAAATTTTGACTGTAATCTTTGAATTATTCTAGTTAATATTTCTCTGTTTATCTACATGCCTCAAGTAGAGATCTATTTATACAGTGTGGGTATTTGCTTACATGCCTGATTATTTCATTAGAGTGTGAGCTTACTGAAGACAAGGTCTACAATTAATTGCATTGGTATACTTAATATTTAGCATAGTGTCAGGTATAAAATGGGAGCCTGATGCAAGTAAGTATAAAAGGCCCATACTACTATTATTTCTGATAATCTTGTCTCTTGGTCTGAAATAATATTTTCCATAAATGCTAATCTATTCATATGGTAAAGCAGAGAAGTTACCAGCTCTCAACTAGTTGTTTTGAGTTTGTCTTCTTTAATGCCTACTTTGGCTATCTTGTGAAATAGTAGAGTCATTATACTTTTTCCCATTCCCATCACGGATTTCAAATAAGTCAACAAATCTTCACAGCTGGTAACTTCATAGGTGGGTGAGATGGGGGTAGATGATTAAAGAGATAAAAGCGTTTCCGCCTCAAATGTACAAAGTTATGACAGCTAGTATATAATGAAAGAGATTTATAGTGGCCTGCTTTTTCCGACTACACCATCTTTCTAATAAAAATGAACAATTATTTCAAATGTATGTGTAGTTGAGAGTTATTATTAACTTGTTACAAATTAAATTTGAGAACAAAGGCAGACACTGAACTCTGAGCATATATAGGGACTTAACACCATCACTGTGTCTTGCCCAAGACAGGATTGAAACAACTTTCAATGATTTAAAAAAGCCATTTCAACTTAAGTTGCAGAGAGCACTGCTACCTGTTTCATACTCATGGATTTTGTAAGAGAGGATAATATTTCTGACATTATACAAATAGTAAATAATTGGTAAATAATTTAATTGATCCCAGTTCTGAAAAACTGACCTGTATGTAGTTTAAGTTTCTTTCCTTTGCTAAATGAAAATGTAACAATGGCTGTAATTATAATCAACATGACAGCAGTTACACCGAGGCCAGTTGTTTCAATAGGAATGCTGAGACTCTAAAGGGATACATGATTCTTATGGAAATACACAAGATGCATCCTTAATTCTAGAAACAACACCTAAGAGATCAGAGCACTGAAGAGCTGTGGAACTGTTCTTTTTTAGCTTTTACCTGAATATAATGTACGAGAACATCTATTACACATGCCCTTCCTCATGCAGATGCTGTGATAGTGAAAGGATGGGAAATCTTTGATGTATTAGAAGAAATTTCTGTTTTTAACTCTATTTTTGTTTCATTACACACCACATTTAGAATGGGAACATAAAAACAATAGATGTCAGCTGTATCTGTTGAATGTGCTCCGGTGAAGAAAGAGCTATCATCTGACCCAATTAATCTTGATTTGGGATAAGTGCTTGATGAATTATTTCCCAGGAAGGAAGGGACCACGGCTCATTGCATTTTGTTTTCATCTTAGATCTGCTGTGGACTCACAGTGTGACCTTGGCAAAGTCATTTAACCTCGTTTTACCTTAGATTTTTTCCTTTGTAAAGTATAGAGCATCCTGCCCTACCTAAATTGGAAAAATAAATATTTGCACTGTGTATTAAATAGGTATGATTGTGGAAGATTATTGACAAAAAGGATAAGCATGGTAGTATAGCAATATTTCTGCCTCTCACTTAAGTCTCTGAACAAATTGCCTTCATGTAGAACTGAGTATTTCTGACAACTAGGTATTTTGTGCTATTAAAACAAACAAGTATCATTATATTTACTTTTGTTCATTAGACACATATTCTGGCTGCATAAAACTGGTATAATATAGTCTTATTTAATATATTTAATGGAAAAAACTTTTATTCTTCTGGTTATTTAGGCTCTGACTTTTGGTTTAAATCAACAGCAAAAAAGTAAGTGATAGAGACAGCACAAAATTAATCAGATTCCCAAAGAGACACATGATATGAGTCAGTGTGCAGTTAAACAAAAAAGAGGAAAAGCAAATAAAAAGAAGCTGATTACTTATTGTTATTTAAAACGAAAGGACAATACTACAAGTAAATTAAGAATGGAGTCAATTATGTGTTGTATAAACTAATATTAAAATACCTTTATTTTTGAGTGTTTTAACTTACATTAAAAAAAAAATAGTTGTCTATTCATTTGCTGTGATTTTGAAGCTGCCAGGTCCAGCACTTGGACCACAGTAGCCCTGTGTGAATACAACATTTTAACCACGATGCCACCTGCTAGTCCCTTAACTTACATTTAATATAAAAGTTTTGGAATATGTTTTCAGGGCAAAGAAATATTTGTGCTAAATATAGGCATGATAAAGAATGGTCAAAAGGAGGAATTATTCT
Organism: Tupaia belangeri chinensis; assembly: GCF_000334495.1. Classification (NCBI taxonomy): domain Eukaryota; kingdom Metazoa; phylum Chordata; class Mammalia; order Scandentia; family Tupaiidae; genus Tupaia; species Tupaia belangeri. Next base: position 5,312,476 of record NW_006159547.1, on the reverse strand, counting down.
TAATGTACATGATACCAAGTATTTGAAAAGAGTTGTAATCATGTCTGAATGTAGGTTTTTAGGTCACATTAAGAAGAAAAAATATGAACTTTGAGAATGCTAATGATTAAGATATTTTAATTTATTTTTCACTACAATTTGTCAAAGATACCCTGGATTCATTTTTTTAAAAAATTGTGTAATTATCAAATCTCAGTCTTATAACGCTTTTACCCTTAACTTCCTGATAGTTTTCTTAGCCTTTATATTTTATAACTACACAGAAGAAAACCGTTTTTTTCATATAGTAAATAGAGTATTGATTTGATGTTTTCGTTTGTTTTGTAGAAATGGACTGGATTGAATATTTTTCATTCATACCTCCTTGATGTTATAATAGAAAAACAGAAGAAATATTATGGACTGCATCTCAGGTACTTGTAGATAAGACATGATGATGAATTAGTGCCAAAAGGCCACTACTACGCAAATGGCTGATTCAACAGCATTGACTTGCAGGAGAATTGGCTGCAGGATCTTGTTGTGGTTAAACTTAACAGTTAATCCATCTCTACAATCTAGTGTGCTTTAAGGGACTTAATGAACAAATGAAGCCACTAAATCGACTGAAATTACAGACTTGACTCTATTGGTGTATTTTAAACTCTTCATTTATTTTTTTCAAAAAATATTTGCGTAGCACCTATTAGGCAATATGGTCAACAAAAAGACACACACAGGCCCCCCACACACACACACGCACACACAAATACACACACAGAGTTTCTGTTCAGTCTAGTTAAGAAAATATTAAGCAAATAAACTCATGAAAGAATATACAATGCAGGACTAATGTTAAATCAAAGCTAAACGCTGACTCTGGGAATCATGGCCAGTTTCTCTAGGATGTGACTCCTTAGATGATATAAGAAAGATGAATGTTCGTGGACTGATGTGGACACAAGAAGAGGTGGCAGAGATCTGGTAGAAAGGACAGCATGGTAGGAAGGACCCTATAGCAGGAAGAGGCCTGGCATAATTAAATGAAGCAATGAAAGATGTCGTGGGAGGTGAGTTAGGGCTAAGTCCTATAGAGCATTGTAGGCCACATTAAGGAGATTACCTGATTATGAAGAGGAATGAGAAACCGCAGAAGGAAAACGACCATCTGGCTACAAAGTAGTGACAGTCAGGAAAGGGGCCCAGGGAGCAGTGATAGGGTACACTATGCTTTTTGCAAGCATTGACCATTCGTCCAAAGAGAGCTGTTGGTTTTTACCTACATATTTCACAAAGAACCAGGAGATGTAGTAAAAAATTTCATAATAAAAGAACTGAAAAAGCCTACTTTCCTTAGACCTTGAAAGCCCTATATACACTTGTACTTTTATGGACAAAGAAATGTCATTTGTTACTTGTATATGCGAATCGTGCCTGATGAGTTATGCCTCAGTAAAAAATGGTTTGTGTTAGATGAAGCCCAAAAGTAAGACACCATTTTTATGACTGAATCCAATCCATCTCTAAAACTTAAATATCTAGTCTTCAGTCATCTTTTATAACCAATTATATTTTTGTAAAACTTGAAAGTGTTTAATTCCAATGTGTGATCTACCTATCCCTGACCTAGTATTAATGTGGCTGATTCTTAAAAATGAAAACTCTGGTCCTCTTGGTTCAGGATTCTGAAGGTTCTCAGCTGTGTCTTGAGAATCTATAGATATAAAACATCTACTGATGACTGTCAAGAAAACTGATTATTTATGTTACACAATGATTTGCAAGCATTCGTGTATATAGGGGTCACCTGAGAAGCTTATAAAATGTAGATTCCCACGATATATACATTGACCCAAAAAAGTCAATGCAGAATGTTGAAGATCATGATTAGGCATAAGTATTTGTACAAAGCTCAGGTAAAATTTAAGTGCAAGAATGAGAGACGTTGGTCTAAATATACTTCATGATTTATTAGAACTACTTCTAGTAAGGTTTCTTAGAAAGCATATACCACAAGATTTCAAAAATATTTGTGGAAAAATAGAATTAATGTACACATTTATTTTGGTATAAAATGTTTGAAGTCTATACAAAGATTTTTTTCATAACATGCATTTTCCATGAACTATTTGATGATCTCCTCATGGACTCTATATTGTAAAATCTTTAAGGTTGTTGGCACTATCTTTTAAAAATTTTCTCTCCTTATACTAGGACAGGGTTCATTCTTACCCATTCTTTGGAGCTTGACAAAAGGAAATGTCATTTATTTCTTGACTAGATAAAATATCCCTATTACAAATTTGCATACTATAAATTTGCATGTTTCTCTGTGATTTCCAGATCACATCACTTATCACATTTCTTTTTAAATAAACTGAGAATTAGCTTTCTTCTAAACTAGGATGTAAACTCACGAAACTCTTACCTATTGTAGGCTTGACAGAATCTTTAATATCTAGCAGAGTATTTGGTACTTAATACTTACTGAATTTAAAAAAGTCACAAATGTAATGTAATACTTCCATTACTTGAAGATTGTGAACACTTCCTTAATCTTTTCTTCATCAATAAACATATATTTTTTCTGTCTTTTGTAATTTGCCAAAGGTGGTTATGCTTCTAAGAGAGACAGACAAACAGAGGAGGGAGAAAGCACCCCTAATGGGGCATGGTCAAGCTATAATCCTTTATACTCTATTTGCTACCCCTTGGGATTTGGGGGATACACATGCACATGAACCTGGCACATTTTTCAAGACATCAGGTATGAGATTCAAACAATAGGGTTGGCCATGGGGGATCCGGCTCCTTTAATCAATCAAGCCACAGGGCTGGCCCTTA
>NW_006159547.1:5295513-5299641 GCF_000334495.1 Tupaia belangeri chinensis | reverse complement strand
GATACATGATTCTTATGGAAATACACAAGATGCATCCTTAATTCTAGAAACAACACCTAAGAGATCAGAGCACTGAAGAGCTGTGGAACTGTTCTTTTTTAGCTTTTACCTGAATATAATGTACGAGAACATCTATTACACATGCCCTTCCTCATGCAGATGCTGTGATAGTGAAAGGATGGGAAATCTTTGATGTATTAGAAGAAATTTCTGTTTTTAACTCTATTTTTGTTTCATTACACACCACATTTAGAATGGGAACATAAAAACAATAGATGTCAGCTGTATCTGTTGAATGTGCTCCGGTGAAGAAAGAGCTATCATCTGACCCAATTAATCTTGATTTGGGATAAGTGCTTGATGAATTATTTCCCAGGAAGGAAGGGACCATGGCTCATTGCATTTTGTTTTCATCTTAGATCTGCTGTGGACTCACAGTGTGACCTTGGCAAAGTCATTTAACCTCATTTTACCTTAGATTTTTTCCTTTGTAAAGTATAGAGCATCCTGCCCTACCTAAATTGGAAAAATAAACATTCGCACTGTGTATTAAATAGGTATGATTGTGGAAGATTATTGACAAAAAGGATAAGCATGGTAGTATAGCAATATTTCTGCCTCTCACTTAAGTCTCTGAACAAATTGCCTTCATGTAGAACTGAGTATTTCTGACAACTAGGTATTTTGTGCTATTAAAACAAACAAGTATCATTATATTTACTTTTGTTCATTAGACACATATTCTGGCTGCATAAAACTGGTATAATATAGTCTTATTTAATATATTTAATGGAAAAACTTTTATTCTTCTGGTTATTTAGGCTCTGACTTTTGGTTTAAATCAACAGCAAAAAAGTAAGTGATAGAGACAGCACAAAATTAATCAGATTCCCAAAGAGACACATGATATGAGTCAGTGTGCAGTTAAACAAAAAAGAGGAAAAGCAAATAAAAAGAAGCTGATTACTTATTGTTATTTAAAACGAAAGGACAATACTACAAGTAAATTAAGAATGGAGTCAATTATGTGTTGTATAAACTAATATTAAAATACCTTTATTTTTGAGTGTTTTAACTTACATTAAAAAAAAATAGTTGTCTATTCATTTGCTGTGATTTTCAAGCTGCTAGGTCCAGCACTTGGACCACAGTGGTCCTGTGTGAATACATTTTAACCACCATGCCACCTGCTAGTCCCTTAACTTACATTTAATATCAAAGTTTTGGAATATGTTTTCAGGGCAAAGAAATATTTGTACTAAATATAGGCATGATAAAGAATGGTCCAAAGGAGGAATTATTCTTAATGTACATGATACCAAGTATTTGAAAAGAGTTGTAATCATGTCTGAATGTAGGTTTTTAGGTCACATTAAGAAGAAAAAATATGAACTTTGAGAATGCTAATGATTAAGATATTTTAATTTATTTTTCACTACAATTTGTCAAAGATACCCTGGATTCATTTTTTAAAAAAATTGTGTAATTATCAAATCTCAGTCTTATAACGCTTTTACCCTTAACTTCCTGATAGTTTTCTTAGCCTTTATATTTTATAACTACACAGAAGAAAACCGTTTTTTTCATATAGTAAATAGAGTATTGATTTGATGTTTTGGTTTGTTTTGTAGAAATGGACTGGATTGAATATTTTTCATTCATACCTCCTTGATGTTATAATAGAAAAACAGAAGAAATATTATGGACTGCATCTCAGGTACTTGTAGATAAGACATGATGATGAATTAGTGCCAAAAGGCCACTACTACGCAAATGGCTGATTCAACAGCATTGACTTGCAGGAGAATTGGCTGCAGGATCTTGTTGTGGTTAAACTTAACAGTTAATCCATCTCTACAATCTAGTGTGCTTTAAGGGACTTAATGAACAAATGAAGCCACTAAATCGACTGAAATTACAGACTTGACTCTATTGGTGTATTTTAAACTCTTCATTTATTTTTTTCAAAAAATATTTGCGTAGCACCTATTAGGCAATATGGTCAACAAAAAGACACACACAGGCCCCCCACACACACACACGCACACACAAATACACACACAGAGTTTCTGTTCAGTCTAGTTAAGAAAATATTAAGCAAATAAACTCATGAAAGAATATACAATGCAGGACTAATGTTAAATCAAAGCTAAACGCTGACTCTGGGAATCATGGCCAGTTTCTCTAGGATGTGACTCCTTAGATGATATAAGAAAGATGAATGTTCGTGGACTGATGTGGACACAAGAAGAGGTGGCAGAGATCTGGTAGAAAGGACAGCATGGTAGGAAGGACCCTATAGCAGGAAGAGGCCTGGCATAATTAAATGAAGCAATGAAAGATGTCGTGGGAGGTGAGTTAGGGCTAAGTCCTATAGAGCATTGTAGGCCACATTAAGGAGATTACCTGATTATGAAGAGGAATGAGAAACCGCAGAAGGAAAATGACCATCTGGCTACAAAGTAGTGACAGTCAGGAAAGGGGCCCAGGGAGCAGTGATAGGGTACACTATGCTTTTTGCAAGCATTGACCATTCGTCCAAAGAGAGCTGTTGGTTTTTACCTACATATTTCACAAAGAACCAGGAGATGTAGTAAAAAATTTCATAATAAAAGAACTGAAAAAGCCTACTTTCCTTAGACCTTGAAAGCCCTATATACACTTGTACTTTTATGGACAAAGAAATGTCATTTGTTACTTGTATATGCGAATCGTGCCTGATGAGTTATGCCTCAGTAAAAAATGGTTTGTGTTAGATGAAGCCCAAAAGTAAGACACCATTTTTATGACTGAATCCAATCCATCTCTAAAACTTAAATATCTAGTCTTCAGTCATCTTTTATAACCAATTATATTTTTGTAAAACTTGAAAGTGTTTAATTCCAATGTGTGATCTACCTATCCCTGACCTAGTATTAATGTGGCTGATTCTTAAAAATGAAAACTCTGGTCCTCTTGGTTCAGGATTCTGAAGGTTCTCAGCTGTGTCTTGAGAATCTATAGATATAAAACATCTACTGATGACTGTCAAGAAAACTGATTATTTATGTTACACAATGATTTGCAAGCATTCGTGTATATAGGGGTCACCTGAGAAGCTTATAAAATGTAGATTCCCACGATATATACATTGACCCAAAAAAGTCAATGCAGAATGTTGAAGATCATGATTAGGCATAAGTATTTGTACAAAGCTCAGGTAAAATTTAAGTGCAAGAATGAGAGACGTTGGTCTAAATATACTTCATGATTTATTAGAACTACTTCTAGTAAGGTTTCTTAGAAAGCATATACCACAAGATTTCAAAAATATTTGTGGAAAAATAGAATTAATGTACACATTTATTTTGGTATAAAATGTTTGAAGTCTATACAAAGATTTTTTTCATAACATGCATTTTCCATGAACTATTTGATGATCTCCTCATGGACTCTATATTGTAAAATCTTTAAGGTTGTTGGCACTATCTTTTAAAAATTTTCTCTCCTTATACTAGGACAGGGTTCATTCTTACCCATTCTTTGGAGCTTGACAAAAGGAAATGTCATTTATTTCTTGACTAGATAAAATATCCCTATTACAAATTTGCATACTATAAATTTGCATGTTTCTCTGTGATTTCCAGATCACATCACTTATCACATTTCTTTTTAAATAAACTGAGAATTAGCTTTCTTCTAAACTAGGATGTAAACTCACGAAACTCTTACCTATTGTAGGCTTGACAGAATCTTTAATATCTAGCAGAGTATTTGGTACTTAATACTTACTGAATTTAAAAAAGTCACAAATGTAATGTAATACTTCCATTACTTGAAGATTGTGAACACTTCCTTAATCTTTTCTTCATCAATAAACATATATTTTTTTCTGTCTTTTGTAATTTGCCAAAGGTGGTTATGCTTCTAAGAGAGACAGACAAACAGAGGAGGGAGAAAGCACCCCTAATGGGGCATGGTCAAGCTATAATCCTTTATACTCTATTTGCTACCCCTTGGGATTTGGGGGATACACATGCACATGAACCTGGCACATTTTTCAAGACATCAGGTATGAGATTCAAACAATAGGGTTGGCCATGGGGGATCCGGCTCCTTTAATCAATCAAGCCACAGGGCTGGCCCTTA
>NW_006159547.1:5268965-5293121 GCF_000334495.1 Tupaia belangeri chinensis | reverse complement strand
CAAACATTTCCTTATTTTTTTTTTCATCAATAACCAAATATTTTTTCTGTCTTTTGTAATTTGCCAAAGGTGGTTATGCTTCTAAGAGAGACAGACAAACAGAGGAGGGAGAAAGCACCCCTAATGGGGCATGGTCAAGCTATAATCCTTTGTACTCTATTTGCTACCCCTTGGGATTTGGGGGATACACATGCACATGAACCTGGCACATTTTTCAAGACATCAGGTATGAGATTCAAACAATAGGGTTGGCCATGTGGGATCCGGCTCCTTTAATCAATCAAGCCACAGGGCTGGCCCTAAAGTATATTATTTCATTTGCTATTTCACATTGGATTCTAATATAATTTTCTAGGCATTGGTTTTAATTAAGAAATAGAGATGTGTAATGATTATAATATGTAAATAAGAAATTATTATTATTTTTTAATAGCAAAAGGAGAAAAACAAAGATCAAATTCTGGTAGAAGGTCTCAACAAGGATTGGCATAATGGCTCAAATCTAGTCACCTCTTATTCTTTCTGTGGCCAAAATCCTTCCCTGAAGGAGAAATTACTGGGTTGTTGGAAAAGTCATGACATGCTTTTCTATGAAAAATTGTGTCATGACTTTTGTGATGACCCAATAAATAGGTTTGGGAAATGAAGACATCCTCATGGCAGCAAGACTGCTTAGAAGGGTATTAAATAAAGGATCTATCTTTAGACAAAAATTGTCTTCAAAGATTGAAATGAATAGTAAAAATCCAGATTAAAAGGTGAAAGAGGCAGGGTAGGATCCAGAGAAAAAGTCTAAGTAACCACAGAGGTGGCAAAAAACTGATAGTAGAACAGGACTCTAAGAGCCTAGAGGGCAGGGATAAAGAAAGAGTGGGTGAGAATATAAAGATCAGGGAGTCTGGTTGTCTTGAGTCATGACAGGAAGCATTGAAGCTGATAATAAAGAATCCAGGTTTAACAAAGAGTATAGTATATAGTGAAGTGGACTTGGACAAGCAGAGGGTTCAAATATTGATGCCTCCCATCTTTACTTTCATATCAACAAGAAGAAACCAAACGTGTGGACGAAGGAATCAGGAAATATGTTGTTATGAATAACTTGGCCCCTGTTATGAGTACATAAAGAAGCATCATTTTGAGAGGAGAGTTAGTTCAGAATGAAATGGACCATTTCATAGAAGGCAAATAAATTGAGGAAAGGGCATGTGATAGGTATGCGTGAAACATTCTCTACCTTTTATTTTTCTGAGAGAAGCAAGAGACCGCTAATCTAATCTTGAACTTAGAATGGGGAAAAAAAATCATTCAATTTGTTTCTGTCCAATTTTCATCTGGTCACGGTGTCTTTTCAATTCTAATTCTATTGATTTTTCAACCTCTTCCTACGTTGTACTAGGAAAATATTGAAAGAACAGGGTAAAGAAACATTAACTTATAGTAACAGGAATGCTATAGTGTTCATCTAGTAATAAAAAAGAAACTTCTAAAGCCTCTGATACAGACCTCAGGCTCCACACATTAGTACTCTATTCACAGACACAGAAGAGCAAGTAAGAAATCTTGGAAACAACAGAGCTCAATATTGTCAATCCAGGAGAGAGGACAGTGACAGCAGTGTGTGAAAAGTGTCACCAAACATAAAGAATACCTTCCTTGAGCTAATCTCTAAGTACCTACAGAATAAAGAACCAAATCTGGGTTAGGTAGAAACAAAAGATAATAAAAAAAGGAAGAAGAGGGTAATGAAATAAATAGAACTGATTTTGAAGGGAAGATGAGATGCAGGTTAAAGTACATGAAATTTTTAAATGTTGAAAATCTAAGTACTTCTAATTAATAAAATAATTAAATATTCATTGGATTGACCTTATGTCAATAAGAAATAAACCTTGCAGTTAAGAGAATGAGTTGTGGATGTTTATTTATTTCAGTTCTTCTGAGTGACAGTGAGGTGACCCTAGTCACAGTCTAACTTTTTTAAGATGCAGCTTTTATTAGTAGAATGGGAGTAATTATGCTAGTTACTTTATAGGGGATGTACATCAATTAAATGAAACAAAACAAACAAGTATTTATCATGGTGACAGGGAGCAAGACTTTAATATATGTAATTTAGTATTAATAGCTATGATTTGCTTTCTTGCCTTTTGCTAATACTCATCAATAATGAAGTGTGTAGTCAACCAAAGATTATTCTGGATATTAGGGAAGACTGAATGGGTTCCTACTGTGTTAGACAGTCTAAGAATGTTTTGACTTGTATAAGTAACTGGAAGTGTAAAACAAAACAAACAAAACTAGAAGCATCTTTATTTATTAATACATTGTAAAGATAAAGCCACTAAGATTTCAAGTAATAATACAGGAATATACAATACAAAAATGTCATAGAAAATTGTTTTCTCAAGGAAAGTACTAAAAACTTAAAAAGCTTTTAAAATACTACCTTGTATTTCACAATGGTCACAATGGAAGTAGTCACATGATAACAAAAAGAGGTATCTTCCTCCAAGTGAAACATTTAATGAATGTGAACAACTCAGCTTTTAAATTTGAGGCAAAGCCTCGAAATAGAATTACAATGTTTCAAGTAACCTTGGAAACATAAATGTTTAGGGAAGAACTCAGGTTTCTAAAAATGGTACCACAATGTTTTTTCTATGGAAGAAAATTGTTTTTGAATAGTATTTTCTTTTTCAGGTAGTGGAGAAATAATTGATGGAGTTTGTTTTTTGAACCCCTGCAGTGTACTCATAGCGATGCTAGACACTGTGGGCACACAAGATGTTGGGTGTTATGTCCATAAGGATATCAGCTGGGAAAACAAGACTAGCAAAAAATAGGAGTGAACAATAGGAGATAGCATGGGAAGCATGGAGCCCTTACTTGTCCAGCCTACTGTTGAGAATAAGACCTTGAGACTCATCAATGATTCCATTCTTTCCTTTTCTTTCTGTATTATCAAGGTATTCTACCTCCACAGAATGGTCTAGCTGTGACCACTCCTCATATTCCTAAAGCCAGTCATGTTATCCAAATCACCTTGATTGTTCCCTGGGATAAATACTGCACTCTCTTTACTCTGTTTCTTTCCCTCCCTACAGTCAATAGTTTTCCCAATGACCACAGTAAACAACGTGAATATAAACTAGGATCATAGTATTACTCTGCCTTAAAATATTTCAGTAACTTCCAATCACAATTAGACTTAAAAAAAAATTGCCATAGGGTGTGTGCGCCCATCTGAGAGAGAGGCATAGGGAGACAGAGAGTATTCCCCAGGGGGGATAGCCACACCACAATTCCTTCTCCTCCTTATTCCTCTTGGGATTTTGGACACACATACACATGTGTCTGATGTGTTTTTCAACATGCTGGGTCCGGAACCTGAACTGTGCAATCAGCATATGAGATCCAGCTGTCTTAACCACCTTGCCATCAGCTGGCCCCACAACTGGAATGAAATTCCACCACTTATCATGGTTTATAGGATCATACATGTTGTGCTCTTAACTATTTCACTTCAAAGCTCTCCTCTTCCTTTTACCAAGCTCTAGCCATATCCTCCCCTCTGGCCATAGAACAAATTACAATCCTTTTCGTCTAAAGACTTTGGTGTATGTTTCCCCATTTGTGTGGAACTCTGTTCCTCCAGATATTCCAAGATGGCTGTTCAGGTCTTAACCTAGAGATACCACCTCAGAGTCCTTTTCTGATTGCCCTTTGTAAATGGGCCTTTTACCCTCAACTTATCATTCATTATTTCATTTTGTCTTTATGGGTTTTTCCCCAGTACAATAATAATTATTTATACACATGTGTGTTTATTTATTTATTTATTCTACTAGAGTGTAAATTTCTTGAAGGCAGCAATTTTTCTTAAAGTATTTTTTTCCTGTTCTCCTCCTTATTCCTCTTGGGATTTTGGACACACATACACATGTGTCTGATGTGTTTTTCAACATGCTGGGTCCGGAACCTGAACTGTGCAATCAGCATATGAGATCCAGCTGTCTTAACCACCTTGCCATCAGCTGGCCCCACAACTGGAATGAAATTCCACCACTTATCATGGTTTATAGGATCATACATGTTGTGCTCTTAACTATTTCACTTCAAAGCTCTCCTCTTCCTTTTACCAAGCTCTAGCCATATCCTCCCCTCTGGCCATAGAACAAATTACAATCCTTTTCGTCTAAAGACTTTGGTGTATGTTTCCCCATTTGTGTGGAACTCTGTTCCTCCAGATATTCCAAGATGGCTGTTCAGGTCTTAACCTAGAGATACCACCTCAGAGTCCTTTTCTGATTGCCCTTTGTAAATGGGCCTTTTACCCTCAACTTATCATTCATTATTTCATTTTGTCTTTATGGGTTTTTCCCCAGTACAATAATAATTATTTATACACATGTGTGTTTATTTATTTATTTATTCTACTAGAGTGTAAATTTCTTGAAGGCAGCAATTTTTCTTAAAGTATTTTTTTCCTGCATCCCTAAGTACCTCCTAAATCCAGTGCCTGACACCTAATAAGCATTTTATTAGTTACATGAAGGAGGCTAATACCCATACCTCTCCACTGGATACAGTCTCTATCTCTGAAGCCATCTACTCCTATAACTCTTTTCTGTCTTTGATGAACCTTTGTACTGAAATTTTTAAATTACTTCTCTAACACTCCCAAGTCTTCCATTCATTTTCAGCTGCCAAAGCCTTTTCTTGACACCTCTAAAATAATGGTTAACGGAAATAACAAAAGGAGGCATAACTATTATCTATTATTTCCTTTCCTCTAGTTAACCTTCTACTACTTTGAGTTCAAATAATCTATTAATTTAAGAGAAAGAGAATTCTAGATATTTGGACAGAGAGGTCCTTCAGGGAATCAAGTCCATGTAGTACTGGTACTGCCAAATGATGGTTAAAATACTCTGGGAAAAATACTCTGACAAGTAAAAAACAGGCTTTGGGAACTGACTCAGGTTGTCTTTTAATAATGGTAATGAAGTTGACCATAAAATATGTAATAAAAATATAAAAAGTCATGAGACCTGCCCCCTACCCTGGGAAAATCGTTTCCATCTATTAAATGACTAATTTATGTATGAACTCACAGAATACATCTTAGTTTTAATTTCAACTTATCTGAGTAAACTATAAGCACTGGAAGCCCAGAGGACAGGGAGGTCAATGTGGCCTGGAGTAATTAAAGAAGCATTATGGGGGAGGAGGGACTTAAGATAGTCCTTGAATTACAGTTGGATTTAAATAGCTGCTATATTTAGTCATAATTTCCCCTCACCTAATGTTGAAGAGACAGTTGCATCATCTCTATGCCCAGTTTCTCTTGGCTGGCTGCCAAACCTGTCAGCAACAGCAGCCACCCTTTTGCTAAAAAATGGCTAACAAGGTAACTGAATAATTTCAGACTGAAAACATTGAAAACTTCTGCAAACTGTAATGTTAATGGGTTGAACATCCTAGGAGTATACTTGTGTGGATACAAATCTACTTTTTAAAAGCATTCTGGAAGCTTTAAAAGTGTACAAAGCAACAAAATATGAGGAGCTATATGTTAATTGAAGTTAATAATCAGTGCAAAACATCTTAATAATTTGTAACTAAACAGTGCTTCAAAGTCATTGATCTTGATACTAGATACCAACGTTTTGCCATAAAATTTAACAAGCTCATCATGGTAAAGTGGAGACTGTTGTAGGATTGCCTTCTTATCCCCCACTGTATTCAAATTTACCAAGTTCTGAAACTTTTTGAGCATTTTTTCCTGCAAATATATAATAATCCCACATAGTACCTTTCAGATCATCTAAACCAAAACAAAATTTAAAATACACAAATTAAAAACAAACAAACAAACAAACACATGGGTAGATGTCATTTCAAGGACTCTCAGAAGATGGCACCAAATATTCACCCCTACTGACTTCTAAAAGTCAAGAAAAGCAAAACATACAGACTGGAAATATTGTCATTCTTACAGCATGACCAGTTTCTCAAAGAGTATCTGTCGCCTGGACCTCATTCACGGTCACTGTCATTTCTACTTTCTCCTTTCCCTTCAAATATACTCCAATAACCACCCGTTAGCCTTGGCAACTTCTGCTATACAGGTGCTAGTCATCGGCAGACTTCTATACTGGCTAGTCCTAACCAAGTATTCCCTTGATAGGACAGAATCTAATACTGTAATTCTCATGCCTTATGTAAGTGATCTTCATACATGGTAACAAAGTGACTTGCCTGAAATAGAAAATCCTGAAAGTAATAAAAGCTATCAATTCTTCTCTAGGTTAAAATGGACATTCATATTTCTATTCAGCTTCGAGACTTTAATTCCTTCCAGAAAAGGACAGTGAATAAGAAACCCTTCTAGCTTATCTACCCAGTCCAATCTGGTAGTTAGGAGCCACGACCTGTTTTTTTTTTTTTTTTTTTTTTTTTTTTTTTTTTTTTTTTTTTTTTTTTTTTTTTTTTTTTTTTTTTTTTTTTTTGACACCCTAAAAGGCACACCATAGACTTACCATGTAAACCAGTTAGAAATAGCTTCCATCCAAATTGCAGCACTCCCCTGGGTATCTGATCCTAAACCATGAGTGTTCAGGTGTTTCCATAGCGTTAAAGAAGATTTGAAAATCTTTGGATTGTGGCCGTTATGAAATATATACCTTTAATGTGACCAGTTAACAGCTTGGAATGGTTTTTAAACTAAGTGAAACCTTTTGGTATTCTTAGGATATTATCCTCTTCTGGCTTAGTAATTAGTAAACTGCCTGGCCAGTGCTTGTTCACTGTCTTTATTTTCAGTAAATAACCTCTACATCTATGTAGGAGCATGCCTACTTATTTATTTATTTAGAGAAAGATTTTCAGTATAGGGCGTGTGCACTCGCTAAAGAGACAGACAGAAAGAAAGAAAATGAGAAATCACTTCCAGGGGGGGAGATGGCTACACTGCATCCATACTCCTCTTGGGATTTTGGGCATATACACACACACATGCCTGGCGTGAGTTTTAAGCCACCAGGTCCAGGACGCGAACCGCAGTCGACTACATGGGAGTCCACCAATGTAGCCATTACATCATCTGCTGGTTCCTCTACTTACTGTTAAGGACCTTGTATAGCCTATGCTATATAGTAATAATAATGTTAGTACAGAATAAAAAACAATGATAATTTCTTAAGTCTTTTCTGTGGGTTCAGATACATCATTAAGTTTATCTGTTAAGTGTTTCACATGCACTATTTAACTTAATATAAGATTAGTATATTATAGCCCTGAGGTATAAACACTATTACTAGCCCTATTTTTTTTTCTATAAGAAAACTATAGAATAGTGAATTGAAACAACTTGCTCTGAATCCAGAGCTAGTAAAGGGAAAACTGTGAGTACAATCCAGGTTTGTGTTCTTAATCTCCATGAGGGTATTATTTTTATTAATAAACATTTGTTAAATTGAATTTTATGATACAGATAAGATACTGTCATTCTAAAAATCCCACTATTAAATGGGTTCAAATATATTCAGAGTTCATTCATATTTCCTTTCAAAAGACTTTGGCCTCTAACACATGATATTCATTGTGACCATTGAAACAAAGCATTCTGCTGTTCTTTATGTATATCTAGGGCAAGTAAAGTCAACATAGACACAGAAAAGGCTTGCTATTTGCTAGGCCTTTGAGAGCTAATAGAATGCTTTGTTGTGCCTACACAGTAAGGATCTCTATGTGAAATATCACCTGTTAGAGTTTTGAAGTTACGTTCTAGGATACTCTATGGTCCCATGGAGATATTATAAAAATAGAGTTAAGCTTGATTTTTTTAATGAAAGTTTATACTTTGTTTGAAGTTAGATGACCATATTACTCACCAAACCAGTGTCATTGTTTAGTAGAGAAGATTTTAGAGTCAGCTATAGAAATCTATTACTTGTAACTGTATGACCTAGGGCAAGTGACTGAACCTCTTTCTGCTCCATTTGCTTTATCTAAATATTATAATGATATTTTCCTAGTAATGTTGCTGCAAGAAAATGAAATAAGATACTTAAGGGAAATTGAGACATAATAGATATTCAAGAAACTGTGGACTAGTGTCTTCTCACATGTATATCCAAATTGCATTCTTCTGTTCACCCTGTATTTATTACAATTGCTAATGAAATATCCAAAATTAATAGCTATATCAAATCCATTATCTTTAGCCCTAAGCGAACAAAATAGCTTAAACATAAGATAATATTAAGATTTGATTAAAACATAATTATTTATGATAAGGAAATAATACAATAATAATGGCAAAATGTGTATATAGCTGAATATTTCCCATCATTATTTGAAGTGTCTTTATATCCAAATTACTGAATTTATCAGACACATAGGAGAGGTAGAGAATTAGCTGAATTAGTTTTATACTATATTTATTTTAAAATAAAGTGCAGTTGTTATAATTTGATATTAATATTTTTTGTTTACACAGCTAACATAAAACTGAACAGGGAAAAGTTGAAAGCTTTAGCCTTACAACTGGAAGAAGACATGGATGTCTACTTTTTCTACTCCTATATAGCACAGAACTGGAAGTCCTAGCCAATGCAATCAGACAAGATAATGAAATAAAAGATATCTAAATTGGAAACGAAGTAGTTACATTTTTCCTATTTGCAGGCTACACTCACACACACACACACACATACACACACCTAGATAATACACAAAAATACTCTTAGATGTGATAGGCAAATTCAGTAAAACTGCAGGACATAAAAATTGATATCTAAATATCTGTAGCAATTTTGTATACCAACAATGGATACACTGAGTTATAAGTGAATAAAGCAATCCCATTTATATTATCCACACCCACACAATGACTAGGAAAATATATAAACCAGGAAGATCAAGACTGTGAGAATTATAACACTCTGAATACAGAAGTTAAAACAAGATACCAAACATGGAAGACATTCTTTATACATTGATTAGAAGAATCAATATAGTTAAAATGTTCATACAACCCACAGTCATCTACAAATTCAATGCAATTCCTATCAAAATACCAGCAACATTTGTCACAGAAACAAAATTAAAAAAAAAAAAAAACAGAACAAAATCTTAAAAGTTTTCTGGAATCACAAAAGACCTGTCAAAGCAATATTGTGCAAAAATATTGTTGGAGGCATCTCACTACCTGACTTCAAAATATATTACAAAGCTATAATAATCAAAATGGCATGGTAATAGCAGAAAAACAGGAAAATAGACCAATAGAACAGAATAGAGAATTCAGAAATAAGCTTGAGAACATACAGCCAATTGAATTTTAACAAAGGTCAAAGGATAATTCAGTGGAAAAAAGAGTCTTTCCAATAAATCATGCTGAGAAAATTAGATATGCACTTTGAAGAAAAATTAAACTATATCCCCATCATTTATCGTTAACAAAAATTAACTCAAAATGGATTAAAGACTTAAATAGGGAAAAAAAAAAACATGGAAACCACTTCAAAATAAAGGAGCAAGCAAGGATTTCTTAAATAAGACTGTAAAGCACAGCCAATGACACCATAAACAGAGAAGTGGGATTTCATCAAGCTTAAAAGCTTCTGCACAGAAAAGATAACAATAAAGAAAGAAATAACAAATAGAATTGAAGAAAATATTTGCAAACTATACTTCAGATAAAAGACTGATAACCAGAATATGTGAGGAACCCAAACAGTTCACTTACAATGAAAAATAACCTAATTTAAAAATGGACAACCTATCTGAATGGACAACTCTTTTTTTTTTTTTTGGAGAGATTTTCACTGTAGGGCGCGTGCGCTCGCCAGACAGAGAGAGACATAGAGACAGAAAGCGAGAAATCACCCCCCAGGGGGGATGGTCACGCCGCAATCCCTTCTCCTCCATTCTCCTCTAGGGATCTTGGGCATGCACGCACACGCGCCCAGCGTGAGTTTTAAGCCACCGGGTCCGGGACACGAACCGCGGTCGACTATGTGGGAGTCCAGCGACATAGCCATTATGCTAACTGCTGGTTCCCATGAATGGACAACTCTTAAAGAAAGACATACAAATAGCTAAAAAGCATACAAAAAAATGTTCAATATCTCTTCTCATAAGGGAAATATAATTAAAAACCACAAGGAATTATTGCCAAACCTCAGAATGGCTCTGATCAGAAAAACAAAGAATAACATGTGCTGGTCAGGTTGTGGAGAAAAGGGAACACTTGTGCACTGCTTGTAGGAATGTAAATTAGTATAGCCACTGTGGAAAAAAGTATGGAGGTTCCTCAAAGATTTACAAATAGAATTGCTTTATGACCAAGTAATCTCACTCTTGGGTATTTACCTAAAGACTAGGAAAGCTTTTTGTCAGAAAGACATTCGCACATCCACGTTTACTGAAGCATTATTCACTGTAGCTAAGGCATGTAATCAACCTAAGTGCCCAGCAACCAATGAATGGATTCAGAAAATGTGGCACATATACTATGCAATACTACTCAGTCATAAAGAATAATGATATCTTGTCATTTGACTCAAAGTGGATGAACCTAAATGATACAATGCTAAGTGAAATAAGCCAGGCTATGAAAGACAAAGACTGTATATTTCCACTGAATATATACAAGATGTCTGCACTGTATGGCCATAACTGAAGGTCTAAATGATATAAAAGTAGAGAGAGTAATTATAAATAACAGAAGCTTCATGGGTGAGGGAAGAACAAGAATTTGGGAGAAAATAATTAAAGATAAGATAATACATGTGAACTAGGGGAATAGGTTAAGGAATAGTGTACTACAGCAGAGTAATAAATGTCATTGACGATTCAATATACACTTTCCCCCCAAAAAACTAGAACTATTATTGAATGTGCACACCATAACGTAATATTCAATGTTTAAGAAGATGAATATGTCTACAATCTTGATTTGAATATGTCTGTATGCATGGTTTGGGAAACCATACTGTACTCCATAAAGATATACAAGGATTATCATGTAAATCAGAAATCACAATAACAAAAATTTAACATATATTTAAATCTCCAAATATGTTACTCTAATGATTCGAATCAACTGGTAACTTTCGCCACTAATAATTATATATCAATACAAATTAATTGGATACTAGTATATATTCATTATTACATCTTATATAAACTATGTTATTGCTTCTTGATTAGAGTACTAGATTTTAAAAAGCAGTGTCATTAGATATTTAAAAGCATAGAAAATAGTGCCATATTTACTTAAAATATTGAGGTTTAAAAAAAAATGATGAGGGGCGCTGACAGGTGGCATGGTGGTTGATGCACTAGACTCCCACATGGCTGACTGTGGTTCAAGTCCCAGACCTAGAGGCTTGCTTTCTGACTGTCCTTTTCTCTCCCTCTCTCTCTCTCTGGTCAAATGAAAAATAATAACAAATAAAATTAAATAAATAATTTTTTTAAAAAGAAAAAAATAGATGGAGGTTAACTATTTTATTATGATTTTTGTACATGGCAGTTTTTTTTTTTTTCACATAATTGATGCCTTTCAAGATGCTAGCAATGATTACTTTAAATTTAGAACAAAAAAGTATTAATTCTTTTAGAGGCAGTGGTGATTCAATCCTGCCAGATTGGAAAAAACAAACAAACAAACAAAAAAAACCCCTCTAATCTGACTTCAAAGCCTGTATTTTTATTTTTAGAAAAAGTAGTTTTTATAGTTATGTAAAATAAAATACAACTGTCTTAACATACACTAAGAAAAAATACCATATTATTAAAAAGTAAAGTATTAACATGTCAAAAATAATTGTTTAAATGCCTAGTATTTCTTCATAATAGTAAATGAAAAACAGACGTATTATTAATATAAATTCATCTGTGGAATTATCACTGTCATTCAGAACTATCTTGTATACATTGTAATTTATATTAAAGTATACACTTTATGGGACCAGCAATTGGTGTAATGGCTATGTTTTCATACTTTCATGTTGACCGCTGTTCAAGTTCCAGATCTGGAGGCTTAAGGCTTAACACTCATGCTGGGTGAGTGTGTGTGTGTGTGTGTGTGTGTGTGTGTGTGCCCAAAATCCTGAGAAGAAAATGGAGGAGAAGGGACTGCAGCCCGGTTATTCCCCTGAGGGGATGATTTCTCGCTTTCTATTTCTATCTCTCTGGTGAGTGTGTGGGCCCTGTAGCAAAAATCTCTCTTTGAAAAAAGTATACATTTTGTAATAGAAACAAAGACAATATAATCAATTAATGACATATATTAGACCCTATCTTACTGTACACCATTTGACTTCATTGATGGTAAGTATTTCTAACTCTGAAGTGTTGTCTTAAACATATTTTTTATATTTACAAGAAACTAGAAAAATCTTCCTTATAAACTAAAATTCTGCTACCATAGGTTTTAAGTAACATATATTGTATAATGCAGTATGATGAACATTGACTAGGATTGGTGGGGCCTGGCAATAAGATATAATAGCTGGAAAACCAGGTGCACTAGAAGATTGAAGACTGGAAAGTCATTAAGTGGAATTTTTTTTGGGGGGGGCAGTTCTGGACCAGTAATTATCTAGGGGTTAGGTTCAGGAGATGTCACATAATAGAAACACTGCCATTTCAAGACACTGATCATCGAGTCAAAGGCACTATAATTTTTAAGAGAAAAAGTGGAATGGAGTGTTTGGCCTGAATATCCTGGCCAAAATCCAATTTGAGAAACTGCAGTCTGCTTTTCTTAAATCTCCCCCTGTAGTTTCTTTTGGATGCTGTACTCTTTCAAGTCCTTTCTTCAATGATTTTGAGTATTGTTGTAGCCTCTTAAACAACTGCTGTGTCCCACTCCAGCGGTGGGCAAAGTGTTTCCTGTGCTCTGTATAGTTGGAAACATATTCCTTAGGGGGCAAAAGGTAGCCTGTAAATGTAAAATCTTGCTACTCATTTTAAAAGGAAGCTACATACTGATCTCAATATAACATCTATTTGAAAGCCCAATACTGTAGGTTTCATAAAATCATTTTCCAAAGTGAGTAAGGGTTCAAATACTTTAGGTCTCTTTTCCTCTTTGCTTTAGTTTATCTCTTTATCTAGTTGAACAATAGAAAGTTCCCAAAGGAGTAACTTAGGGAATTTAATATTCAAGGAATACACAGTCATTAAGCAAATGCAATGTGTTTAGCGATGCTAAACTAGATTCACAGTTAGAGTAGACATGGAATACAAATGAAATAAGCTCTGGGGCAAGAGTTCAGGGTACCTCTATAAACACAGCAGGAGAACAATTTCTGTGTAGTTTGCTACCTGGATACTGAAATTGAGGTCCAAAAGCCAACTTTTACTCAATAGAAAAAACATTTAAAAATATGAAACAATGAGAAAACATTATTCTAAGCTAATTCTCCCTTTATAATAATAATTAAAAAATGACAAGAGAAAAAGCCAAAAGCCAAAGGAGGAATCATTTACAGTGAGGTCACAGATGCATTGCCATTCTCCCCATGAAAGAAATCACAGATAAGAGAAATAAGTTGTCTGTAAATAAAAATTGATAATAAATGAATAGTAAACACCTGCCTTGATGACTTTTATAGTTTTTCTAAGTAGGGAAGAGCATACTACACTGATACAAGGACACCCTTCATCTTTAAACTGACTTTATCCACGTAGTTTCTGCTAGTTTTTCAAACCAGCAAATAACCTGTTGGCAAAGTCATGACATATTTTTCTATGCAAAAAATGCATCATGACTTTCTGACAGCCCAATAAATATAGTAAAACTGGTTTAACTTTTGGAAAGAGATGAGGAAAAATGAAAGACATATTTGTATCCAATTTTAAGGGATCTACAAACATTTAAATCAATCCTGAAGCAGCGGGGTTTTTTTTTTTCCCCATTATTTTACCATGCAGATAATTAAAGCAGGGAACCTCTTAAAAATAGAATTCTAAAACCCTGAAATTACCAAAAGCAAAACGCTTTAGTTAATCCAACCACTAGAAATGAATCCATGTGCTCTACTCAGGTTCTTCTAAATTCAAAGCAAGTGCCATATATATATATATATATAAATGAAAGTTTGGATGAAAACAAATTGAAGTGGAAATCAACACTTAGATGAACTTCGTATCAGGAAAACAGATAATAACTTTGTGCCTTTCCGTAAGAGAGCATTTTAAGATCTTCATGGCTCTGACGAAAATATTATCATCCTGCAAAAACAGACTTGACAATGTGCTGTTCTCTCGGGCATCATTGACACTAAGAATAGACTATAAATTGGTAGTATAGAGTGCCTTTCAGTTCCAATTTTTCTAAAAGCACTTCACAAAGCAATTAGTCAGATAATGGCAGTGTGCTGACTACCCTAGCCTTTATATAGTCACTAATAGCACACGATCTTTTCAACCAATACACTGGATTTTGGGGAGGGCAGTGTAACATCGTTAGTCCTCTTAAGCCTAGTCACGTTATCTTCTTAAATACCCTGTGTGGGCTGTATTTTTATTTATAAATGATTCAGAGTTAAAATCTGCATTAAAGGAAGAAAACCTGAGGATTTATTTTTTTAATCTAATTGATCAATAGACCTACAGTAAACATCCTCGGATTCATCTGTGAATGATGTTCTACTGTGACTCAGTGTGTGTGACTTGAGAAGGAACACTAGAGTGACATTTTTTTCGTTTTACCTGAAGTGAAACTTCATAACTTATGAAGAACTTCCAAAATAGCATTTCAGTCCATCAGTTATAATGTGAAATAAGTGAACTGGATATATAGTTGCCTTTTTTAGCTACTGAAAAGGTTAAACTGCTATTCTTTTGGAGTCCCTTACATTTACTGTAATTTTCACACTAGAATAGTATATAAATTAAAGAGTGGCTATTAATGGTTCTTTGCTTACAAAATAAAGACTCTTTGGGCAAATATATTGGCAGTCTCAACTTGGAGAATTCTTGGAAAGGTATTATTAAATTATCTAAATTAATTGAAATGACTTCTGCTGACAATGTGGATAAGGCCATTTTTTGGTTTGTTTATTGTCTGCTTTCTAATTACAGAAAAGGTTATTTTGGGGAATTTAAGTTGGCATTTCTTGGAGTTCCTAAGTATATAGACTGTTGACCAATAGACATTTATGTAACCAATAAATCAGTTGTTCTAATAATAAAATTCAGTTTTTTAAAATATTATGACAAATATTGTATGTAAAAAAACAAAATACTGATTAGAGTCTTCTGGTCCCAGGATAAGGTATATGATGAAGGCACTATTAAATAAACCCTAGCTTTGATAGCTTCAACTGTAGACACAGAGTATAATTTCCTTTTAAGGATAGAGAGCCTTACATATTTAAAGAAACAGTTAAGGAAGCTCTAAAACAGTGATTTTAAAAGTACCATTTATGTTCAAAAGTAAGAAAGGTATTTTGTTTCTAAGAAGAAAGTTCATGATTTCTTTTGAGAGTTTTTTTTTTTTTTTTTTTTTTTTTTTTTTTATCGGGGCCATTGCGCCCCCCACGAAGAGAGACAAAGAGAGAGAGTGAGAAATCACCCCCCAGCGGGGGGGTGCCGTAATCCCTTCTCCCTTCTCCCCTTCTCCTCCATTTTCCTCTTGGGATCTTGGGCATGCACACACATGTGCCTGGCATGAGTTTAAGGCACCCAGTCTGGGACTCGAACCACAGTTGACTACATGGGAGTCCAGTAATACAGCCATTGTGCTAACTGCTGGTCCCCCAAAAGTTCACAATTGTTAATCTTTCCACTGTTACTTGAAAAAAAAAAAAGCACACTATTTTCCATTTTGCTTGCAAGTGAATCACAGCTAAGTAATGGTGAATTAGTTTTGAATTACTTTAGAAATATACTTTGTCCTATATTTGCATATACCCTCATCCAATGTAATATAATCTGATCTAATATCACGATGTTTGCATTTATTCTACATTCCCAACATTTTGCATATTTCCACAAACCTCACTGATAAATTTAAAATAGTCAGCATCTCTCAGTACGAAATACACAGTTGCATAATTAAAACCTTGGCACCTCTGAAGTGCAAGTGCTTATTTAAAATGTGTGGTGATTAGAACCTTTTCTCTCAAATCACATCTTGTTGAAGTTAATGAATTCTTTGTAGGAATATTAGCCAGCTTCTCCACTTTACTGAAAACCTCTTCTCCCATCTCAGTAACAGTGAGTATGTTAACTACTTGTGATGACTGATTGCCAAATAATCTTTAATATGGTGGGTAAAAGAGCTACCCTGGACCCCGTATTCCACATACCTATGCTCTGCGTATCACTGGAAATCAAATATTGAGTGAGAGTGTGACATAAATTTACTTCTAATTGCTATTAGTCATATATATTCTGAAGACATAAATCTGACCCCTAAATAAACTATTTCTGCCAGGCTGGAGAGATTATAAAAGGATGGCAATACGAATGTGGTGTTTAATCGCACAGTAGGGTGAGTTTAGCCGGCAACAATTTATTCTATATTTCAGGGCAACTAAAAGAGAGGATTTTAAATGCTCACAACACAATGTAACAACAAATGTTTGAGGGAATGGATATGCAAAGTACTCTGATTTGATCATGGCACATTATATTCATATACCAAAAAACATACTGTACCTTACAATGGAAATTTGCATCAATTAAAAATCATTTTTAAAAACAAAAACAAACTCCAAACAACCACAATAACAACAACAACAAAAAAACCCACATCAGAATGGAACATGTTATTAGAAGGGCTGTCAGCAGCGGTCTGCATCACGGTTATCCTGATTTTGATCAGCATTATCAGTCTCCCACTGTTAGATAAAATAACATAGAAACGTGTCTAGACTTTTCAAATACAGTGTCCAGAAAGTGAAACTGTAATAGTCCTCCTTTATAAATTACACCATGATGTTGTCTCCAAACCACCTGCCACCCTTGAATTTTGTTACAAATGAAGGTTCAGAAACACTGATCATCATAGCTAAGAATATGCGGATACTCTTGAATCATGCTAATACAGAAGAAAGCTTTCCAAAAATACTAGCTGGTCAGTGCTTCTTCTTTGAATATAGTGTAGTTTATTTACTAGTTAGTCGACAGGACAGAAATCTACAGTAACCCTTGTCCCCTTACTCAGTCAGAAGTGCTGTTGCTCTAGAACTTCAGTGTCACTAGGTAAGAACAAGACCTGTTGATCACTCCTCTTTACTTCTTCCATTCCTTGATAAGTAATGAGTATGACAGAATACAATTTTCTATCTATGATGAAATGTGAGGTATTTACCAAGTTATCATTGGACATTGCATATAGCTCTGTATGACAACTTGCTATAGTTAATATTTATGAGTGCTCATTGTGTGCCAGGAGAGGCAATGAATGCTTTAAACTTGATTTTTAAAATAAAAAAAAAAAAACCATGAGAAAGTTCATATTACCTTCCCAACTCATGGGAATAAAAACCAGATATAGAGAATTTCTCAAGTCAGCACAGAAAACAAAACCAGAAAATAGCAGTCATGATTTGAATCATTTTAGTATAACTAGAAGGCACCTACTTTTAAAACCTGGGCCAATTCTACCCTGCTTCCCAAGGTTTTGCACACTTCAAAATGGTGTGTAGACACCACTTCCTGACTTTTTTTTTAATCCGATATTCTTCTTTTTCTTTTTCCCTTTTTGAGGTTTTTGCCATAAGGTGCATGTACTCACCAGAGAGAGACAGACAGAGACAGTGGGAAGGAAAGTAAGAAATCAGCACCCCTGCCCCAGGGAGGATGGCTATGCCACATACCCTTCTCTATTCTCCTCCTGGGATCTTGGGAATGTATGCACACACAGACAGCATGAAATTCAAGCCACCAGGTCCGAGACTCGAACTGTGGTTGGCCAGGTGGAAGTACAACAACATAACCACTATGCCATCTGCTGGCCCCTTTAGCAGATATCCGTAAGTTCCTCTATATGCAGGCCTATGCTTGGTGCTGAGATAGCAGGTATGGCATCCACCCTTAGGGAGCTTACAATCTAACAGCCTAAATAAAGCAAGCGTACACTTTTCTCAGGCAAATAGACTTCCACCAAAGTGCACTGAGTTCAACTTTTAGGGTTACCTCTCAAGAAGGGTGGATAAATTTGTTTCTTAGTGAAATTCTGACAGCTGTGTTCCTGCCCTTACTTTCTCTTGAGTCTATTTAAAGATCATTATCTGTAATAATCTCCATGCTTGGTCTTAATTTCAATATTCTTCTTTCTTTCAGGCAAATGAAAAAAAATTCCTTCTAATCAAAGATAGCACCAGGCAAAATTTAAGGAGAGGAAGGGTCATTTGGGGTCTTCTCAGAGTCTACTCTTTTTCCCCTTTACTTTTGGGACTATTTTAATTCTTCTATTCAGTTTCTTCCTAGATCTATCAAAACCTGGTGTGCAGCAAAGATTTACCATAAGTCCATTCAGAGTTCGTTCATAATGTAATCAATCCAATCATTTCTTAAGTGTAGAATGAGACTTTCATTTTTAAAAGTTTATTCATTTATTTCGTGAATGAGGCTGACAGAGGGAGAGAGAAACAGCACCGCAACAAAGTCTTGGCCCCAACCCCAGCTAAGCCAGCTCAGATCAACTGGCACATGCGTGGGAGGTTTCCTGACAAGAACTGAAAACCATTCTATGAAGGTCTGTCTCACACAGTGTTGTTTCTTCCTGAGCACCACTGCCCAACCTCAATGCTCTGAGTTGGACTCAGTCACTTTAGGCTTAGGGGCACTGAGAGAGGATCAGAAGTCGGTGGCAGTAAGGGCTGGGGGGTGCTCAATTGCCAGAAGTTACTCTTTGAAGCTCTGGCTCTCTAACTTTCCACTAGGCTCCTTGGTGTGGGGATCCCCTGTTTGGAAATGTGTCCTCTGGAAAACATCATCTTTCCTTCCCCAGGTATTTCTCCTTCACTGCCTTTCTCTTACTCTTCCTTCCCACCCATCTTCCCACCCTAACGCCACCCTTTTCTTCTCCATATCTCTTTCCAAAATTGAGAAAGAGAGTAAAAAGAGACAAACAGGGTAAGAGGCGACTTCTGAGGGGGAAGAAGTTCCCTTCAGTGCACACTCTTCCTCTGTTTATTCAGAACTCAAGATAAACACAGCTGCCAATATCAAGAATTATCCAAGTATTAAATTAATTTTACCTTTTAAAAAAAAGAAATATTACTACCTACTCTTAATGTACAATTATTTACTATTGAACAGTCAAGAATATAAGACTATTTAGGCAAAAATAGAAAGGCCTAAGGCATTGGGAATAATATGATATGCAAAATTTCCCATGCCAGTTAATGTCTCCTTTTTATTTTATGGACTCTGAAAACAGCCATGATGGGGGCCAGCAGGTGGCATGGTGGTTAAGAAGGTGGACTCCCATCCTGGTGGCTTGAAAATCATGCCAGGTGTGTGTGCAAACATGCCAAAAATCTCAAGAGGAGAATGGAGAAGGGAATGCAGCATAGTCATACTCCCACAGGAGAGTTTTTCACTATCCCTCTCTGTCTCTGGCAAGTGCATGTACCCTGTGGTTGAAAAAATAAAAAGTCATTAGACAATACAAAGGGTTATTTATCTGGGCTAGCTAAATGAAAACTGCACATTAAAAGACCCATTTTTTGGTTCTAAGAACAGCTTCCCTAGCTCTTGCTAATTTATATGGGATTAGCCACTTAACCCAAATAAGAAAATTGATTACTTTCCTGGCAATACGGAATCTGAACTAAGATTTACAGAGACTTCCAGAAACCTGGAAAACATATTATTGCTTTGGATTCCATTCTGAGATATTAAAGCCTAATGTGTATTTGGTTTCTATAGATTCTCCAATGTCTTTTTGCTAAAATCACTGAGATTTATGCACGCTCAAATGATTTCTATGAATTGCTCAAAGACTCATTCATTTAATTTATTTATTTTTAAGAGAGATTTTTACTATTGGGTGTGTGTGTTTGCTGGACAGAAAGAGAGAAAGTGAGAAATCACCCCTGGTGATGGCCACAACACATTCCCGTCTCCTCCCTTATCCTCTTGGGATCTTGGGCATGCACACGCACATGCCCAGCATGAGTTTTAAATCTCCTGGGTCCAGGACTCGAACTGCTGTTGACTACGTGGGAGTCCAGCAACATAACCATTACATCATCTGCTTGTCCCTTATTTGTTTATTTTATGCCCAAAGATATTTAATAGTGTAGTGAAGACTATATTTATCCTGTGAATAACCTGAACCCTGGATTTCTGTTAAAAGTATTGTATTCTCAAAGCTATTTCTTCAAGTTTATTTTTGTTCTGTGTCTTTTTGACCTGTTTTTTGCATTTTGCTCAAATGGAGTTGAATGGGTAAAACAGACACAGGATCCTGTGTCATCCTCAAATTATGCATTTCTTGGACTCATTCTATATACACTGTTTGATGTGATCATTATAAACCTAATTCTGATCAGCTAAGCTTCAATGTGACCTTTCTGAACTTCGAAGACCTTAAAAAATACCCTTCACTCTTGGTATTAAAAAAAAAAATCGAGAGAAGTTTAAAGCCATTCCCCAGGGGTTTAAGACAATTGTAAAACCAACAGATATTTTGCAGAGTTCCCATGTCATGCTTCCCACTAACTTGGTATCAACAGAGTATAGCTTGCATCAAAGGAAAAAGAGGTCTTTGCAAGAGTCCCCTATGAAAGTCAGAAACCAACCCTTCCCTTAGTTGAAAGTCAGTGTTTAGAAACATTTCCTCAAACCAAAATCATGGTTATGGAGGTGATCAATGGGTTTTCTTCAGAGAAGTTAACCTTTGATATAGAAGAGAAATATATTCATGGAAAATTCTACTAATGCTTTTTAATATATAAGTTAGGATAAGAGCTGGCAAAGAGACTTTAATCCTCTTAAAGTAAGTGGTATGAAGATAGAAAGAAATAGGTATAATTTTATTCATAAGTATATCTATAGACCTTTCTGTAACAAAAATGGAGATAGACTCAGATTATTAGTGAAACTGACATCATATATAAACTCAGTTTAGAAACTTCAGCCAAGTTTCCAACTCTGAAGTGAACAATATGACACAGAAATAAAAAGATAATCTTTTCTTTTTTTTCCTAAATGAAAGGATACATTTTCATTGTAAATGAAGACTGAACACAAATAATACCATAGCTCACTCAAGCAGCAACTGACTTAGGGATTGCTTATATGTTTAGAGCTGCTACTCCTTTTCTCCCAGTGAATCACAGCAGCAACTGCAAGAACTGGGTTCAGAGTCAAGGGAGATGGGATAAAATTTTCTTTGAGTCTTTCCCAGCCTAATATACTATGGAGAACTAACAGATACAGATATTTAATAGAAATTTATCTCTTTGTTATTTCGTCTTATGATACTTCATTCTAATACTGATTACACTGATATTCTAAGATACGCTGGTAAAATGCTGCTGTAATACTATTTCTTTGCTGCTAGAAATGAAAGCTCTTGAGATTGCTCTTGCTTACATAGCTCTTCAGGTGATTACATCTTTACACAGATGTTAATTACTCTCAGGAGAAGGATGCCCAACTCATCAGGTGAGTAGAATAATCTTGCAGTAGGTAGCAAAGAGTGACTTAAAGGCTATTGTTGATATTGTTTTATTATCCCTGTCAAGATTTGAACTTTATTCTAATGGATTTAGAGCAGATAACAATTTTTTTTAAAGAGAGATTTTTGCTATAGGGTGTGTACATTCACTAGACAGACAGAGAGACAGAAGCGAGAAATCACCCCCTGGAGGGATGGCCACCACCACAATCCTTTCTCTTCCATTCTTCTCTTGGGATTTTGGGCATGCACACACATGTGCCTGGCGTGAGTTTTAGGCCACCACATCTGGGACCTGAACTGTGGCTGACTATATGGGAGTCCAATGATGTAACCATTACACCATCTGCTGATTCCAGCAAAATCTTTATCAACAGTAACCAGCGAGTCACCAAATGGATTTCTAAAAGTGATTTCTAAAAGTAAGAGATACTTGCTTTTAGCGTATTCTTAAATTTGGGCCTGGCTGCAATGTGGCCAAACACACATAACTGTGCCTTGAGATTCTTGATCAAACTTGAGTCAGTAGTTTTCAGACTTCACTGTGCATTAAACTCCCCGGGGAATTTTTTAAAAGTTTTACTGCCCAGGCCTTGGATCAGACCAATTTAATCAGAATCACAGAAGTGAAATCAAGGTATCAGTATTTTTAAAACTCCACAAATATTATCAGTGTGTATCGAGACCAGAATATGGCATAATGGTTATGTAGCTGGACTCCTATGCAGTCAACCATGGTTTGAGTCCCAGACCCAGCAGCTTAAAACTCATAACATGCCCATGTGTGAGAGTGCCCCAAATCCCAAGAGGAGAATGGAGGAGAAGGGACTGTGGCATGGCTATCCTTACGGTTGGTGATTTCTCACTTTGGCAAGGGCCATGTGCCCTATAACAAAATCTCTCTTACAAAAAAAAAAAAAAAAATCAGTGTGTGTCAAGGTTGAGTATCACTGGCTTCCATGCCTTGCCTGGCTTTACGAAGCCTCTATAGACCAGGGAGCATTGGTCACACATGAGATAGTCAAAATGAAGAGACAAAATGAGGGCTCACTTATGAAAACAAAACCCTGTAGTACTGGTTATAGATATTCAGTAGCAGTACTTTCAAAACTATCAACCACAAAAAAAGGACTCTCCATATAAAAAAATAAAGAGAAAAAAAGAAATGAAATGTGATGAAACTTTTTTTTTTTAAATTTTGCATCTCTTCAATGTTTTACTTTTTAAAAAAATTTAATTATTTACATTAATTCACTGTACATCAATAGAGTATACAAAATGAGATTTTCCATCTAGAATATACTGTGTATTGGCTCAATCAAGGATATTACCATACATGTTATTGTCAACAAATAATTTTCTATTTCTTGTTTCTTATATATTTTGCTTTTTCTCGCCTATGATTCCCTATGTCTGACATGATGCAACTTCCAAAGTAAATTTTAAATAGCTAGATATAGCAACAGACAAAACATTCAGTGAATATCTTAGGAAGAAGCATAGTACATAGACATCCACTTGTAATTATCTTCTCAAAAAAATGAAGGAACAATAATACATGAATCCTTGTAACATATTATTTATTGTAGCTGGTACAGTTAAAATGATAAACCCTTACCTTAGAGCTCTGTAAAAGTTTCAAGACACAGAAAGAGTTTAGGTAAATTCTTACAGTAGATCATCAACATCAAAGACTGGGGAACAATACCTATGAAAGACTAAATTACACTGGCAGAGGACCGTAGAGTCATCTACTCAGGAAGAAATAAATACAGGGAGAATATAAGAAGAAATTCAATGATGGTGATAACAAACTGAGAAAATGTCTAGGAAAATTATGTATGTGACTGATTATCAAGTTTTGTTTCACTTTATGAGAAACATATGACTTTATTTTGCCACTAGGTTGCTATTAATCAGGAAAAAAAAATGTTAAGTAATTCTCAAAAGTTTGTGTCAGCTTAATCTTTGTCTTTACCCTCTACCTAGTATTCTGAACATGGTAGGAAGCTTGGAAAGGATGTGACATAAATACAAGAATGAACACTACATCTAATCCTGGCTGACCTCATAGAATCTGTATATTTAAAAGAAACTGCAAATTGGATAGAGAATATTGTCTTATTTCTTGAAAGGTAATAGTAGGTTGAACTATAGAAAATCACCATCTTTACTGGTCAAAAAGAGTCAAGAATTAGCAATTTCGTGTAATTTACACATATGCCTCTTCCTTTGTTTTAATAAAAATTACCAGAAAATGTTCAGTTTGAAAGCTTTTCTTTTCAGAAGACAGATGTGATAGATGCGCAACTCCTCTCAATAAAACATGAGTGGAGTCCCAGGAGAACAGGCACCTTCCTGACTGGGCATCTACATTAATAAGCAACATGTAAGACAGCATTAAAGGACCTAATGTCAAAGGCTTCAAATATTCAAGGATGGTTTATTTGATGCATCAACCTGATCCCATCAAGAATTTGGAAAATGCTAAA
>NW_006159547.1:5206969-5268794 GCF_000334495.1 Tupaia belangeri chinensis | reverse complement strand
ACCAAACTCACAAAAAATAAAAATACAAGTATTTGAACATTACTGTCCCTCATTGCAAGATATGCTATACCCCAGTGATAATGCAGCTCAGTCAATATACAAGCACACCTGCTTGTTCTGATAAGGAATATATTTTTCCCATCATTATGTGTCCTTTTTACAGACTGGAGTCCAGGATAATTTAAGTCTGACAGTTTCATATTCTGTTTTAGAAAATAGAGAAATATATAGGCTTCAAGTCATTAGATACTGACTATCAGAATGAATGAGCTGTGGGTTGATGCCTGGGGATTTTATTAGCATGTGGTAGCCATCTTAATGCTCACAAAAAATGTCAAAGAACAAACATGAAAGTGTGTAAGGAAAACACATAAGAATTTTCTCTGCAGCCATCTTGGCATCATACATTTTAAGGAGAGATATCTAAAAGCAGCTCTTATACTAATCATGATGCTGTGATGTATTTCCTTTCTCCCCTCAAGCATCCAATGGAATGGGCACACATGAGTTTTTATCACATGCGCGTGACATCTACAGCTCAGCTACTTTACTTAATGCAATAACCTGACAACCAAGAAGACTACCCAAGACCATCAGAGACATTGGAGATAATGTCTGTGATCTATCCTCCCAGTATTCCTGAATGTTAGTCTGTGGTCTCTATGCATTTTATTGAATAGGTTATACCGAATGGTCCAGCTCTTTAGAACAATGGCTTTTAATGTTTTTGAAAAATTTTGACCCATGGTAAGTAATACTTTCTATAGTACAATTCAATTTACATAGAGCAAATATATAAGTGAAATAGCAGTTTCGTAAAGCAATATTAGTCCTTACTGATTTGATGTAACTTATATATTTATTTTCTCTCTTCTATTTCATTCAAAATGCTAGTCATAAATCATCGACTGATTCTATGACTCACTAATAGGCCACAACATTATTTAGCAAGCTCTAATTTAAGTTATACTTATTAGAATCTCATACCACTGATAAACTGGAAGTCAAAATAGTTTGAGAAACTATATCCATCTTTAGACATTAGAGATAATGATTTGGGACCCTTTAAAATTGCTTTGTAAAAAGACCAGTATGTTGGAGAGATTAACCAATTTACCTGGGGTCACATACAGAAAGCTAGCATTCAAAGATAAGCTTAACCACCACTAAATGTCTTGAATAGGCCAATCCTTCACAATAACTTAGAGATAACATTTGCTGTTTGTGGCTTACAAGATATAGGTGAAGAAGGAGCTATTTTCTTTTTCTGTAAATGAATCTTCCTAACTATCAGAATGACTCTGAGTTAGGGAAAGGGAAATGGTCTTAATGACCTTGTTAAGGAGCCTGGTCTTAATCTTGCTCAGAACCTACACTATATTCTGAGGCCCCAAATAAAGGTTCCAGAAAATAATGGTCCTTCATATAAAGATCTTCACAACAATATCATCAATCTTTTTCTCAAACAATTATCCACATAGAGCTGAATCAACTTGCCATAAATATAGTTATCCACCAAAAAAGCATAATTTTAGAAAAATCTGTAAGTGTACAAATATTAATTTTACAAACACCAAAAATTATGAAAATAAGAAATCTTTTTGGCTTAAGAAAAAGAAGAAATTGCAAGGCTGAATGTTTAAATATTCCTAACCACATTTGAAAATCAAAATAATTTCTCTTAAAATTATCTTGGATTGGGACCAGCAGATGGCAAAATGGTTACGTTTCTGGACTCCCACATAGTAGACTACAATTTCAGCCTTGGACAAACAGTTTAAAACTCACTCTGGTGCATGTGTGTGTGCCCAAAATCCAGAGAGGACAATGGAGGAGAAGGGACTGTGGTATGGCTATTCCCCCTGGGGGTGATGTCTTGCTTTCTGTCTCTCTGTATCTCTAGTGGGTGCACACACTCTATAGCAAAATTTTTCTTAAAAAATTTATGTTGGATTTTGGTACCTCATTTTAAAAAGTGACAAATCTTTAATTACATTTATTTGTTATATAGGATGACTCTAAATGACTAATTCCATTCTTCCACACAAATCACTTTATTTTCATCTTCAAAATATAAAGGAAATAAAACATTCTCTAGAAGCTTGTAATTTTTAATATCTATTTTATAATAATTGTAATTTTTTGGCATTGTCTATAGGCCAAAGAGACAAGATATTTTATTTAAATTTTTAATAAATAAAAACTTAAGCTTCTAATAGAGTATAAAGAATTTCAGTTAGATATAAGGACTAACTTCTATAAGATGTTGTAAAAGTTCCTTTTCAGAATGTCTTTATATTACAAATCTGTTTAGGTAAAGGCAAAATGTGCATAGGTTTTTAGAATTTTTTGTAAGATTATGTAATCCTTCAGGGATACCTTTATTTATTTATTTATTATATGTTTTTGGAGAGATTTCTGCTATATGGTGCATGTGCTCACCAGAAAGACAGAAAGAGATAGAGAGACAGAAAGTGAGAAATAACACCCCCCCCGCCCCCGGGGAGGATGGCAATGCCACAATCGCTTCTCCTCCATTCTCCTCTTGGGATCTTGGGCACGCACGCACACATGCCTGGCATGTGTTTAAGCCGCTGGGTCCGGGACTAGAACTGCGGTAGACTACGTGGGAGTCCAGCAACATAGCCATTAAGCTGGTCCCAAGGATATTTTTAATCTTGATGACTATTTAATATATATTCAAATGAAGTAGAGTTAAAGTAACAATGGTGTCAAAATAAGTTATCTTAAAATTTTCATGTTATTAAAACATGTTTTCTTTAGGTTCTTGCCATGGGTGCTTGCGCTCACTGGAGAGAGAGAGAAAGAGAGAGCGAGAGAGAGAGAAAGAGAGAGCGAGAGCGAGAGAAAGAGCGAGAGAGCGAGCGAGAAAGTGAGAAATCACCTCTCTATCCCCTGGGGAAATGGCCATGCCACAGACCCTTGTCCATTTTCCTTCTGGGATTCTGGGCACATACACACATGTGCCCAGTGTGATTGTCAAGCCACCAGGTCCAGGACTCGAACTGTGGATAACTACATAGGAATCTAGCACCTTAAACCACCATGCCACCTGGTGCCCCCCATTTATAATTTTTTTTTTTAGGTAAGAATAAAAATACTATTGTCCTGAAGTAAATAGAGTAATATAATAATGCTACACTAATGCAATTATTGTGCCTTAGAGGTAAAACAAAGATTCCCATAAAATCACTACAGCTTGTTTTATTTCAATAATTTATTCCTTCATGTGTTTGACAAAGAAATGCTGTACCTAGTCATTGGTATTTCTCTTCGATACGAATGAGGCTGAGCTGCCACATGCATACATATTTCCCCAATATTAGTTTGAAACGGAAGTTGGATAGATGCTTGAATAGCACATGTGGCTCTTATTTTGTATTTTTCTTCATTACATTTTTAGCCTCAAAAAGAGATAAGCTCTTACACCAGCCATTGTTATCAATATCAAGAAGACACACACAAAAGCTATGTGAACAAAATGAAATTTGAGATGTCAATAGGAGACAGGCTGTTGTAGGAAAGTACCAGATAATTAGATTTAAGAAAGAACCTAAATTTCGGACTTCTCACAATACAGTGTAATATGGCAGACACAGATAAGAATTCATACTTAAACACACATGCAGATATGCACTCACATTGTCTTTTCTATAATAGAACAAATAGAACAAAGTGATTATATGGAAGGACAGTGTAAACCAGATAGTCATGATTTAAATGTCAATGGATTGCTTGGAGTACAGGTTTTAAAGCCCGAGAAAAATGCCGTAATAGGAGAGTTGTGGCAAGAATGTTGTACCACATTGCTTACTTATCTGTCTCCCTATCAGATTGTGACCAGTGCCTGGTATATTGGAGATTTTCAGTAAACAAATAAACAGCTAGCGCCCATGAACCACACTCAGAGTTTGCAGGTGAATGGATGCATTCGCAGGCCACATAACATTCAGGGGCTCAAACTGACGTTAAAATATTACCCAATAATTCTTCTACTAACCCATAAATTTATTCCCTGTATTCACTTTCTTTAGTTCTCTTGTGAATTTTCTACACTCCTCTATTATTTCAGCTTGTTCTATTTATGATTCTTTTTATTCTTTTATGTCTATCCTCCCTCTCAGGCTGGTAATCTGTTTCTTACTGATTTTATTAACTTTCTAGTATAGTCCCTATGTGAAATGTCTGTATCTGAACCTTTTCTTTTCTTCCTGAAAAGCCTCTCTGTGTCTTCTATTTCTTTGATACTTTCAGTTCTGCTTCCTGTTCATCTGACTTTATAAACCACTTAAAATCTCCAACTGGGCTATGAGGCTCCCAAATGCACAGTTTACTCATCTGGTAGTTTTAAAATCTAATTCAGAGTATGTCCCTAAGCAAATGCATTTCAAATAACTACCTTAATTAGTATTCCTTCTTACATGGGTCAAAAGGATAGATGATAGATACATCCTGTAACTGTGATGATGATGATATGATTTTTGAGAAAGAGTTTTGGAATTAATAAGATAATAGTGCTTCCCTGACAGGTAAACTGAGGGCCTGATAAAGATAATCCTTACAATTTTAACTACATTTCCAGATCAAATTCCAATTTATATCTTTTAGACCTATAAGACCAGAAATAGGTACATTTTTACCAGAATTTTTGTCACTTGTGTCTTGGTTCATTGACAAATTAATAATTCAAAGTTATAAAGAAGTCACATGAACTTACAGGCCATGGTTATATTGTTCTATTTCCAAATGAACAGGCAATGGAAGACATGGTAAGAGTCTACTAAGAATGTCTGTGTACATAAAATAATTGTAGCCATATTAGACAGTTTCCTGATTGGCTTTACTTATATTTAAAGCTCATCCTTAGATCAGTTACTATGGCCAGGGAAACATAGTCATACACTTCCATTCATTCTACATTTTGAAAAAAAAATAATTGAATTTGGGAGAAATATTTTTTCTAAATAATAATAAAAAAAAGACAGGGGCAACTCAGTCAAACCACTAATGGAACAGTGAGACAGGATTAAGTGACTTCTAAATGTAATTTACTGTCCCAATCAGAAAAAAATCCAATAAACATCATTTTAAAAAAGATGCTTCCCAGAAATCACAGAATTTAAGTGCTATAGCACTTAAATGTATTTTTAAAGACGATGTAGGCCAGTTATTTTCAAAGTACAGTGAGAGTATTTTTGGTGGTATCATCTTGCCCTGACTAAAATGCTATCTTGGGGATGCCTCCTGTAGTAGATATGAATGATTCCCTTCCTAATTCATCCTAACTTTTTCACTGATGATAGAAGCTCAGTTAGAAGAAATGACTCATACTTAATCTCATAAAATTTAGATAAAATGCTTTACTTTTAGGAAGGATGGTAATAAGCATGGGCATATTATGTAGCTATGGACAGAAAGACATTAGAAAATCTATTGTTAGTTTTCTGGAAAAGATTTTTCTCCCCAATCAGAAGATGGAGGTAGCTTTAAAAAGAGCACAGTTCTGAACCCTTGCACATTGTTGGCGAGAATGTAAATTAGTCACTCTTTATGAAAAACAGTATGAAGTTGCCCTCAAAAAAGTAAAAAAACAGAACTACCGAATGATCCGACAATCCTACCAAAGGGTATAGATCCAAAGGAAATGAAATCAGTATGTCAAAGAGACATCTGCATTCCATTTCTTGCAGCACTGTTTTCAATAGCTACGATATGTAATCATCCTAAGTGTCTACCAATGAATGAACACAAAGAAAATGTCATACACACACACACACACACACACACACACACAATGTGAGAATGTTTAGCCATAAAAAAATGTCATTTACAACAACATAGGTGAATCTGGAGGACATCATAAGTGACATAAGTCAGACACTCAAAAAAAAGATTGCCACAATCCATTCAAAGGTGAATGGAAAAAAGATTATTTAGGAGCCAGCAGGTGGCATGATGGTTAAGGGCACTGGACTCCCACATGGCCAACCGTAGTTCCTATCCCGGACCTGGCAGCTTGCTTTCTCACCTTCCCTCTCTCTCTTTTGTACTGTCCCTCTCTGGTTAAATTAAAGTCAATCAATCAATAAATGAATACAGTTAAATAAAATAATTATTTTATTTAAGAAAAAGATAACAGAAATAGAGAACAGAATGGTAGTTATCAGGGACTGGGTAGATAGAAGAAGGAATGGGGGAGACATTGGTCAATGGGTATGAATTTTCAGATAGAAGTATAAGTTCAAGAGATAACCAGGGAAATTTTGGAAGTTTCAATTGGAAATCATTATGTATCCATTTTATACTCCTGATTTTTTTTCTGATTTCTTTTTATTTGGTAATCTCAAAAAATATTTTAAAAGCACCAAATTTTCTTTATGAATGATAATAAAAGTCAGCACTGATATGTTTAAATTCCCAGGCCATTCAGTTCCTTAAGGAAGGAATAAATAGCTGGTATCATCACTTACAAAAGTGTCTTAAACTTGATAGAACTTATGTGGAGAAATAAAGTTTATATTTCTCATTTTTTTAAATTTTTTTTTCATTTTAAAATAAGCCTTTTGAAATTCTCCCAGATAAGAGAATATATCTTTCCACAGTTCCATTATCCTTTTCACCAAGCACGGTGGCCCTGGGGCTGACTTGTGAGGATTTTTGTATTTATATTTAAAAAATACTTGTCTGACTAATGTCTTCTGGTTTTGGTATTTCTGTAATGCTGACTTCATTTAATAAGTTAGACAAGATTGTTTCTGTTTCTATCTTCTAGAAAAGATGGTAGAAAACTGGTATGATTTCTTCCCTAAATGGTAGGCAAAATGCACAAATGAATCCATCTGGGTCTGTTGTAGGCTGGCTTTGTAGGTTCTATTTTATAGACTCCTAAAGCAAATTCAATATCAAATGGTAACTACATATGCAGAGTTACCATAAACTACAGGAAGGTTTCAGATTCCACTAAAGAGAGGGTACAGAGGCAGGTCATGTAGAGTTGTGTGAGTTCCAGTAAGGAACTTAAATTTTGTCTGGAGTGGGACCAGCAGTTGGCATAATGGCTATGTTTCTAGACTCCCATGTAGTTGACCATGGTTTGAGTCCCGGACCCGGTGGCTTAAACTCATTCTGGGTGCGTGTGCACACATGCCCAAGATCCCGAGAGGAGAATGGAGGAGAAGGGATTGCAGGGTGGCCATCTCCCCTGGGGGGTGATTTCTCACTTTCTGTCTGTCTCTCTCTCTTTCTGGTGAGCGCACACTCCCTATAGCAAAAACCTCTCAAAAAAAAAAAATTGTCTGGAGAAAGGACATGAATAGATGATGTAGCCAAGAGGCACACAATGTACCCACACTTTCACTGATTCAGCATGAAACTCTGTATTTCCTTTTTTTCCTATCTTAAAAGTCTAACATGTGCACACATGCCCAAGATCCCGAGAGGAGAATGGAGGAGAAGGGATTGCAGGGTGGCCATCTCCCCTGGGGGGGTGATTTCTCACTTTCTGTCTGTCTCTCTCTCTTTCTGGTGAGCGCACACTCCCTATAGCAAAAACCTCTCAAAAAAAAAAAAATTGTCTGGAGAAAGGACATGAATAGATGATGTAGCCAAGAGGCACACAATGTACCCACACTTTCACTGATTCAGCATGAAACTCTGTATTTCCTTTTTTTCCTATCTTAAAAGTCTAACAGAGGATCTGGCCATAGCCTGTGAGCTCCTTCACTCAACATGTGACCTCATTAGCTCCGCAAATTCACAGCCCTTCTATGTGACAGATGTATGTTTTTGTCTAGGAAAAAAACAGCATCAATTAGAATAAAAATATACTTGATGAATGCCTACTTCCTTTGAAGAGGACACAGACTCATTAAGAGAAATATTCATGCTCAGAAGCTGCTTCCACATTTGCTCTGATCATAGCAACGCAATGCCTTCTGGTGTTTGCTGGATAATGCTTCCTGGTGCGTAAACTGGATCTAAGGATGGTTCCAAATTTGCGGTAAGAAAATGTTTTGAACTTCAGCATTTATGAAATCTAAAGTGACCACAGAGAAGAGCAGCACCTATCTGAATATATATTTCAGTACACAAGCTTTTTAAAAGTTATCTCAAGATCATGCTTTATAACACTCTAGCATTTCTCAAGTCTGTATTGTGACTATTTTTAATAGAAAATTTTAGAACTATTAAGGCATTTTTCTACCTATTTTCTAAGACTACAATGTCAATGGCATTTTTGGAATGAAGAAAGGCAAGTACCGAATCCTTCACACATGTCTAGAACACCACTCTTCACAGTTCACAATCCTATTACTGTTTCACAAACAAAATTTAAGCATCCATACTGAATGGATAGATGATGTATATTCCATGAACAAAAAAATATAGTTTTAGTATATGAATGGAAAGTCTTTCTTATAGTAGAAGAGTAAATTTTCCCCTAGCAGGAAAAAATCTGAATTTCATTATATATAAACAACAATTGCTAGTATAAGAAACCAAATAACTTTTACTTACTGATATATTTTCTAATCAATAAATGTTTCATTTTAAATATCTGAATAAATAAAAGCAAAGGTAATTTTCAGTCATTGCAATGTGCTAGCTAAAACACTAAAAATTTGTAGTAACTATGAAAGAAGTGATTGCTATACTGAAAAAGACTAAAACAAGAGTTTTAGGGAAAACAATGGATTTTAAAAAAGAAAAAAGAAAACTGTCCTAAAACAGAGATCTACAAACTATAAGTCACAGTAAACATATACAAAAAGAAAGTGGAATAAATGTTCATTTGCAGTATAAATTCAACTTTATGATGAACACACAGATTACCTTTTATAAGGTCAGGTTTGTGCACATAAATCATCTTCCACATTCACCAGAGACATTTATTTCAGTAGCAAAATACAAACAGAACTTTGATTTGTGGTCTCGCTAGAAGAAACAGGTGGGAAAATACTATCCTAAGTGTCTACACCATAATGGTAAAAGAGAAGAAGACTAACTAAATCATGGACACTAGGCCATGGGAACAGCAAGAACATACTGCACATAGTTTTTAAAGTGGTATGCAGTCTTTCCTTCCCTCTGTTTTCTTTTTTATTTTGTCTTTCCTCCAAAATGCTTTTATAAAGAAAAGGACAAAGATGTCAGCAAATAAAGATAAATGAAGGTACATTTTCCTGAATATAGAGAATTTTTATTGAATGAACACTTTTGAAAATTATTTCCTTTGTTGATTTCAAGTTTGAATAAGGTGAATGTTCTGCAAACAAAATAAATTTGGAGCATACTAACCATAAATCAGTTTATAAAGTCTTATTCAAGAGCCTACCTTATAAAACAGAATTATAAAACAATTTCCTTCCATGTCCACTCAGAAGTTAACCAGCAGTTTATAAAAGCTCCAAATATTCTTATCATGAAGAGTACAAAAATAACACAAAGAAGCCATTATCCTGTCTTCTACCTGCAATATATCCATTAATATAAAGGGAACTCTCAAGGAATGATGAGTGGGAAGACTCGATTCCATCCCTGGAGAAGGACTTTCATGAATCTCTTTCAGTAAAGAGTACTAATTTCTCCTCCTACATAACATCAAAATACCACTCAACCAGAAGGATTAATATGGTCAGCTGCCATTTTGATGGGGAGCCATTTCAGAAAAATATTTTTTTTCTAAAAGAGTTTTTTAAATTCTCTTCTTGATTAATCAGTAATAATAAAGTAATAAAATAGTCTATCTAGAAGATTGTGATATGTTCATATTTCAGAAAATCTTCAGGTTTATTACACTAGCACAGTTTCAATACTCATCTATAAATATATGTATGTGAGAGTTACAAAGTATTGCAAAATGTAAATATTTCTCTAATTTAATTGTATTTAAATGTTTTACAAAGGTAAATATCTGTGCTTTTGAAAAAATGTTAAGATCCAGATGATAACAAAGCAGTGAGGTGCTAAGCACATGAGCCAGATCCCACATTGCAAACAAGGGTTTGAACCCTGGTCCCTGAAGCTTGAAAATATGCCCTGGACACATGTGTGTTTGTGTATGTGTGTGTGTGTGTGTGTGTGTGTGTGTGTATGCCCAGAAGATTAATGAGATGGGAAAATGGCGTAAAGAGTATTGCAGTATGACCATGCCTCATTGGGGGTGCTTTCTTTCTTTCTCTCTCTGGTAAGTGCATGTGACCTTTGGCATTTAGGAGTAAAAAAAAAAAAGACAGCTTAAAACAAAAATAAATAAAAAACAAGGATTTTTTAACATTCTCTTCTCTGTGCTCATGTTGTAATGTTATATAAAAGGGGACTTGAAATGTGAAAAAATGGAATTAATATACAAGTCTACTTCGGTACAAACTACTGTGAAATCCATTCAATATTTTCACAATTACATTAACTTTTCAAAGACTCTTTATATTTACTTCAAACCCACATTGGTGTTTCTTTTTTTCCTTCTTATTTATCATCTTGGAATTTCTTTATTCTTTTGCTATGTCACAAACTGCAAATAACTGTGGTGGTGGTGTTCTTCCTATTTTTCTTTTAATTCTTTTCCAATTGTGGGACCTACATTGAACTCAGGTCTCTAACCAAGTGCTCATACCCAAGATTATTTTTGTACTGCTTCTATTTCAATACCTAGAATAATGCTTAGAAATAGCAGTAGCATATTGCCACATTGTTACCTACTGTGAACCAAAAACTCTATCTAATTTTTTTGTATAACTGATACAAATTTTGTTTAGCCTTTATATGATGTGTTTCTTCCACAAATATATATTTCTATCAATTTTGCTAGAGGGCAAGTACACAGGAGATAGAGCAAGCGAGGGAGATTGAGAAAATATCCTCAGTGGAGAATGGCTATTTCACAATCTTTTTTCTCCTTCATTCTCTCTCCTTATGGGATTTTGGGCATGCACACACAGTGTCCAGTATTTTTCTCAGTCTGCTGGTTCCAGGACTTGAACCACACAGGCAGCCATGCGGG
Source organism: Tupaia belangeri chinensis (assembly GCF_000334495.1). Taxonomy (NCBI): domain Eukaryota; kingdom Metazoa; phylum Chordata; class Mammalia; order Scandentia; family Tupaiidae; genus Tupaia; species Tupaia belangeri. Next base: position 5,257,771 of record NW_006159547.1, on the reverse strand, counting down.
ATCCAGCTGCCTTAACTGATATGCCATGGGCAGGCCTGAATAAAAATTTTTAATACATTTTTCTATTAAAGCCTATCCTTTATTGTTTCTTAATTTATGATCATCTTACTTACAAACTAAATTCAATTAATTAGTCTTTATTTACCATTTGTTAGAGGGCTTATTTGCTCACCAGAGGGGGAGAGAGAGAGAAAGTGAGAAAGCATCCCAGGGGGACAATCATGCCACAATCCCCTCTTCCATTTCTTCTTTTGGGATTTTAGGCATGCAGGCACAGATGTTGACCTGTTTGAAGTTGCAGGGTCTAGGAGTCAAACTGCACAGTCAGGTATGCAGGATCCAGCCACTTTAACCCACCACACTGCAAGCTGGTCCCAATCATGTTAACAAATAGACACATTAGCATTAAGAATTAAGCAGAATAGAAATATTATAATGGTCATATGCCATTGTACTGGTATGGTGCTCTGAACTTTTAATTATCTCGGTTAATTCTGTCTTTGCTGAAAGAATCATCACAGACATGTAAAGGGTTACTGGTTTCTTAAATGTTTATATAACTTAACAGGTAGTAAAATTATTTATATGAAGTTCGTTATAGTTTTTTTAGTACTTGGTCTGTCTCTATTAGTCCTTAAGTTTTTGTCTTTGGTAAAGGCATACTCTTGCTAGACTACTGAGTAATTTGTAGGTCTGTCCAATTAGATAGAGTAAAAATACTATTCTTTTACTGTGGAATTATTCTAGTACCTTTGTCTTCTTCAGAAAATCACATTCGGTGTGAAGAAGTTATAAATGATGGGACCGGTAGTTGGTGTAATGGCTATGTTGCTGGATCCCCATGTAGCCGACTGCGGTTTGAGTCCCGGACCTGGTGGCTTAAACTCATGCCAGGCGTGTGTGCGTGTGTGCCCAAGATCCCGAGAAGAGAATGGAGGAGAAGGGATTGTGGTATGGCCATCCCCCCCTGGGGGGGGGGTTGATTTCTCACTTTCTGTCTCTCTGGCAAGTGCACATGCCCTATAGCAAAAACCTCCACCACCACCACCCCCCAAATAAAACGAAGTTATAAATGGTTATAAACTATTTGCTGAGAACTTATTCCAGTTATCCCAATAATCTTTTCTAGGCTTTTTAGTTCAAGCATTCTATGTTTACTACATGCACTTGACACAAAGGTAGAATAAAGGTTTAGCCACTTGTTCCAGTCTGGTGGTATGGTAAGTAGCAAACTGAATTGCAGTGCTGGAATCCACATGGCCAACCATGGTTTAGATCCCTGCATCAGACTGAAAATACAGTGGGCCCTTATCTAAGACCCTCACAAGCTAGAAAACTGAGGAAGGAGGACTTCTTTCTTTCTTTCTTTCTCAGATGCATAATGCAGTATATTAATACTGACTTGTCAGGAAAGTCATAATGTATTTTTCTATGCAAAAAAAAAAATATATATATATATCATGACTTTCCTAATGACCCAATACACTGTGAATAAAATAATAAATAAATACATAAATAAAGGTTTAGTCACTAAGTTGTTTACATTTTTTGACATCATTCCAGGATATTAAAGAAGTATTGGCATTTATATATGCACATATCTTAGTTTTCCTACTCTGCTTTGAGTTCTCTTCCTTTTCTGAACCTTGGGAAATTTCAGTTTATTATTTCTGCCAAGCAATATATTTATAAATATTAATAATGATATTACTGTAATGAGATGTATATATGAACGAGAGGTGGTAAGAGTTTCATCACAATCCATCAGAATTGCTGATATAAAACACATTTATAATAGTGATTAATTTAACTATATAAAATGAAATTAATGTTGCAAGTAGAACAATGTTAGGAAAAGAACAGCACTATGATATAAATGTTTGTGTCTACCCCTTACTCCCACATTCATAAACTGAAACTCCAACCCCAAGGAGATGGTAGTAGGATGTGGGGGGTCACTGGGAGTGATTAGGTCATGAGAGCAAAATCTAATGACCTGGTAAAAGAAGCTCAAGGAAGACACTTTGGTCCTTCTGCCATGTGCAGTTATAATAGACAGGAAATAGCCCCGTCTCCTGACACCTAATCTGCTGGTGTCTTGATCTTGGACTACCCAGATCCCAGAATAGCAAAAAAATAGATTTTGTTGTTTATATGCTACTCAATGAATATTGCTTTGTTAAAGGAACTTAAACCAACCAACAGATTTTTAGAGTTTAATACTAAAGCTCCTTGAATAAATTTATGGCTTTCAACTTATCATTTTGTCTCACATTCTTACTGTATTTTTGAAAATATTTTTCCATTTTATTTTCAATATATCTTGCTCTGTTTCTGCTCCTCTATAGGATTTTAGCAAGTTCTGTCCCATGTTCTTGTGGGCTTTATCATTCTCGGGTGTGTATTCAAGGTATGCTTAACTGCACACTATTTATGGAGTTAAATGTAAAGCAAAATGATGATCTTTTAAAATTCTTAACAATTGGCAGAAATATATTCAAATAAAAAAGAACTGACACTAAGTAAGCCAATTAGTAGGAACATTTTTCTTTTCATTAAATTATAATAAAAATATTAAACTTGTCTGAAATAAATAGTATAAGCAACATGAAAACTATCTTTTCTTATTACAGTGGTCTCACTCTAATTAAGAGTTTATTTCTTAATGTAATTAGTTTATTTTTAAGTGATCATTATTTTGTGATATTTAAGTGGATGTTATCAATTAATTTTCAGTTTCTATAGCTCTTTATAGTTCCTGGTTTATCTTTTGTTAAGTGAAAGAATGTATACATTCTTAGTCTTGCTATGTATTCTGTTCTTATTATCTATTTCCTTCTCTATATCCAGTATCCTCAACTCATTTTCTTTTTAATTACCACGGCAAATTCTCAGCAATGTTTTTCTTTTTATGTTGAGTAGATATATACAATCGTGCATGGCTAGTCCAACTTAATTCATACTGCAGTTACTCTGCAAGACAGGCAGAGCACACAAAGCAGATTTATTCTGGTCTGTCAGAATTGGGCACTTAGTCACTGAAAAAAGTAATTAAGAGAAATCTCAGGATCAGAAAAGACGCCTTTGAGACTTGGACTGAGGGGTATTTGATTCCATAATGCCCACATTGCAACCACTCTGGCATTGCTCAGAAATAGCTATATGAATTAGATTTCACAAGCAACTCAACTGATATAATATGTAAATTTATGCATTCCCTTGTCCTTTTCATTTAAGAAGATGGAAAGCCTTAAAAGAGTTAAAATAAGTGGATCAGATTGATTTTAGTGCATGGTTGAAAACAGTAAGAATCAATGAGGCTAAAATGAAAAGTAGAATCACTGACTAAAAAAAAAAACTTGGAAGAAAATCTTGAGAGGAAAATATGATTAGAAGGATTGCATGAACAATATTTTGTTGGGTCGGATTACTTAAGTAATCTCTCCACAAAATGCAATCTCCATGAGAATAGGGGTCTGGACACTTCTTGAGAGTGACAGGCAAGGAAGATGCTTAAAAATATACTACTGAATAAGCAAATATATGCGTAAACTCAGGCTCCATGATGAGCAAGATTCATAGGCCAGAGAGAAACAGGAGATGGAATGAAAACCTAAATGTAGAAAAAGAGTGAGGCAAATGTGTATATGAAGATAACTGCTGAGACAGTGTTGGTCATATAATTTCAAAGTACCACTTCAGAGGAGTAAGATAACAAACTTATTTGGAAAATTCACTCAAGGTTGAAGGATAATACAATTGTCCTCCTATTAAGTCCAGGTTTCATAGTAGGTTTTGGAAACGGCCAGATCTTGAGCTGACTAAACACAGGCATTGACCAGTTCTGTCCTATGACTACATTGAATGTTATCAACACTCTATCCTACATCTTATCCTTTGTTTGCTCTTGTTTTCTTTGGTTGTTTCTTTGGTTTTGTTTTTAAGAGAGATTTTTGTTACAGGGCACGTGTGCTTGCTGAAGAGACAGAGAGAAACAGATAGTGAGAAATTTGTTAGTGAGAAATCATTCCCCCCAGGGAATGACCACCACAATCCCTTCTCCTCCATTCTTCTCTCAGGATTTTGGGCACGCATATGCATGCACTTGCGCCAGGCATGAGTTTCAAGCTACTGGGTCCAGGACTTGAACAACGGCTGAATACATTGGAGTCCAGTGATGTAACTATTACACCATTTGCTGTTCCTCCCCCATTTTTTTTTAAAGCATTAATTGGTAAGGAGGGGTGCCTCATTTAAAAAATGTTTCTTGGGGTTAAGATGGTGGCTGGATCCCACATGGCCAACAGCACAGTTTGAGTCCTAGAATGCTGGCTTAAAAAACGTGTGTGTGGGGACCAGAAGTTGGAGTAATGGCTATGTTGCTGGACTCCCATGTAATCGACTATGGTTCAAGTCCTGAACCCAGTGGCTTAAAATCACACTGGGCACATGTGCGTGTGTGCCCAAGATCCCGAGAGGAGAATGGAGGAGAAGGGATTGCGGCGTAGCCATCCCCCTTGGGGAATGATTTCTCACTTTCTGTCTCTCTGAAGAGCGCAAATGCCCTATAGCAAAAACCTCTCCAGAAAAGCAAACAAACAAGCAAACAAAAACCATGTGCATGCCCAAACTCCCAAAACGAGAAAAAAATGGAGGAAAAGGGATCACAGCATGACCATCCCCTATCAGGCGTGCTTTCTCATTTTCCTTCTCTCTCTCTCTCTTTCTCTGTCTCTCTGGTGGGAATGTGTATCCTCTGACGAATTATAAAAAAACAAATCCCTCTTGGGCCCAGCTGCAGTGGGTCTGTACTGTGCTGCTAGGACAGTTTTACACAGGTTGGAACAAATGGGACAAATTCTTGGCATAATCTAAAGGCCAGGCATGGTGGCCTGTGTCTATAATCCCAGAGACTCAGCAAGCTGAGGCAGGAGGATCACAAGCTCAAGGCTGGCCTGAGCAACATAGTGAGACACTGTCTCAAAAAGATCGGAATGGGAGACCAGTGGATGTCATAATGGTTACGTTGCTGGACTCCCACAGTGGAACCTGGCAGTTTCAAAATCATGCAGGTTGCGTGTGTGTGCAGACCCAAGATCCTGAGAGGATAGTGGAGGAGAAGGGATTGTGGTATGGCCATCCTCCCTGGGGGGATGACTTCTCACTTTCTGTCTGTCTCTCTCTGTCTCTCTTTCTCTCTGGTGCACGCATGTGCTCTATAGCAAAAATCTCTCTTAAAAAAAAAGATTTGGGTATGGCTGCATGTGTCTGCAGTCTCAGGAGCCTGAGGTAGGAGGATCATGAGATAGAGAAAACCTTTCTTAAAAAAAGAAAAATCCATTTTTCTTCTATGGAAAAATGAATCAATTTCCTCTCCGTGAAATTTTTAGAGTTAAAAGGGATTAGCATGATTGAAGAATTATGGGTAATTTTCCCATGATGACTTTATAACTTTTTTTAAAATTAAGCTTGAAAAGGAAGGTTTTAGCCATTTTTTTTTCTTTTTTTTACTTTGTAGGTCCTTTTCTCAGTGGAGTCTGCCATGTACGAAGTGAGAATTGATTTTATGGGTGAAATGTTGTCTGTAGTTCCCCTACTAGAACATATTGCTGTTTTCTCTCTGTCAGCACCAGAAGTAATCACAACAGTCTGTCTTTTCATGGTTCAGAAGACAGTTCTTTGTCCCCTAACTCTCATTTAAAAGTATACTTAGTTTAGAGTTTGTTGTATTAAGTTGGTAAACAATGTCTTACTTGTTTGGACTAAAAGTAAATTTATGAGAACACTCTTACTAGTATTAGATAATATAAAAATGTGCACTTCTGTAAAAACAGGGATACCCCAGCACAAAAGATTTAACTTAATTGTTGACTATAAAGTATCTTTCAAAAGTATGATATCCATATGAGTTGTCTCAATAGAAACCATAGCAATAAAACAGGTTGAAAGTCTCAAAGAAGTAGTATTTGTTCACTATATCAAATGTTGAAAGATAGACCTGTAATTAATAAAGGTTTGTAAGGGGTCAGTATGCAATGTGGTGTATAGGGCGCTAGACTGATGGGAGGTTTGAGTCCTGGACCTGGCAGCTTGTTTTCTCACAGTCTCTCTCTCTCTCCCTCTCTCTCTTTCTCTCTGGTGAGTACATATACCCTATAGCAAGTTTTAAAATTATTATAAATAAAATTAAATAAATAATTCTTTTAAAAAAAGGTTTATAAAACTAAAAATTAAGATACAAAAATAATAAGGATTTCTACAGATTGTAAATTTAACTATGTTAGAGACCCTTTTATTATTTGACATCTTTGGGAAGCCTTTACATGAATAGACATCCATATCCTTGACATCTTTAATGAATTGATAAGTGTTGAATTTTTAATTTCAAAATAATGTAGATTCACACTGAAGGGACAATAAAATAAAATATCTAGGATGTTTTTTGTAATCTCAGAAAATGTAAATATGGAAGAAAAAATTAAAATCCAAATTTGATTTTAATGTTTTTATTTTAAAAACTTTAAGTTTATATATCTTCTATGAATGAGAGGAAAGAGAAAGAGAGAATGAGAGAGACAGCACCCCTAACAGGATACTGATGCTAAGATCTATCCCCAGCTTGGGACCAGCAGTTCACGTAATGGCTGTGTTGCTGAATTCTCATGTGGTTGACTGCGGTTCGAGCCCCAGACCCGATGGCTTAAATTCATGCCAGGCACGTGTGCGTGCATGCCCAAGATCCCGAGAGGAGAATGGAGGAGAAGGGATTTCGGCATGGTCATCCACCCTGGACGGTGATTTCTCGCTTTCTGTCTCTCTGTTTCTCTGTCTTTCTGGTGAGTGAATGCGCCCTATAGCAAAAAGAAAAGAAAAAAAAATATATATATATCCCCAGCTTTACCCAATCTTGGAATATAAACATATATGTGCTTGTCTCTGGACTCAAACCCAGAACTATGCCATACATACATGTACTTATCTCTGGACTCAAACCTGGAAACTTGCCATGTGGGTCAGCCTTATGGAGCATGCTGCTTTATAGGTGTATCATCATCTTTACTCCATATATAATTTCTGATATTAATTATGCAGCTATAATTTGGCAGCATTTTCCAATTACCTGTTTCCTCACCCCCATATTGTAGAGCTGTGGTTCTTAAACTCTAGAGTGTATTACTGGGTTGTTAAAAATGTTACAATGTGGGGCTGGCAGGTGGTGTGGTGGTTAAGGGTGCTGGACTCTCACACGGCTGGCTGCCATTTGAATCCTGGACCTGGTGACTTGCTTTCTCACTTTCTCTCTCTCTCTCTCTCTCTTTCTCTCTCTCTGTCCCTCTCTGGTCAAATGAAAATAAATAAATAAATAAATAAATAAAGTTAAATAAACCAATTCTTTCAAAAAAAGGGGGAAAAATCATATTTTTCTTTTTTTATACAAAAATGTGTCATGACTCTCCTGATAATCCAGTAGAATCACCTACTAATGATCATATCTAGGACCCATTCCCAAAGATTATGATTTAAGGGTGACTTGGAACTCAGAATACATATTTTTGTAGGTTGACTTCAGAAGACATTTTGCAATGTTTCTCAAAATATTTGTAGAATAAAAAGAAAAAAATTGGTAGAATATAAGATGAAATTGTTTATAAAAGATATCAAAGTAGAAGCAAATAAAAGAGAAATATTTGAAGATTTGTATGCCAACAATCATTCTGCCAGAACATCAGCCTTTCATTAGAAAATGCTCACAATATTCACTGTATTTATATTAATATTATGGCAACTATTAGAAAACTAAAGTATTGATAATGGGTATATGCATTTTCAGAACCATCTTGTTTTAATAACCCATGTTAGTAAGAACTTATGATTATCTGAAAAAAATCATTTCAATCATAATTGTAATCCAAAATGCTGGTAAGAGAGAATAGCAATTTCTTGTATTGAAATAATTTTCTCCCAAAAGGTGAAGAACTTGTTTTTTTATAACACAAAACTACTGGGCAGATTTATTTAATAAATAGGTAAATTTATACGAATGTACATTTGACTTATTTTTACATATTTGTTTGTAGTAGTCACCCACTGCAACTTACTTTCTCAGTAAAACACTAGGACATAAGTAATGAAATAAAATCTTGAAGACAGAGTTTCATGCTGTAACATTACACAACGAGAATACTATAAAAGGCAACTCTAGAAATACAAAACTTCAATAATACAGGACTGCAAATAAAGATCAGGGAAATAATTTAATCAACTCCAATTTACTTCATAGAACTGTGTTTATGCCTAATAAAAGTGTGTAAGAAATGACTTCGACCAAAGGAGTAATTTGATTGGTTAATGAAGAGTCTAAGAATGATAATTGAATCTGATGGAATTCATTAGTTAAGACATTCAAGCAGATACTTTACAACCCCAATTATGTACTCCAACATACGTGTAGTCACAATGTGATATATGTACTTCCCTGTTGAACTAGGCATGTATGAAAGAATGAGACATAATATGGCACAAGGAAACATTGGTTGGAGACAAATTCTGCTCTCGCCGCCTGCACCGCACCCAACACTCCTGCTAACATGTCATCTGTAGAGCAGGGCACAAAAGCACAGAGGCAGATGCCATGGCATATTCTCTTACAATGCAAGGCTGCTCACGATCATCTACAGATAATGAACCATGACAACTTTGGATTTGATAAAGTGCAGAATGAGAGTGGGAAAAAACAAAAATACAAGTGGCCAGTGCCCCATCAACCAAACCAACGCTTCAAAAACAGTAATACTAGTTCTATTTTTTTTTTCTTTTTTCTTTTTTTTGGAGCGGTTTTCGCTATAGGGCGCATGTGCTCACCAGACAGACAGACAGAGACAGAGAGATAGAAAGCGAGAATTCACCCCCTAGGGGGCATGGCCACACCACAATCTCTTCTCCATTCTCCTCTCGGGATCTTGGGCATGCACGCACACACGCCCGGCTTGAGTTTAAGCTGCTGGGTCTGGGACTTGAACCACAGTCAATTACATGGGAGTCCCGCGACATAGCCATTACACTAACTGCTGGTCCCAATACTAGTTCTATTTTCAGAAGATGTGACAATTACTAATTTTCTGTAATATCACACAATTTTAAGAAAATATAATTCTTCAATAGTCTTCAAAAATGCTTCTCCCACATTACATATCACAAGATTTAGATCTAATCCCCCCCCCCATCCCATACCTTAATCAGACAGTTCCTGCACAGTTTCCAGGAATGAAGCAAGAGGCAAAGGAACAGTCTTTGAAACTGAGTCCAGCCTTTCGACGTTCAAGTTCTTATTAGTTCTCGTTTCCTTGAGAGAGAAAGAATAATAGAGAGAACCCATGAAGTTGCTGGTCTGCAATTCTGCACATACCTTGACTGTTGACTGGGTATAGACTTCTGTTTATGCAGCCCATTCATTATTCACATCCTTCTCTAGCCTCCTCAATTCCTGGTTGTGACGGGTGCTCCAGGCTAAGAACCAATAGATTTGAATCATGTTGACATTAGGGGGAAAAAAAGAATCTAGTAGAATAGAATAAACGTTTCAAAAAATGCAACTTTTTAAGATTTCTTCTGACATCTCCTGTTGCATGGCCTTGGTCTATAAGGCAGAATAGCGTGTGCTGCCACAGAAGGCACCCAGTGGAATTACCAAGAGCAGGGAATTATCACTAAGCAATTCACAGTTTGTTTTGCTAACAAGACTCCATGTTAGGATACTGGAGTGCTTTCCTTCTCCGACAACGCTTCCCCACCTTTTCAGAATTATTGAAAAGCTAACAGAGTCTATTTTGATTTGTGAATCTCATTGTGAGCAACAGCAGCTGCAGTAGTGGTAATATAAAGGAAAGACATTGCTATTTACCTAGGAAGGACATTAAAATACTGCACATACAAAAGCATCTGAATTGTAGGGGAGCTCGTCAAATATTTTAATAGTTTCTTTCTCTGCCTTGTTTGTCCTTTCCTCCTTTCTCTCTCTTACAGCTTTTTTTTTTAAATCTTTCTTTCCCTTTTGTTTCTTCTTCCTTTTATTCTTTTCGTTCTTTCAAATACACTTTTAATATTGAATTTGCCTATTCTTTGATTTAAACCTGAAACATAATTTTGCTTTGTATTTCTACTCACCAACCAATTATATCATATCTGAGCATTTAAAGTAATGAATTGAAAATACAAAATCTCAAAAAATACTGAATAAAGTAACATAGTTCTTTCACAAGTATAAAAACACAAGTAGGGAGAACTCAAGTTATCAGCCGAATCTGAGCTCAATGAAGCAATGAAGCTTTGCATAGTAGAACATGTGTCAAAACATCAAGTCCACATGATACATATATGCAATTTGTCATTTGTCAATTAAAAGAAATTAACTTTAAAAATGGAAGCTGTGCAGAGTCCAGTGGCTCTGATACTAATCAGACCATTCTATTCTCTTTGCAGTGTAGTTTTCAATTCTCCAGAGGAAGCTAACATGGCAACACCCTGTTACTTGAGGATTCAAGTTTTCCTACTACAAGATAAATGAATATACAATCCCCTGCAGGTTTCATTATATTTCGACTAGAATTTTATAATTCCTATACAGTTATTAAGCGATCTTATTTGGCAACTAGTGGACCAGAATTGTTCAGCATAAATCCATGTAGGAAAATCTGAGGGTTTACTGGGTTTGATAAAATCTTTGCTCTTGAGTTAAAGGGATAGGTATATAAGAGAGTTTTATTCCCAAGTAGCTTCTAAGGTATGCCTGGCTGAAATAGATAAGAGAGAGTTGACTGCAGTTCAGGATGTTGTTCCTAAGTACTTGTTTACTATCTGTGATTCATTCATTGAATATTAATTATCTACTATGACCATGTATCTTCGGGGCACCTGATCTTGGTGATAAAAAACAAAACAAAACAAAACTACAAGTAGATTTTTGCCTTTTAAAAAAGATGCAGAGGCAATTTAAAATATTATTACACGTCAATAAGTACCACTGTAGCGATTTAGGACACAGCAGGTACTGAAAAAAGATTTATTTCCATCATCAAAGAGAATTCTAATTTTTCTCTCTGGAAGAAGTACAAGATACCACTCACACTCTGTGTTTGCACACATATGTGTGTGTATGAGCCTTTCAAAACATTGGGCATGAGATGATCACACAATGAAGTCCTGAGTTAGTGCTGCCAGAGATTATTAATCAGTTTATACAATAGTGGTTCTTCAAAATAGATCCTTTTCAACAATGCTTTCAAGCATAACTCAGCTTTTTCCACCAGAAAGCATTTTAAACCATTTTCCTGTGACTGTAAGACCCTCAACTTATCCAATTTAGCAGAGAGGATGGCCACCAGAATGAGATTCTACAAGTTAAATAAAACATATGAGTTAGCGATACATACTCACTAGAATGTAAATAGCACAAATTACAACCCAATTGTAATTTGTAGTCTATAAATCTACAAGAAGTCAGTAGATTTCTAGCAAAGTCTGTGGCAGGAACAGTGTGAACACAGATTGGTTAAGTTAGAATTATGGTCACATGGTTTAAAGAATGCTACCAGCTCCCAACAGAACCTACTTTGTCATGTGTTATATAGAACTATGTGTTGTAAACTGAGAACAGTTTGGTGGAAATTCATACTTTAATTCTTTCAGAATATATTATCTAAATGCCTTGTCTGGGTCAGGCAGTCTGCCAGGCACTGGAAGGACACCGACAAAGGACAGAAACAGCTGCCTCCATCTCCATTCCCTTCACACGGACATGGACAGACTTTTCACAGAGTAAGATGCTTCTTAATTTATCAATTATTTGTCTCCTTAAGGGTATATGTACTATACGTTTTTTTTGGATTAGATAATAACTACTTTAGTTTAAAAATGCTAGAGTAATGTACTAAAGTCATTTTTTTCCTTGAAAAACCGCCAGAGGTTATTTGCTTATGATGCCCTAATTTTGACTTACATATGTTCATATTTTTCAGTGTGATTTTTAAAAGGCTAATTTGAATGTTATCTGAATATAGAAAATTAGCTTTATAGTAGTCAACATAGGTTAAAAGATTCAGTGAACCTTGGCAAGGGAAATATAAATGATTAGTTTATGATGCATTACCTCATGTTTTTGACCTTCTGTATTAGCAAATCACAGATGATATATCAACAAATTATCTGAGACATCAAAATTTAAAGAATAATTACACTTGAATATTCTTTGTGTAAAACTTCCTGTAAGATAGTTGCATAGGAAAAATTTTGTTTGCAATGGGCAGTGATAAAAATAATGAGAGAAAATAGAGTTGGGCTTTTACCTGCTCTAGTCAGCTGTGTTTTCCCCACAGTTAAAAAAACGACATGATATTAGATGTTTTCAAATTGTATTAGAAACACAGAATGCAAAAATACTATCTCTTGGGAGAGCACATGTTTTCTCTGGCAAAAAAAAAAAAAGAGAGAAAGAGAGAAAAATTTAAAATAGCATAAAACTCTTAGAAAAATGAGTTATTGTTTATTATTGTACATAGGATTTTAAAACTTCTTAACAAAAATATTGGAAAGATATTTTCCATATTTTTCAACATGAGTTAAATGACACAAGGAACTTCATAAAAAGTTTCTTTGTGAATTGATCAGCATAAGTGAGCTTGATGAGCGTGGCTCTCTTGTCTGATTTAATCCATTTAAAAAATGCATCTTTTATTTATTTATTTTATATATAAAATCTTAGTCCAGACTACAACTGTGAGTTGGAACAACCTATTTTTGTTCCAGCTGGTTGCCTTTACTTTCGCTATTCCTTTGTTAGCACAAATGAACGTATTTCTTTTCCTTTTTATACACTTGTTTTAAAATCTGATTTTAAATTACTCAAAAGAGGTTTGGATTTTTTATAAGATAAATTTAAATTTAGCTAGGCAAGGAAGCTAGTATAGAGATTTGCAAAAACTAGCCTTCATGGGAGAGGAACTTTGTATGCATTTGATCTCTTAAATAGCGCACTGTGGCATATTGGTTACTAAATAACTAATACCAGTAATGCTAACAATAGTTAACCACTGTGGGAATTTAGGTCAACTCTCATCTGAAATGCATGTTAAAAAACCTTTAGGAGAATAAATGCGGGAAAAGTGCACAAGTATCAAAAGCTGGTCTTTCTCTCTCTGTAGACCTGTTTGTGTGTCTGTGTGTGGGTATGTGTGCATGCACGTATCTGTAGAAAATTAAAGTCAGAATAATTAATTTCATGTCACTATCTGGTAAGTTGTATGCCTCAATATAGCAATAATTTTTGGATTGAGTAAGTCAAGAAATTAGAAGTTTGCCCAGCTCAGGTTATGGCAGACTTTCTGATGTGTGAGGAGAGGACAAGGAGAAAGAGCAATAATTTGTAGGTGAGATTAGAAATTCAGAGAAACAAGATGTTAGTACCAGAATACTTATTCTTAGATTTTCTTTAGCTTTTTGTTTCAAAAGGTGCCTTGTTAAGAAGTTCTTTCATTAAAGCCCAGTTTATTAATGTTTATGCCGTTTAATACATTTAAGCTTTGAAATATTTTGAAACAACTTATTGTTACTATCACATTTATTATTATTTCAGTATAAAATTAAAGAAAGAAAACATGGAATCTTACAGAAAATCTTTTATGTGATATATACAATAAAGGTTTGAAAAATTTTTAAATTGTCAGTTTTTTATATTAGCTGATTTATTGAAACTCTTAGTTCTTAGTTGTCATTGTGGTTTTTTGTCTTAGATAGCTTGAGTTCAAATCCAGGTTCTAGCATCCTGTCACTATTACCCTTGATATCTTCATCTAAAAAAAAGCTCCCTTAATAGTAAATCTCTAGTGAGTGCAATTGTGAAGACTGAATCAATTAATCCAATTGTAATGGGTAGCACATGGAGCTGTGGTAGATGGCATGGTGGTTAAGGCACTGGACTCCCACATGGCCGACCTCTATTCAAGTCTCAGACCTGGCAGTTTACTTTCTCATTTTCCCTCTCTGTCTGTTTCTCTCTCTCTCTCTCTCTGAATGCATGTGCCCTTAAGCAAATTATATATATATATATATATATGATAGTCAAAAGTAAAGAAATAATTCTTTAAAATGTGTAGCACATAATAAGCCCCATTGGTTTGGCTATTATTGTTAGTATTACTATTATTGATATAATTTTCTTTTATAGAATAAATGTTTAACATTTATTTCATAATGTAAATGGTTAACATTTTAACAATGTTAACACAAAATCAAATTAGAAAATACTGAGTGCACACGACTGTATTGAGAGTTGTTTATAGCTTTTTATACACGTCTTATTTCTTTTTCTTGCCTATAAGTCTGTTGAGGACATGAACTGCTTTATTAGTTCAATATTTTCTCTGTCTTTTTTCCTCTCCTTTCTTCTTTCTCTCCTTTCATAATACATGATTTTCTTTTAAAGAGAGATTTTTGCTATAGTGCAAATGCACTCACTAGACAGAGGGAGAAAGAGAGGGAGGGAGGGAGGGGGGGAGGGGGGAAGAGAGAGAGAGAGAGAGGGAGGGAGGGGGAGGGAGAGAAACTAAGAAATCACCCCACCCTGGGGAGATGGGAGATGGCCACTCCACAGTCCCTTAGCTATTCTCATCTTGGGATTTGGGGCATGGATGTATACATGCTCAGTGAGTTTCCATCTACCAGGTCCAGGATTTGAATAGCTGTCAGCCATGTGGGAGTCCAGCAACACAACCACTATGCCACCAGCTGTCCCCATGATATTTTTTTGGCTACGTACATGTAGCAGGAACTTTTTAAAGTCTGTTGTTACGGGGACACATGAAACAGAGAAAATCCATGGCTTCACATTATTTACATTCTTGTAAAATTCAATTAACACGGTATTTGCTGATTTCAATAAATTACAACACTGGAGTGCCACATAAAAAACGTAAAGCTGCTTGCATAGAAATACATATAGTAAATTTTCTAGAAAAAGTATGTATGTATATGTATGTATGTATGTATGTATGTATTTATGTATATACAATGTAGAACATTTAAAATATTTCAGGTTTCATGAAAAGTCCACAAAATTATGCAAAATTGACTATCATAAAGAAGGTAGAATGTGGGCTAGCTCTGTAGTACAGTGGTTAGGTGTTATGCATTGGAAGCTGGATTTCACTTGGACAATCACAGTTCAAATCCTGGCTGAAAGCCTGAAAAAGATGAGTCTTGTATATGTGTGTCCCAAATCCTCATGGGATGGAAAAACAGAGATAGAAAGGATTATGATATGACCATGTCTTTTTGGAGGTGTTTTCTCTCTCTGTCTGTCTCTCAAATTGTATATAAGCTTTGGGAATTAAAAAAAAATAGAGAGAAGGCAGAGTATATTAATGTAGGCTGCATGGCTATGTACTAATTATCAATTAAATACATTAAAGCTTTTTTCATGTATATAAGTGTTAAGAAAACCAGATTAGAGATGTTTATAGTTAGTCCACAATAAATATTTTTGTAATTTACAGAGGGAGAAGTATACTTTAACAAGAAGAAAAGCATAGTAATTTAAAAAGTAAATGAAGCAAATTATGGTAATTTTAAGGTTTACTTTATGGGATAATAGCTTATTTTGAACAAAATAGTTAGCATGCCCTAAATTTTTACTACATACTCTTAGTATCAGTAGAATCTGGATATGAGAAAAGCCAGATATGGCAAGTACAATTCTATAGAGTAAGAAGGCTTCTATTGAAGTACCTTGTTTTTGTAATAGTAACTACAAACTTTGTATTTTGAAATTGATAAAATACATATGTTTTGAAAGTGATGTATCTCCTAAGTATGATTTCAGTGACAAGATAATATAAGTAAAAAAAAACCAACAATGATCTCAATCTTAACTGAGCAGTTAAATAAACATTTAACTGTTTCTTAAATTAGATATAAAAGTACACAAATTATTCCAATGATTTAAGCTACCTAAGACTCACTACCTTTTCTTATCTTTTTTTCTTTTTCTTTTCTTTTTTTGGTGTGTGTGTGTGTGTGTGTGTGTGTGTGTGTATGTGTGATGAAGATAGAGGGAAAGTGTGAAATCACCCCCTAACAGAGATAGCCATACTGCAATCCCTTTTCCTCCATTCTCCTCTCAGGATCTTGGATACACATGCACATACACCTAGCATGTTTTCAAGCCACTGAGTCCAGGACTCAAACTGCAAAGTCAGCCATGTGGGAACCCAGCTGCCTTAACCACCACACCATCAGCTAGTTGTCACTACACTTTTTGGTCCCTTGATTATCATGAAGAATGGGAGACAAATGAAAGTCTTTTAATCCCTAGAATTATTTAATATTTGTAAGCATTGTGAAGTAAAGAGAGTCATATATATCTATATCTATTGATATATATCTATATATCAATATAGCTATGTATATATCTATAAAAGCATAGTGATTTCAAAAGTAAATGAAGCAAATTATGGTAATTTTAAGGCTTACTTTATGAGATAATAGCTTATTTTAAACAAAATATTTAGCATGTATGTATATATAGATATAGATATATAAATACACACACACACACAAGGTTTCATGAAAAGGCCACAAAATTATGAAAAAAAAGACTATAATAAAAAAGGCAGAATATGAGCTAGCCCTGCAGTACAGTGGTTAGGTGCTATGCATTGGAAGCTGGATCTCACTTGGATTGCCATGGTTCAAATCCTGGTTAGCAGCCTAAAAAAAAAAAAAGGTCATGTATATGTGTTTGTGTGTGTGTGTGTCCCAAATCCTGATGGATTGGAAAAATGGAGGAAAAAAAGAATTATGGCATGACCATGTCTTGGTGTGTTTTATTTATTTATTTTTTTGCTCTCTTTTTCTTTTTGTCTCCGAAATTAGTGATTTTGTAATACCAAGATCATTTAATGACTGATACACTTATTATTTATGATACACAGATAAAATTTTAAAACAATACATAAAACTAAAAAGTGTTGACCTATTTTAATTATTTTCATATTCTTTAACATATGTATAGATAAGTCAATAAAATATTTTTGCTTTGAAAATTCTTGGAACTTTAGGCACTGCAAAGTAAGAAAAGAATTAATATGTGAAACTACTATGTTAGGATATTCCTATTTTGATCCAAAGCATTGTACTCAAGGCAGTTCCTTGTACAAAGAGGTCAAATAAATAATCAGTATCTCTTGGTTGAAAATCTTGAATAATTAACTTATCTAGTGATATCTTTGATCTACAAACATCAGATTTCTAGTATATTACTGAAGGCTAATGATAGTGGCTCATTGATCAAGTCCTTACTATAGTATGAGGAAGATAATGCTATTAATTCCATTTTACAGATCAAGAAGCTCAGCAATAGAATGATTATATGACTAACTTGAAGTTACACTAGTAGTGAGAGGTTGAACTGAGATTTGAACTCTCACAGGCTTTCAGGTTCATGCTCTTGGACATATCTCTCACATTTACTAGTACATGACTGAAAGATTGGTGCACCTACCTAAACTGACTAGTGTAGTTAATACTATATCATTTAGTACATTTTTATAATACTGCTGAGTTAGTGTAAGATGTAAAATGACAATAGTATGCCAATGACTTTTTTAATGTAGGCCAAGAACTTGGCACATTTTTCCAAACTTAGAATGCGTAAAACTAATACTGACTTCTCCAAACTTGTCCTTTTTCTTCTTCATTTGGTCATGTATTCATTTGTTCCCTTATTGGGGTGCTTGGGATTTGGGGCATACATGCGTACATGCCTGGTGTTTTTCAAGTCTCAGGGTCTAGGACTCAAACCACACAGTTAGCCATGTGGGATCCAGCTGCCTTAACCACTATGCCACTAGCCGACCTCGTTCATGCATTTGAAGTAGGAAACAAATAGAATAGTTACTTTAGTCATGAGCACCATATGCACATATCTTTCCTTCCTTCTCTCTTTCTGTGACCAGGCACAGTTCTGTCCATTTTTTCCTTTTGTGTTTCTAGTAGTAATCTGCCTTTTATTTTCAATCCATTGATACCATTAATTCAGGTCTTTATCACTTTATATCTAGATACTACAACAAACTCTGGGATAATCTTCTCTACCATCAACTCATACTCAATACCAATATCAGAATAATTTTCCTAAAATACTTGGCTACATAACTAGTCCCATTCTTAGAAAAGAAGGTACTTGAGGAAAAGGTCCTAGACATTGACTCCGAGGCCATCACAAATTTTCTCCCTGAAGGAAAACCCTTGCTAAGGCATTTTCCATAATACATGTTCACGGAAATGCAAAGCTTTAAGTGCAAAGCCAATGAATCCTGTCACTCCCATCTCAAATCCTTAGCAACTCAATCTTGCTGTGATAATAAACCCTGTACTCCTTATTTTTACAGGGTCCTTTTTTTTTCTGAACCCTACTGACTCCTCTAATCTCATCTCCCCATACTTTCCTCACATTTTCTATCACAGTTAAATCAAGTTTCTGGAAGAAATGAAGCTACTACTTCTGTTCCTTACTTAGCTTATTCCTATTACAATTTCTTGCCATGGCCTGTAAGTGCTGGCCTCATCTGTCATTCTCTGGCTTCTACCTGCTCTAGACACATTGGTCTTTTTCTGGTGCAACACTCTGCTCCTACTCAGGGCCTTTGCATTTACTTGTCCTTCTACCACTCATGATCTTTCTCTGTGCCTGGCACAGAGTGGGTGTGTTTGCCCAACTATTATTTATTGAAGTAATTAACACAGTGAAGATCCTTTCAAGTCAATTTTATTCTTAGAATTTAGAGTAAAATAAGAGATACAAGTTACTCTTTTCTAATTGGGTATAAATAAACATCACAACACTTTGAGATTTCACAAATGATCTGTCAATGAAATTATGAAGACTATTTATCTTCTTTAATTAATTTCTTCCTGTTTTCTTGGGCATTGCACATAAAATATTCCATTAATATATTTCAGATTTTCCAAAGTTTCTTTGCAGGGAGACTGGAGGACTTAGGGGTATAAGAATCTTTATGAGAATATACTCTATATATTGCTTATGCTTTCAAGAGATCAAAACAAACTAAACTGGGGGTCAGACAGTGACAGAGTTAATATAATGCTCTGCCATGCTGGACTCACATGAGAAGGTCCCAGGTTTGCATCTTGAGGTTTCCTTGGGCGTGTTGAGTGTGTATGCACACCTGTGACCCAGACTAGCTGAGGATGGAGTGGACTGGGGGTGTGAAGACCTGGTGGAGGGCCTGTCTTTCCCTTTATCTGTCTCCCTTTTTCTGTCTCTCTCACATAGAAGAAATAGATAAAGCATTAAAAAAAAAAAAAACCTGAATCCAAAAATATACTCTTGGTCTATATGGACCTTGGGCTGAGAATCCTTATTCCTTCTCCTATTTCTGTTCCCCATCAATTTACAAACATGTTTAATTTTCTCCAGACTAAACTTCCTCCCTTTAAGCCATTTACTTATCTTTCTCTTCTTTAAAATAAAACATTCATAGTAAAATTTTTATGCATTTATCTATCACATCATCAGCAATCTGACTTCCCCATTACATTCTACTAAAGACACTGTGAACTTCTGTCTGTTATATCCAGCATCTTATTCTCAACTCTGAATCTCAAATCATGGAGACTGCTGAATACCTTTCCACTCAAAACTGTAGTCTGGTCTGGGTCAACGCACACATGTTTTGTTTATTCTGATTCTGTGTATTCAGGTTCCTTGTCTGCTTCATTTTTCTTTACCATCATATATTTGATTCCCCCAAGATTCTATCTTTAGTGCTCTTCTGTTCCTATATTCTTCCATGTACTCTAGTGGTATCAAATATTAGAGGGTTCATATGCTTGCCAGGTGAAGAAAGGGAAGGGAGGAGGGAGGGAGGGAGTGAGGGAGGGATGGAGGAAGGGAGAACCCTGCCCTTATGAGGAATAGTCATGCTGCAATCCTTTCTTCTCCATCTATCCCTCCTTTTGGGATTTTGAGCATGCATGCACACACACCAGCCTGTTTCTCAAGACACATGGTCTGAGACTGAACCCTCATAGTTGGGCATGTGGGATCGAGCTGCTGTAATCAGCAGGCCATGGAGCTGGTCCCGTCCTGGACTTTATACTGTACTATAGATCCAAATTTCCAAGTGACAGATATCTATTCACAGATGCCTTGCTGGCATAAACCCACACATTTCAAAAGAAATGTTGCAGGCTCCCTCCACGTTTTTTGTTTGTTTGTTTGTTTTTATGTATTCACTAACTCAGTATTTGATAAGAAAACGTAAATTCATCTTTGATGTCTCCTAATTTTCACTTCTATATTTAATTGTCACATATTATTGATATTGATTCTTCCCCTGAAACATCCCTGATCCTCTTTCTCTTCTATTCCATCTATCCACTGACTAATCTGGTCCTTATCATGTTATTGCCTATATGTGCTTTAGCTTCGTAACTGATGTCTTGCCTTTAATATCCTGCCACTTCAATCCAAGCTCCACACTGCTCTGCCCTTTGGCCTTGTTCTCTCTATGCTACCAGAGCATTTTATTTCACTATTAAAGGATTCACTTTATCTTTCCAAATACTGGATTTGATTGTACATATGTTTGCTTTTGCCATCAGATTATAAATTCCTCAAGGGCACACAGATAGTTCAGTCTTTCTATCCTCCATAGTGTCACCTTACCCACAGTCTGTACTTAATAATATTGGTAAAATTGAGCATAAGAGGTATGAGAAACACAATTCAGAAAATAAGCCGTCACTGTGCTAAGCTAGTTGAGATGTTGTTCTCTGTTCCGACACAAGAAAAATAAAACTATGTTGTTGTCTGTAATATCAGGATGTGGAGAAAGTCAATGTTTTACTATGCAAAAACGTGCCATGACTTTCCTGACAACACAACAGTTTACGGTACAATATTATCTACTATTTTACTTATGATCCTCAGTACATAGTGCTTTAACAAAGAACTGTTTAGCAATATACTGGAAAAGTTAAAGAGAATATAGATGTGTAGACAGACTTTATATTTCACTCAAAAATCAATGATGATTTTATTTAAATTGTATCAGTATCTATTTGCAAGAAAATGCTTTTATGAATACTGATTTATATAAATATGAATTATATTTGTGAGAAAAATACAGAAGGAATAAGTACTTTCTCTAGCACCATAACAAGAAGACATATTGGGGAATCAGTAGGTGCCATGGTAGTTAAGGCACTGGGCTCCCACTTGACTGAGTGAGGTTCGAGTCCTGGACCTGGTGGTTTGCTTTCTCACTTTCTCTCTCTGATGAGCACTCATGACCTGTAACAAATTAAAATAACAATGATAAAAAATAAAATTAAATAATTATTTTTTAAAGGAAAACATACTGAAGGATTAATTCATATGCCTGAGTTTCTGAATTATACTTCTGGATTCATGGTTTGCAGTAATATGAGTCAAAAAAGTTTCACTATGGATTTGATAAAGCATAGTATTAGGTGCTTAGTAAATGGTCAGGTCCACTTACCAAAGTATGATATTTCAAGCAGAAAAGAATGCAAGTGTTCAACAATTATTCCTGCTCAATTATAAAGCTTATATCTTCTGGAAGGATGACCATTTTATCTGTTGCTAAGTGTTCTTCTGCCTAAACAGTTTTCAAGATACCATTAGCAATGCCTAAGTCTTGCTCATAATGAAGCCATGAAGCCTGCTCTTATTTATGACATACTGCTAGCAATCCAAAGAAAGATCAGACTACTGTAGGAGGCACAGTTACAAAGAGAACATTTTTTCCATCTAGAAAGACCAAGAGAAAATGATCAATTTCAACCAAGACATGAAAGCAGCCAATTGGTTTAATATGAACTTGCTCGGAGATATCTTAGATCACCAAAATTTAAGAGAGTTTTTGCCATAGTAAGAACTCTTACATCTTGAAGCAACAAACTTAAAATAACAGCAACAAAGGAAATACTAAATATTCCACACAACAGGCATTTTAATTATGTAAACACATTACTTCAGAGAGACAGAATAAAGATATAAGTATCTTTGAAGAAAACTTTAAATCAGGGATAACCAAGCCCTGTCAGGGGCTTGGCCATGGACCACTGTGCCAGTCCATGGCCTGTTGGCCCCCCACTATTCCTCCATCCCTGGCCCAGCCACATAGCAAGGACTGGGCAGTGGGCTAGCGAGCGAGGCTTCATTATGTTTGCAGCCACTCCCCATCACTCATGTTGCTACTGAGGCTCTGCCTCCTATCAGATCAGTGGCAGTATTGGACTCTCTTGGGAGCTTGAATCCTTTGGATGTATGATGTTTCACTACATATTTCAATGTGGTAGTGATGGCAATGGGGTGCACGGTGGATGTGGTGCATGTGTGTCATCCTGGGATCAACTCTCTTCCCTCCCCCCTAAGTGTGGGGGGGTTGTCTTCCACAAGGCCAGCCCTGAGAGTCTGAAAGGTTGGCTGCCACTTTAGAAAATTAATCGGTGACAAATTCATAGTAGTCTGTTAAAAAAAATCAAGTATTTTTAAATTTCTCTCAGCCTCTACCATTT
The DNA here is from genome assembly GCF_000334495.1 of Tupaia belangeri chinensis. Classification (NCBI taxonomy): domain Eukaryota; kingdom Metazoa; phylum Chordata; class Mammalia; order Scandentia; family Tupaiidae; genus Tupaia; species Tupaia belangeri. The sequence goes on along the minus strand of NW_006159547.1, from coordinate 5,235,154 downwards.
CTGAAAAGTGGACACAGATTACTGCACTAAAAATATTCTTGTAGTCTGAGAATAAAATAATAATTTTGCTCCACAAAGGAAAAATGGCAAGATTTAAAAAAAAAAAAAATTTTAGCTAATCTACCTTTTTTCATCTGAAATATTAAAAAAGTGTTCCTCATTTCAAGTTCTATCGCTTAGAAGGCATCTCTAGTCCACTGACATAAGGGAGTATCCTTCCTATATATACCAGAGTATCCTATAACCCCTCTTAGTATGACATGAATGGTGCTGTTCCGCAATTGCTTCCTTTTTTTTTTTTTTTTTTTTTTCTTTTTCTTTTTCGGAGAGAATTTTGCTATGGGACATATGTGCTCACCAAAGAGAAAGAGACAGAGATTGAGACAGACAGACAGAAAGCAAGAAATCACCCCTCAGGAGTGACGGCCATTCCACAATTCCTGCTCCGTTTTCCTCTTGGGATTTTGAACATGCACACACATGCACCTGGAGTATTTTAAGCCATCGGGTCTGGAACTCAAACCACAGTAGACTACATTGGAGTTCAGTGACTTAATCATTATACATCCTCTGGTCCCTGCAATTGCTTCCTTACTGTCTAGTCATCTTTGTAGACTGGGATGCCCCAGAAGCTGGGAGCTTGTTAGTCCATTTGTTTCGTATGCCTAGCTCATCAGGCATGCCGAAGACTCTGTCTCTCTCTTTGAAGATGAAGAATATTGGGTGGAAAATATTGAGTTAGAAAAGTATTTCTATGGAACTTATATTACTAATTTTCTTAAAAATATGAACACTGACTTTGCAGGTCACTATATTGCTAGACTGCTGTATATATTTAAGTTGTATCAGAAAATATGATAAAAAAAATTCTGAGCCAAGTGGTGGCACCTGTTAAAGCAACAGAACCCATATGGAAAAGATCATGGGTTCGTATTCCAAGACCTTCTGAGCATGCCAAGCAAGTACAGACTTACCTGTAATCTATGCTAAAGACTGGGGTACTAATCTCTGACTGGGGATGCTTCATCATAGTGTGAGAACCTATTGGGATGTCTGTATGTCTCTCTTTCTAGAAATGAATAGATTTAAAAAAATGTTCTGGAATCTATGCCATTACTCAAAATACTTATTTAGAAAAAATTTTGAAAAGCTAAAGGTTAGGAAGAACCTATCTGAAATTATGGATTCTAACAGGGTTAACACACAAAACAGGTAAATGTTTCTTCTTTTATTTTCTTCCTTTTTGACAAGGAAAACTCTTAGCAAATAATTTGAATAGCTAAATTGCCATTTTTAAAAAGTTTATGCATTTACTCCTTCCATGAGTGAAAAAGAGAGCAGATGCACCCCCAAAGAGGTCTTGATGCAGCAATTAATCCCCAGCTTTAGCAAGCCCCAGATCAAGGACACATGTGCTTGGTGGTACTCAGGGAGGTCTCTGGATGTGAACTCAGGACCTTGCCATGTGGATTGGCCTTACAAAGTGTCACATTTTATTGCTGTGCCACCATCCAGTCCCCAACTTTATGTTTTTATTAAAATGTTACATAACATATTAAATATTAGACTGTAAAATATATTAGATTTTTAAAAACACATAAAATAAATTATCTTAAATGGAAATTAAATTTAAAAACTGTTCAGGAATGGACTTCTTTCTAATTCTGACTTTGTGTTGCTTTTCAGAATCACCAGTGGTGTTCCTTTGTCATATAGAAAAGTCTCTGGTGGGATATATATACCCTTATTTACATTTTAAGGTAGCAGTGACAATTTAGAAACAATTATTTGAGATATCAGATACACATAGAAGGTTTAAAAAAAACATCTGAAGGAAAATAAAACCAGTATTTTTATGTAAGGAAACTTTTTGATTACAAATATACAAAATTATAAAAGATCATAACTCTGCAACTCTAAGCAAACATCTTAAATTATTACATTTGCAGTTACAAATAATTTTATTCTAAATACATTTGTTAATGTGTACACTTAATAAGAAAACCTTTCTTCCAATTTGTTCAAGACTTTGTTTCACAAAACTTAGTGCTGGTGGGTGCACACACGTGACATATTTTTATAATTTTCCATAAATTTGTACAAAAGTAACTAAGTTGACTGACAATTTACTAAAAATGACAGAATGAAGTTTAAAATTAGCATAGCATTAAAAATATTTACATATAAAATAATTTCACATATATTATTAAAACTAACTTTGTCCCAATAAATACTTTTCTCAAGTAATATCACATGAATTGTGGAAGATTTTTCACACTTGCACAAATGATACAAAATGAACAGAGTGCACATTATTTTATTAAAATTATAGTTACAAATAATAAGACTTAACCACCATTAAAAAATGCATAATATTTTGAGTGATCTTTGAAATGTATCTAAATGTAACTGGTAGGGACCAGGTAAGCATTGCATAAACACAAACAAGACCACGGCAAAGAAATAATAGATAAAATACTGCTCTGGGTTTGTGAAATAAATTACAAGGAGAAACTTGAAGTGTTTATTGATTCCTTGGCTTCTAAGTGACAGCTCTTGAATGCAATGTTTTTGTTGTTGTTTGGAACTATCTGAGCGAGGCTCAAATGCATAATCCATTTATTAAATGGTATTTGGAGAAGGAAGACAAACCTTTATTTCAAACTATTACTTTATTCACAAGATGAAAAGTGCACTAAAACATGTATTTTCTTTTCCTTAAAATGGTAGCTGGAAGACCAGCAGATGGCACAATGGTTATGTCACTGGACTCCCACGTAGTTGACCGTGGGTCGCTTCCTGGACCCAAGGGCTTAAACCAGGCAAGTGTGCAAGTGTGCCCAAGGTTCCAAGAGGAGAATGGAGAAGAGTGATTTTTTGCTTTCTGTCTCTCTGTCTCTCTCCATCTCTCTGGCAAGAGCACACACCCTATAGCAAAAATCTCTCAAACAAACAAACAAACAAAACAAAACAAAACAAATGGTAGTTGGGACAGAATTGTAAGACTCTGATCTCGCATGAAGCCATATAAGAATTTAGGACAGGGGGCCAGCAATTAGCGTGATGGTTATGTTGCTGGACTCCCATGTAGTCGACCGCGGTTCACGTCCTGGACCTGGTGGCTTAAAACTCATGCCAGGCGCTTGTGCATACGTGCCCAAGATCCCGAGAGGAGAACAGAGGAGAAGGGATTGTGGCATGGCCATCCCCCCTGGGGGGTGATTTCTCACTTTCTGTCTCTCTGTCTCTCTCTCTGTCTGTCTGGTGAGCGCATGCACCCTATAGCAAAGAACCTCTCAAAAAAAAAAAAAAAGAATTTAGCACGAAAGAGAGGAAATGGAAGGAAATTAAATCCCAAGTTCTTTCTAATGTTTAAAAATTGGGTAAATTGATTTTAAAATCTTAAATGATTTCTTAACCAAAAAATTTAGTATAATGTTACTGATTTTCCACACTTTGTTGGGTTTCTATACTTATTTATATGGTGAATATTATTTGAAAATGCCTTAGAGGATTGAGATCTCCAATTTTGTTTGTTTTAATGTGCACATGACCTTGAAAATTCAAAGAAAATGTGTAATGCATTTGGACGACCTCCGAGTATTCTGTCTCCCAAAGAAACACAAAGAATACAGGCTTTTATTTTGGAAAGAACCAAGATTCAGTTCTGGCTCTCCCTCCTACTGGCTGTGTGATTACAGGCAAATTACCTAATCTTTCTGAGTTCATTTAAAAGCTACAAAATTAAATTAGCAAAATCAATCCCAAAGAGCTTTTGTATTATCTGAAATAACGTAAGTATTAAGCTTAATGCTTGAACATAGCAGGTGCTTTAGTAAGTGGTAGAGAAGAAAGAAGGGATATTTCTCTAGGATATTTAGAGAGCATTTACATTCAAATAGAAAAAAAAATGAACTCATAAGTACTTCTTAGGTATTCTTTTCAATAATCAAAGGAAACCAGCAATTTTCCCCAATAAATAGACAACTGATAAAAAAAATAATCTCAAGCAGATATTTGTCCATTAGTTTACTTCGACCAGTTGTTAGCTGGTGGAATTAAGGATATGCAACTTTCAATGGCAAGCGTTTCTCTGACATTACCTCCTTGACCCATTAATACAATGGCCCGAGGACAGAGTCCATGCTCATGCCACTGAATATTCTCATCAAAAGCACTCATCTGGGTTTTCTGTTAGATTTCTCTTTTTCAAATCAGGAAAGACTTTGTGGCCCAGGTGGGTTTTCAAAAATGGGCTAAATGTGCTCAAGAGAGAGAGGAGGTCGGCTGACTTGTTTGAGTAGAAAATCATCAGACATAATGGTGACAGAGGCAGGTTACACAGGGAAGGAGATGGGAGACTGTTATAAAGTGTAACTTTGGATATGGAGAATGGATTTCAGAACAGTTCCGTAATTCTAAGATTCTTTATCTGTATACCAAAAGTGATCAACAGAAGACTGGCTTACCAATGAACTATGGTATCATTTTTCATCCTAAGTAGAACTTCCATATATTTTCAAATCATTGCTCATATCACAAGAGCCTGCTGCAAAATGTGAGGAGTTTTATTTTTTTTCACTATTCTCTTATTTTGTATCAATTATACTTTTGGCTGTCTATATTTTTAACTCCTGAACAGTTACTAATATAGCTACATTTACTACGTTTTCTCTCATTATTTTTTTTTCCTTTCTCTTAAACTTTATTTCTTCCATGAGAGAGGAAGAAAGAAGAGAGAGAGAGAAAGATACCCAACAGGCTACTCATGCTGTAAATCACCTCTAGCCTCAGCCGGCCCAGATCACGGGCATGTGTGTGCACCACTGGTGTGCACGGAATCTTGGGTGGGAACCCTGGAACTTCTCATGGATTCAGCCCCACAGAGCATTGCTTTGCTGATGCACCACAGTCTGGCCCCAGGTCTATTGCTTTTCTAATGAAGTTGGCAATCAGCAATGGTTTTTGTGAGATAAACAGGTAACTGGTGATGAATCTAAAATTGTATTTAACATGTGTCGGTGTCAATAATGCACTATTCTCTGCAACCAGTGCCAATTTTCATAGATCTTAGCTATGTCTATATGAGATTTTTCACTTATGATTATGTAACTCTGCAACTGTACCTCAAATCTTAGGCTTCCCACCACTGTATATTTACTGCAAGGTCTTAATTTTATTACTACTTAAATTTAACCAATCATAATGAATTAGGAATAAATTAAAATGAATGAACACATTTTTATACATTACTATTTATTTATTCAACTGCCATTTACTGAGTGCCTAGTCTGTTCCAGGCCCCTGCTAGCTATTACAGTACAATTATAGGGAGTGTTATTTTCTCCTGGTCCACAGACCATTGACACTCCATAAAGCAAAGACAGTTTGACTATAAAATATAAGAAATTATAAAATAAAATACGGATGTCCTAGCAGCACTAGAGAAGTAGCTTTAAATGTTATACCATCAGTGGTGGATAATATTTGCTGCCAAATTTACTTACAGAGATTTTAGTATTTCCTAAGAAAAAAATTATTCGATTTTTGCTGTAATAGACTTTGCAACCCTGAAAACACTCAATAATTTTAAGGTATCTGTTATGAAAAACAACAAAACAACAAATCAAGACTCCTTCAAATGTCTTACTCAGTAGGCTGTGATTCTAAGAGAATGTTCCATCTGCATTTCTAAAATTATTTTTTTCTCCACGTAAGTCAAAATAAACTCGTCATAACAGATAAACTTCTTAGGATGACAATTTTACTTTTTTTCATATTCCATACTTACTCATGTTTTTCTTTTTACTTTTACTATAGAGTGTGTACATTTGCCAGAGAGAGAGAGAGAGAGCGAGAGAGCGAGCTACATAGGGAGAGGCAAAGTGAGAAATCACCCCGGGAGAAGGGCCAGGACGTAATGCCTTCTTCTCTAGGGTTTTTGGACACATATATGCACACGCCCTGTGTGATTTTCCAAGTCCTGGGTCTAAGACTTCAACTCTACAACCAGCCATGTGAGATCCAGTGCCGAACCTTCATACCACCTGCTGGCCCCATAATAATTCCTGGTGGATCCATCTACCACAATATTGGAGAGTAAATCTCATTAATGTCTATAGGGTTATCAACTACTAAAACACAGAACTTCTATACAAATTCTGTCCTTACTAGTCATTAATTTTGATAAGTTCTTTTTTTTTCTTTTAATTTTTTATGGATATTTTAAGTTCAAAGTAATTGCTTTTATCATTTCAAATGTTTGGGCTACACTCCTGAAAATAATAGAAAAACTGTTTTCTTCCTAGCATGGAAAAAAAGATGGCAAGTCTCATTTAATACTCACATCTTTTTAATGAGGTAGATGTTACTGTCTTAGGAAACTGAGGGTCAAGAAGGTTAAATAAAGTATCAATCACAGAACTAACAGGCGGTGGAACCACAATTCTAAATCAAGCATTGTGCCTCCAGATTCTTTGACTATGTGCCTTATATTAATATAGTATATTAAAATGTTCCAGATATTTCTGAGCGTCATTTAACTTCCATGAAATATTTATTAAATGCATACACATAAACACAATACCAATCTTTCTGTCAATGTTGGCACTATATGATTGTCAAGGTAAATCTCCCAGATCACTACACACTACATTTCTATTCAGAAAAAAATACCCATGTTCAACAATAAAGCCCCTTCATTTTACAATGTTTTCTTACATAAACTTCCATCTTCATTCACACTTCTTAAACTCTTAGACCACTCCGTTCTACACGGATAAACTCACTTGTTCCCAGCCAAAGAAATATATTAACCTTACACTGTGAACTTGACCTTGAAATTTTAAAAGACACAAGAAAATGCAATTGATCTGCTAGATGTCCATAGTGCAAGCAGAAACTGTACTTCAGTGCTTCTTTCTGTTTCTCCCTGTCTTGATCTACATTAATACATAAGATCATGGCACAAAACTGAATGCATTGTCTTCGTAAACTGTTAAGCAAGGGACAATAAAAGACTATTTTCTTCCTAGTCATTATAAAGATATAGTTAGGTGACACAAAGGCCACCAATTAAATCAGTTGCTATAGTTTGAATATCTGTGTCTTCCAAATTCCTATGTTGAAACCTAACCTCCAAGGTAATAGAATTATAAAAAGATAGGGCCATTGTGAGACAATTGATTTATGAAGCTCTGCTTTCATGAAAGGGATTACTACTCTTACAAAAGAGGCCTGAGAGATTAGCAGATGCATGATGGTTACATTGCTTGACTCCCACATGGCTGACCACAGTTCAAGTCCCAGACCCAGAGACTTGAAACTCACACTGGGCTTGTGTGCATGTGTGCCCAAGATCCTTAGAGGAGAATGGAGGAGAAGAAATTGTGGCACGGCCATTTCCCCTGAGGGGTGATTTTTCGCTTTCTGCCTCTTTGGTGAGCGCATGCATCCTATAGCAAAAATCTCTCTTAAAAAAAAAATAAAGAAGACTGGGAACCAGCAGTTAGCATAATGGCTATGTCGCTGGACTCCCACGTAGTCGACCGCGGTTTGCGTCCCGGACCCGGTGGCTTAGAACTCACGCTGGGCGTGTGTGCGTGCGTGCCCAAGATCCTGAGAGGAGAATGGAGAAGAGGGGATTGCAGCGTGACCATCCCCCCTGGGGGGTGATTTCTTGCTTTCTGTCTCTATGTCTCTCTCGACCAAGTAAATTTGTTTGCTGCTTCTAGGATGTGAAGTAATATAGGAGCATCATCTACGAGAAATGGGTCCTTACCAGACATAACATCTGCTAATTACTGGTGATCGTGGGCTTCCCAATCTCTAGAACTATAACCAATACATCTCTGTATTTATACATCACTATCTAGGGTGTTTTGATGTAGCAGTCCAAAAAGCCTAAGATACTGACTAAAAAACTTTGTGACAAATAAGCATTTACTTCTCCCAGAGGACCAACTGGTGTTATCTACTGACCGAACCTGAGTGGTGTGTTTGGAAATATATGAAGTAACACTTTTCTCATCTTCTAAATTCTGACCCTTCTGGTGATTAGATACCACCTTAATATGACATATATAACAGCTGGGGGCAAAACTAAACACAATCCTAAGTTATCGTTAAATTCTTGAAAATTACAGGTTTTTTTTTTTCCTCATTGAAGTAGTTTTAAATATCCCAGAAACTGTTTAAGAGTTTCACTTCAAAGTGAAACAACATTTCAAGAAACACTGCTTTTATAGGAAAAACGATTTTAAAAAGTAGAAATGGGAAATTACAAAGTTGAAAAGAAAATCTCAAAAGGCATACAAACTCAGCACATGCATTCACGCAGTTTTTCTATTTCAAGGTTGAGATAAAGATTTAAATTAGCTCTCTTGAAACTGTTGTTAACACTAAAATAAAAATTCCATCATCATTTCCTTTCCACATAGTACTCATGCCCTGAAATAGAATTTAAATTCCTGATTAATATTGCAGTGACAGAATAGAGAAGCCGAATGCAGGTAATATTACATTAGTTGAAATCCATTTTAGCAAATGGGTCTTTAATATTTAGTAGTCATTATTTTTAGACATATAGACGAGTTATGTATTTTGTTTCTCTCCCTTGTGCTAATATTTTAACAAAAGCCCAAATGAAAACTATGTATTTTAAGTTATTCATAATAACAAACATGCTGTTGTTGAAAATAAAACCTTCTAGGGTAATTATAATATGCACAACAAGTTGATGGGACTTAAAAAGGGTAAAATATTAAGAAGATATTTACACATGTTTTCTCTCCTCATTCCCTCTCTTATGTATATGTTTACCATAATGAAAAGTGGAACAGGTGCTGTAGTAGATGATTTTAAAATATGCCATTCAATATTTGCTTATCTTGACAACCAATTATTAGATCTTTAAATATAAGATGTTTGTTAAATTAATAAGTAAAAAGTAAAACTTATCAAATGCATATTCATTCAACTAGAAGAACACAATAAAAGGTATATTTAAGCTAATTCTGAAGCCGTAATCTGCTGCAGCCTTATTTTCATGGTCAAGGTGACTTCTGGATATACAGACTGAATCCTTACACCGAACTGTACCAAAGAGAAAACAACATGTGTCAACCCTGTGGGGAGAGGTGACATGCAATTTAAAATGTCTAATTACATGTTTCATCTTGGCTAAACATCCTGAAAGATGACATGATCTAATTGCAGATTAATGCATTATTTCTCCAAGGCCACAGAAGTAGAGGAAATACCTCTCTGATTCCCTAAGTAGTTCAAGAATTCTATTACATGCTTTTGTTTGCCACATAAATCTGAATAACTTTCCTGACAATCTGAAAAATTTTCCTGGACTTAGAGTATAACTAACTAAAATATTACTGGACAGTCAAATACTGTTGATTTTTTTCATATGTGAATAGCTTTTGTTTTGTTTTACCATCAGGCACATATACTCAGTGGAGAGAGACAAAGAAGCAGTGAGAGGGAAAGTGAGAAACCACCTCCCCAAGGTGGAGTGGCCAGGCTGCAATCCCTTCTCCATTCACCTCAGGATTTTGGGCATGCATGCACATGTGCCCAGCTTGAATTTCAAGCTGCCAGATCCAGGACTCAAACCATAGTCAACTTTGTGGGAATCTAGAGCCTTAACCACATGTCTCCTGCTGGCTCCAACATTTGAATAAATTTAATTAAAATAGAGATGTGGCTAGGGGCTCAAAGCAAATCAGATCAGTGCTATAAAAAAATCAAATCCACTGCCTTCTCCCTTGCCCCTCCCTGCTACACTTTCCTTACTTCTCATTCTTCTCTGTCTCCACTTTCTCTTCCTGAATTTCCTTTCTTTCTCTTTTTTTTTCTTTTTTGAAGATTTTTGTCATAGGGCAAAATTGCTCATAAGAGAGAAGGGAAAAGTGAGAAACCAACCCCTCCCCAGTGAGGGATAGCCATGCCACAATCCCTTCTCCTCCATTCTTCTCTTATTATTTTAGGTACACATGCACACAACCATGTACGTGGCATGTTTTTCAAGCTGCTGGTCTGGGACTTAAACTGTGCTATTGGCCATTTGGGACTTAGCTGCCTGAACCTCCATGCCACCTACTAGCCCTCTTTTCCTGATTTTTTAATGACAAAATTCTAAAACCCTTTTTCCTTTGCTAAGTAATACTTGTGTTTTTCATTTTGGCCAGCAGGCACATTCACTTGTAAAAGAGACAGAGGGAAAGTAAGAAAACACTTCACAAAGAATGGTCTGCAATCCCTTCTCATCCATTTCTCCTCCCTGTATGAGATCCTGGGCACACACACGTCTGATGTATTTCTCAAGCCTCCGGGTCTGACCCTCAAACCCTATAGTCAGTCATGTAGGGTCCAGATGCCTTAACTACCATGCCATGGAGCTGGCTTAATATTCATATCTTAATCTCATAAGGTGGTTTGAAATTTCAAACTTCATTAAAATGTGTGTTTGCTGAATATCTAAATTCTTTCATACATTGGTTCTGGTGAATTATTCCAATTGGTATAATGTTTGAAGGTAATATTAGGTCATTGGGAAAATCATGATGTGTTTTTCTACCCAAAAATGCATGATGACTTTCCTGATGACCCAATACTTCAACTCTCTTTGTACTGGGCAAGACCTGATGAACTGCTTCTGTGCATACAGTATGGGCCAGTCCTATCCACATCCTGTGCTAGAAATAAAAGTATGAACCACCCACCAGGAGCTTTAAGTAATTAATGCACGGGTGTGAGAGTAGAGCATCAGCCATGTCAGTATGTTCTTATGACAGGATGTTCCTTTTGAGGCGATCTCTTAGACTGGATATGTACATATCCCTTTCATCACTTCTCTGTATCGTTCAGTCATATTCTTACACTTTACTGATGCTTAAAAACTTTCTCCAGCCTCACAATGGCCCAGTCACACAAGTTGTCTTTCTGACTCATTCATTCATGCATTAATCCCTACAACCAATCTTTATTGTGTCCCTACTCTGTGGTAAAAGGCTGAGGATATGGTGCTGAAGAAAACAGACTTTTCTGCTTCCAAAGATCTTGTAGGGGTGAAGTAAATGGAATATTTATTGCCAATTATTAAGTGCTACAAATGAGGAATACAAAATGCTGTACTTAAGATTTTTTTTAAAGGTCCTTTCTCCTTTCTTTAACACAATCCTGATTTGCTTTGTTTTTAATAATAAGCATAAGAAAAGCAAAAATAAATAATAAGATAGCTCCTCAAGATATATATATTCAAGTAATCTACGTGGGCTATACTTAGGAAATACCACAATAATTAGAGTTTTGGGGGGGGATAAAGGGCTGTGTCATCTTTAATAACCTTATACGGCAATGGGCATTTTAGAAAACCTGAAATGGGATTTACACAATGTTTATTAAACTAGTGATTTACTTTTGCCCTGTGAAAAAGAAGAACATAGGAAAGGGAGAAATAGAATGATTATTATAAAACTGAAACCTGACAAAATTATGGTCTAGGGATATTCCAGAATTACCAATAAATTAATAATGACGACAATACTTCTCTGTATAGCTACTATACAGTATTCATCTGAACAGAGGATGAGTCATGTCATCCTGACAGTCCATGCCGAATTCAAAACAAATTGGGGCTATAATTTATAGTACAATAGAACCCAAGACGGAGGCACATGCAGTCCAGGCTCTTTAAATATTCTATAAATAATAGCTCAGAGAAGCACAATTGACAATGAGCAGAGGCTGGATGATGAATCATCAAGTAGTTTAAGTAAAACCCTGCCTGATTAAATGCTTTGTTTTTAAACCACCTGCATCAGTGTCTGCTGTAGCAGGACAGATCAAATTGTTCCTGGTCTTTTTTTGAAAAAGCAGACAGGCTTACAAATGGTAAGTTTTATTATATTATGGAACTGATGCCAAACTGAAGTGCTGAGTATTGTGCAATTGCAATTATCTGCATTTTGGCTCAGGACTTCGTGGCAGGCAATGTTAAAGGCACGGCTAATGTAAATGATCAAGCTTCTCACAGCTTTCGGTTGTATATTCGTAATTTCATTCTTGTCTTCATGGCCTGGAGAATTCATTTTTTCATCCTTCACTTCAGGAGTCTTTTCTGTTTATCCCACCAACCAGTTACCAGATGCTGTATCGACTAAGCTAATTAGTGGAGTCTCCTTCGAAAGCTGGTGCTTGCTGAGTGTGGTCATTAGAACAGACAGAGTACACACGCAGGAGACATCCTGAATGACACATAAGCTCCAGTAAGCACTCTCCTAGCCAAATCACTAGGAGCTGCCCGCAGGTTGCGACTAGACAATGGCAAAACATCCACTCAGGTGAACAAACAATCTGGTCATTCATCTGGCTTTTAATGTGATACCGAAAGGTGGGTCGACCTAACTTGTTCGATGCAGTGACTCATAACACATATTATATACTTTGTAGAGTTCCAACCTGACATTACATATTCAATGATACATTTTAAGCTGGTGATTCTCCCACCTTGAAGTACTAAATTAATTTTTTCTATTATTGAAGAAGTATATTACTGCTTTGAAAAATCTATATAACACCAGTACTTATGTGTCTTCTGTATTAGAACCCCAAATACTTCTGGACTGTCATTAGACTATGTCCTATTTTGCATGAATTCCTTATCCATGTGTCTTTCCTACCTGCTACTACAGCAGGATAGTGACTCTCCATTGAATTTGTTTTTATACACCTAGAGCTCAGAATAGATCTGGTAAATAATAATAGTTACATGAATTTTGTTTAATAAATATTGGAACAAAGCTTCTGGTTCTATAACATACTGACGTAGAGATAATTAGGAGTGAATGAAAACTACAACCCTAAGAAAACTATTTTTGTTCTTTAAAAAGTTAGATATGAGTGTGTATTATGAAAACAGTGGGTCACTGAATTAAGCAAGAGAGTTAATCCATATACTGTGTCTGGACTTCACTATTATTCTGGAGAAAACACATGACTCCATTTGCACAGAAGGTTTACCTAATTTACCACCCAAACTAAAGAGCTCCAATATAATATAAAAATGCATTAGATGTAAAAACTTCATCCTTTAATGTTCAAGAGTAACATAACTCTGCACTTAAAATTCAAAGATACAGAAACTCATTATTTTTTCCTGAAACTATCTGCAATTTAATAATTTTAGTGACAGTGCAATATCTACCCCAATTTGGTCAGGTTTCCTATTAAAGACAGTTGCTGAAAAACAGCACAATTTTCATGCTCGTTGAAAAATAAAATCAGGTGTTGATTATTAAGAAAAACAATTTGATATTCAAAACACCATCTAATCAAATAAATACATATATCTTTGATGCTCCTCTCCCAGTTTGTTGACCTGGAAAGAAAAGGGATTATTGAAACACAACCAATTCTGAATATTGACTTTGATACATATTTTATTATAATAGTTATGTGTCTTTCAATGAACTTAACCTCTCTGAAACACAGTCCTCTGAATAAAATGATGCTTGCGATTTCTACAAATGCTGTTTTAATTAATTAATTAATTAATATACATTCTATCACATTGTTTAGCTTACAAAGTGAACATTTCAATATGTGAACATTTCTCCCCAGTCCAGTTGATCAAAATATCACCAGATAACACCACACCTCCCCGTCCCATCGATGCTCTGCCTCCGTATCCCTCCTCCAAATGTCCTTCCCTCGGCCCCACTCCTCCGCACACCCCACATCTGGCATTCACACCCATCTCTTGTGTTTGTATATCTTTTAGTCAATCAGTTTCAGTCACAGAGTGCAGACATTTGGTATATATTAAGTGGGAACATACAAATGTTGTTGTGATGACATGAAATAGAAAAAAAGGAATGCCTGACCCTTCGTATATACTACACTGAAACTGGTTCTTTTCCACTATTGAGACTTATCAAAAACTATGTCAAATGTAAACTCCATGAGAAGTATGTGTATTGACTGTCTATTTACATGTGTTCCATGAATGTTTAAATTACTGTATTAAGAAATATACTTCAGAAAGGGATTATTTAAGTGAATTATGATGTATCCATTTAATGACATATTGTAGTGACAAAAAATTATGAAGTAGGTTCATATATATTGATATGGTGTGCTTATGCCTTATATGAATAAAGTAATCTGTAGCAGTCTTACAGGAAAATCATTAATATAAAAAATCATATTTATGTATTATCAAAGGTCTGAAAAAATTCTTACCAAATTACTGGTTGTAGATATTTTTAAGGGATAGAAACCAAGGCTTTTTTTTTTCTTTCTTTATGTTTTTGAAAATTTTGGGTTAACAGAAAAATGCTAAAATAATGCCTATTGAAAAACAAGTAATCTGCTGCTATGTACAAAAATTGATTACAATACTCGTTTGCAGTTACTCTTCCTATTGATGCACATTGACATCTCAAAGGTTTTTATAGTCCACATAATTCAGTGTTATGTAGATTGTCCAGTTCCACATTTTTCCATTTCTCCTATCAAGCTAGTGAGAGAAATATCTCTTTGGCACCTGTTTTTCACTGTGTGACAAAAGTCAAAGGAGATGTCTAAAACACTGTTGTACTTTCTCACTCAGTAATGAATTTCCTTGGAATTCTTTTCCTATATAGGAACTTCTTTCAGCTAAAACAATCTTGAATATTTTCTACCAGTGATACAGAAACACCGCTGTCGGTCGCTATAATATAGCCACTGAAAAGTGAACTATAAATAAAATGGTGGTGTGAAGTCTCTCAAACTGAATATTACTTCATGTTTTAAAAACTGAACTACAAAATTTTTGTGAGAACACCAATCATCTAAACTCACTGGGAACTAGCTGGAGATCGGTGGACACATTTTATTCATTATCATAGCCCTATGCAGAAACTGGTTGATGTTAGCCAAAAATAGTGAAACTTTAGTTCACACTCATGATTAAGATAGACATCTTGAGAATGAATATATCTGCCAACTTTCATGATGTATTCCATAGCAATTCTATATTTCCAAAATTATATTTTACTGTAAAACTGGGGAGGCATTCTTTTATATATTTATGTCTGTGATTCTAAGAATAAGTCTTCTATATTAGCCCAGCGATATACCATATCTTTCCCATGTGTTTATATAACATTTATTTATATATGTTTTTGCAGTCCTTGGTTTGGAGGAGTCGTACAGCCAATCAATCACTAGCTACTAGTATAAAGACAACTACTGAATTCAGTGGGACTAAAAGAAAGAGGTGACCCTATTGAGAAATTGAAATTGTACAGTTGATATAATGTAAGGGATCCTGCTATCTGCTAGAGAAAAAAGGGGTTACAAAGAAGTGTTAGGAATTTACATTCAAGACACCAGCACTGGAGATGTCATGCATTTAACATCAGCGCATGTTATGGAAGCATCTTTCCACGGACACTATCTCACTTCTGGCACAGTGCACATTAGGAGAATGGATATGACTTAAAATGCTAACATGTTCAGTCTAATTTGAGATGCTCATATGTCTGTGATAAGATGAAAGCAAAATGAATTCTTGACCAGATTAGAATCTTTAGAAACTGTCAGTCAGACACAAGTTGTCATAACTTGGGTTGATTAACTTTATATAATCCAATATACACATGAATATAATGAATGCAAATCTTACTCCGTGAAGTCTAAATTAATAAACAGAATGAATCTGTCTTTGTTTCATAAAATTACATAGAACAGTCATAAAATGACCAGCAATTGGTGTATATTATATCTGTAGAATGTGTATCATTAATAATAGTATATTTTCATTAAAATGTGGGTTATGAACTATGCTAAATACTGTGAGCATCATTAATTTTCTGTCACAGTTTATTATAAAATTTAAAAAGGCAGTAATTAACCTAACTTAAGTGATTCTTACAAGCCAGCTGTTAATTTGTAAATGAAATAATACATTCTCTAAATTATATTTTGATTAGGAATAAAGATAGCAATATGACTAAATAAGAAAATTAAATATGTCATTAATTGTAGAAAATGTTATTCCATGACTAATTCTTTCCCTTTGAAAGCCTTTACTACAGTGAATTATAACAGTAGTGACTTAAAAAATTTATCTGAGATATAGCACTCTCTTTTCCTAATTAAATGGTTAAAATAATCTGCAGAACCTTTCATGTATTATATTTGTATCTTTTTATATAACTACTGTTAAGTTTATTTTTTACAAGCAGAATTTTTATGGTTAAGTGCTATAAAAATGAACTGGAAAGTTTATCGCTGGTATTTAAGAATACTACTGGGTTATGGAAATATTTTATTAGATTAATTTTAATGTTTAACTTAAATATTTTTTAGGGGACTGTCTTATATAAAAGACTTACACTAGGTTATTTTCCTGTCACTCATGTAGAAACTTCTGTTTTTTTCTACTTTTTTTATTTTATTTTTAGGTATGTGACATAGAGTCTATGCTAGGAGAGAGAGACAGAGAGAGAAAGTGAGAAATTACCCCCAGAAATTATCCCCAGTGAGGGAAAGTGGGATTTTGGACACGCACACACATGCATTGAGTGCTAGGTCCTGGACTCAAACCATGATCAACCATCTGGTGCCTTAACCACCGAGTCACCTGCTAGACCCTACAACCTATCTTTTTAAAACAATCTCTCATGCAATGAACTCAACTTTTTCTAAACCAATGAAAATAATCTAAGCAGGTCTATGAAGAAACTAATACTTTAAAGAAAATGTAGAAACTAAAGTGAAAGAACAAATAAAATTCTTGTTATCCTCCAAAACTATATTAGCTATTTCTAGCTTTTCTATGGTCACCTAGACCCTGAGACTATTATTAATCTTCAGGGCCACATAGTTGCTACATCGCTGGACTGCCACAAGGCCAACTGCAGTTCGAGTCCCAGACCTGGTGGCTTGAAAATCATGCCAGGTGCATGTGCTTATGTGCCCAAGATCCCGGGAGGAGAATAGAGGAGAGGGAATTGTGGTATGGTCATCGCCCCAGGAGATGTTTCTCACTTTCCCTCTCACTGTGTCTATCTCTCTTTCTCTCTCCCTCTCTCAGAAGAGCTCACATGCTATAAGTCAAAAACTTCTAAAAAATAATAGATAAAATTTTAATCTTGTATTTTCTCTTAAGTGAAATCTAGTCATTTTCTCTTAGGCAAATTGGTTTCCTTTCTAGTGTTAGTCAAACTTTGTCGGGCACTATCTATCTCAGCTGATTTGATTTGACAGTGTGTGTGAAGAATCCATGACTCAACTTCAAATGGTTTGGTTTGGTGCTCAGAAGAGCCCCAATTCACTAGCCCCTGTGGTTTCAATTTCATATCGTGATGCAAAATCTCTTCTAAATGTGAGTGATACTTCTTCCAGGAAAAGGGCTTTGTTAGTGAAACATTTCCAAGGTAAAAATAATCTTTTCTCTCCAATTTTTGGGATATTTTCACTTTGCCAAGTTACGCCTATAGGCTGAGGAGCTGGGAAGTACATGAAGGATATTATCATTCAACGCTACTTCTCAAAAGTTGACTCCTAAATCCATAACATCCCTGTTATTTGTCAAAAAATGGGAACTAGAAAGAACCAAGCCAATGGGAGAAAATAGCGTAATTGTTCAGGCAAAAAGAAACATCTAAAAAATTGAAAATGATAGTCTATTTCAACAATAACAAATCATTCATAGTTAACAAATATATAACATTTGATATTTTGGAAAAGAAACTTGGTTTTAGACTTTTTCTTCTTGAAAATATGTAGATACATAAAATACCCTTTATAATATACTAAGAAGCAGAATGATAGTAAATAAACATTTTTATATTACACAATCTGGTGCTTTTGTTGTTCACCCCCAAACCAGAATATTTTAGCTAAAAATTTATATTCATTTGCCATCAAACTTGGTGTGCTAATGTGTCATTCAAAAAGTATTTAGTGAGTTGCCCCTCTTGCCTAGTGGTTAAGGAAGTTGGAGACTACATGGCTTACAATGGTTCAAATCTTGGCCTTGCAGCTTGAAAAATGTATCAGGTATGTGGGCATGCATTTCCCAAATCCCAGCAGGATAGAGAAATGGAGGAAAAAGGATTGTGGCATGACCACACCCCATTTGGGGATATATTTGCTGTCTCTGTTTTTGGCAAGGGCATATGCCTTTTGATATATATTTTTTTTAAATTTTATTTGTTATATTATTTATTTAATGTACTGTTATGGGAACTGTGGAATTATTGAGTACAGTGGTTTTAAGCCTCAGTTCAGGTTTTATAAATGTATGCTTTTATCCATTAAGTATTACCTGAATGTTAACTTCCCAAGGTCAAGGAATTTGTCTTCCTTGTTTCCTGTTGTGAACTCTAGTAAGGAAATACTTTGTATTCACTGGAGGACAAGGAAATTGTTGTGGAAGGACTAATTTTGTTCCCTTGTTGTCAGAAATGATATCCTGAAAATTTTCACTTCACATTTTAAATATTTTTAATACAAACTAAAGCTTTTATATTAGCATTTTCAAGTATATAATTATTATCAGCTATAATATTATCCATCACTTACAACCTAAAATTATCTCATGGGTATTACTGCCTAAAATAATTTTAAAAAAGAAACCTGACTTCTTCCTTAAACAATATCAGGTAGGGTGCTGGTATTAATGAGGAAACCACATATTTTATTCCTTCTCAGATCTTCTTCTATAAGGCTAAGGTATATTAGGAAAAAAAAAATAGTCAAACCAAGAAGGGGTATCTTCAAGTTTTAGATAGGATATGGGAGGAATGTGGGAGAATGTCTGTGGGAGAATGGACAGAGGACTGTAATGGGGCAGACTGAGCATGATGATCCGTCCTTTCTCTCTACAAACAGAAGTGGTTTCCCATTAATATCAGTGTCTTTGAATTACACTGTCAAAACCCACATTATTAGTGAAGCACAATGCTAATTTGACTCGATTAGTGCCAACGACTGATGACTCCATGAGTTTGTCACATAAACCCTGCTAATCTTGTTTCCTGAACAGAGGAGAGAGGTTTGGTTTGGTGACATTTGCTTAACCACAACGTTGATAAATCTGAAATGATACAATTCTACAAAGAAAAGAATATATACACATATATATGTTATTTAAGATAGGTATAAGTATATATGTATATACACATATGCTTGTATATAATATATGCATATGATATTTACTTTTACATACACACACATATGCATAGAGAAAATAGTCATAGTGCAATACATTTTGTAAAAATTAACCTTGAAACAAACCAAATATCTGAACTGCTATATTATTTGCAATTTCAGTTCAGTCTCACCCATATCTGTGGCTACACATATTTTAAAAAAATTTTCCAGATGGTGTGTGTGTTAGCCTTAGAGAAACAAGAAATAAAGTGAGAGAGAGAGGAGAGACAGAGAAAGCACCCCCTTCAATGGATGTGGTCACACCACAATCCCTTCCCTATTTCTCTGGATTTGGGGCACGTACATTTGTGTTCCCAAGAGGTTTTCAAGCCACAGAGGCCGAAACTCAAACCACACGGGATCAGGGTCCCTTAACTGCTAGGCTGTTGGACTGGTCGATATACATACTTTTAAACTTGTTTATTAAGAAGAAGTATAACTAATGTGATGGTGAGGTACATGAGTTATTCTCATGGGCATTTTTAGACTTTAGCCTTTAATAACAAAAAGTACTCTTAACATTTTATTATTTTTAGTTTTTTGTTTTGGGGTGTGTGTGTGTGTGTTTGCTTTGGGCAATTATGTTCTCTGGGGAGAGAGAGACAGAGGCAGGGACACTGAGAGGGAAAGTGAGAAATCACCCCCCCAGAGGGATGGCCATCCTGCAATCCCTTCTCCCCCGGTCTTCTCCTGGGATCTTGGGCATGTACACACATGCACCCAGGGTGATTTTCAAGCCATTTGTTTGAATACTCAAACCCTGGTTAAACCCTGTGGGAGTGAAGCGATGTAACCACTATACCATCTGCTGGCCCCGTTAATATTTTAGTTTAGTTTTTAAAGTTTAATTATCTTCTACCAGAGAGACAGAAAGAAAGCGAGAGAAAGACAGGCATTCTCAAGAGGATATTATGCCCTGATTCTCCCCTAGCCTTCCTACTCAAGCCAGGACTATAAGCACACCATGTGCATGCCCAGTATGTAGAAGACAACTTGAAAACCAAACCAGGATCATGCATACTGCTCCAGCACGTAAATGGTGCACCACCACTACACCACTATCGCTAGGCCTTAACAATTTTATTTTGCATTTCAGAACAATTTATGTCTGCAACATCTTTGATGAAATTATACGTTTCAAATACCAAACCATGTCTCAAATGTAAGGGAAAAACCTTTTTGCTTCAGAATAATTCTCTATATGTTACAAATACGTTTGTACTTGAGACATAAATCTCAGTTATTATAACAGAAGGCCACAAAGTTAACATATATGTATGTGTGTGTTTCTGTTTGCTTATTAAAATGAAATTTTAGCCAGAAATTTAGTTTCTCCAAAATTACATTTAAATAAGGTACATTTATGTTTTAAATACGGTAACTTAACTTTGTATCTGTTTTGCATTTAGTACAGATTAATTTTACTCTTCTCATATTTTTATTTCAATATTCATTTATGTAATTTATTACAGTAAATAAAGTATCCTATCCTTTAAAATAATTATTCAGGGGAATTTTCAACAGTTGTATTTTTTTCTAGGAACTTTTCTATTATATTTGTATTATAAACTGTCAAGATAAACAAGCCTAAAGTGAAGTATACTTACAATATTAAATAGCATACAAAGTTAAAGCCCTTAAGCTGTTAGTAGCTAATTTCTATTTCTTAGAAATTATACTCATTGTAACAACTTAATTATAAAAAATATTTCCATCTTACTTAGTTTTTCATCATCAGGACAAAGACAAATAACTAGCAGAATCATTCCCATGTTATACATGGTGAGGGATGGATAACGTTTGCCAAGATTACTGTTACTTACATGTTGGAAAAAGAAAAATCATCCTCTGAGCATAGGGTATATTTTGGTTACACTGAAAATTAAGCATCTGTTGGTTTCTATCTCTTTTTACAGATGTTCTTAAAATTCTGAAGTCTAGGGGCCAGTAGGTGGCATGGTGGTTAAGGTACTGGATCCCCACATGGATGGCCACACTTCATGTCCTGGACCTGGCAGTTTGTTTTCTCAATTTCCCTTTCTCTCTCTACACAATTAAAATAATAATGATTATGATGAATAAAATAATTATTTTAAAAAATCTGAAACCTGTACTCTGTGGCAGAAACTGAAAGTTTGGATGATATAAAAGCATGGAAAACAATTACAGATACTAGAGAGAGTGTGAGAGGAGGGTGGAAAATGGAGCAGGGTGAGAGGAAGGGAATCAAGGGGAAAAGAAAGAAACAAAACATTTAAGGGACATGAAAACGGAAAATTATCTTTTGATGATAACATGTATGATAATATCTTTAACTGGACTAATATGCACTGTATTCACGCTGGGAAAATTCATTTGCATGCTGTAATGATATACAGTAATTGAATGTATAAAAAGAATAAAACATTAAATTCTGAAGTCTATAAAAATAAACTAGCCTTTAAAATGTTATTTAACAACGTATAAATCCCCCCAAAAGATAGGCTTTTGAAAGATACAAGTTGCAATGTTTGTAAGTTACTACTTACAGAAAAATTATATAATTATGCTAAATTAGCCACTACAGACATCCAATTGAAGAAAAAGAAGATACGACTTCAGATTTAGCATGAAGGTCAAGCGGGAATGACCACGTGATGAGGCCTTGTTAATGCAGAGTAACTAGGTCAGTTTTACATGGCTAAATTAAGGAGATATCCAGGAAATCCTAAGAACCACCATCATGAATTGTGGTTGGGATGTTTTGCTGCCTTTCAACACGATGTGGCATGGTAACATTGTACAGCTTGCTACTAAAATGTAAAAGTCTCTTTTTCCAAATCTGGCACGGCATGCTTTCTTTGTGACTCTTAGTACTTGCCATAGGCTAAAGATGTGACATGTAAGATGGGGTTCAGTGTGAAATCCAATCACAGATGTGATGAAAGAAGTGGTAAGAAAGAGGCCCCCAAATAGGTTAAAAGCACACAAATTACTGAGCTCTGCACAAAAGAATTTAATAAAAACTCATCTCCTTCTTATTCAGTGAGTATTTACTGAGTATATTACTACTAGGCTACTATACACAGAGTGATGTGAGAGGAAAGAAACAATATAGATAGCCCCCGTCAGTTTCTCTGATGATTTCAAAGAACACATGCAAAACTAAGCAACCTTTTAGCCATAAGACTCTCTAACAATGCAACTGATCAATCTTTTTGTCATAAAGTATTGTACCATGTATGTGTGTGTGTGTATGTGTGTACATTCTATTAAGAAATTTTCTAAATGGCAAGTATCCTACTAATTATTCTCACAGAGCACACAATTAAATACTCAATGTTAACAGTTCAATTTAGTAATACAGATGCGCATACCTTTTCTCAGTTAACCTTTTTGAAAAGGAAAGTATCATTGGGCTAATCCACTAATCATTTACAAAAAGCTTTCAAAACCATTGCCCTTGTCTTTAGGAAAAATATGTCTAAGAAGTAAAATTGAACTCTAAACGACCATCCAGTTTGTTTGTTGCAGTGTCATTTTGTCATATTAAATTTTATTTAAGGAAAATGGAACATTAAGGGAATTTGGATATATTTGCTTTACTTTGTTCTTATGATGTGTGACCTCATAAAATAAAACAGGTGCCTTGAAATGGAACAAAAAGATACATAATGTTGGAATAGAGAATTGAAGTCAGACAGAAGACTTAATACTTCTCATGATTATTATCCTGGTCTCCCATGAGGACAGAACAATAAAGGGAATTAGTTTCAACAAGATTTAGAACAAAATATTATCAACTAGCATTTGCCAAGTCAAATGACTAAGTCAGGAGTAGAGTGCTGGGCTCTGGGGATTCTCATTCAAGGACTTCTGCGAAAGGTGGAGAAATGGCTAAATGCTACTTTATACAAGAGATCTACAAATTCACAGGAAATGCATATTATGGAAAAAAAAACTATGCATAGATTTCAAACTTTGGGGCACCAAAATAAACTTGTACTTTAATTCCATTTATTTCCACAACCTTTTTGAACCTACTTCGTGTGGTTCTTACATGATAGAGTTATGTATATATTAAGGCCTGACTAAACAAGGAAACCAAAAATAAAACAACCAATGAGAAATGATGGCTAGCTGTGGGGACACAGTAGAACACAACCCTCTGTAATGCTGAGGCCGCATGGGAAGGTCTGGCTTTGCCCTTTGAGGTCTACCTGTGCATTTATCTTTCACCTGCCTCTACCTCACTGGCTGAGGTTGGGGGTAGGCTCACGAGGTGAGGTCCTGTTGGAGTGACTCTCTTTTTCTTTCTCTATCATGGAAGAAATAAACATTAAAAATAATCAATGGAAATATAATTTGCTAAGGTCCACGAGGAAGTAGCACTCGATCTGGATGCTTAAGACCTAAAACAGCCTAAAAATGACAAAATCACTTAGCAGATGGAACATTATCAGATATTCTAAAACCTCTGGTAAGTAATGTGAGACATGATTGACATTTTTGCCTCCATGGCCTTCTGTTGCTCACCCTGCAACTGAAGCATGTCATTATATGATGCTGATGCTGTGCTTATAAAAATGACCATCTTGGGAGCAGCAGATGGTGTAATGGTTATGTCACTGGACTCCCACATAGTCAATCATGGTTTGAGTCCTAGACCTAGGGACTAAAAATTCATGTTGGGCATATGTGATGTGGACCTAAAATCCCAAGAGGAGACTGAAGGAGAAGGGATTGTGGCATGGTCATTCTCCCTGGGTGTGATGTCTCGCTTTCTTTTTTTTTTTTTTTTTGGAGAGGTTTTCGCTATAGGGCGCGTGCGCTCGTCAGACAGACAGAGAGAGACAGAGAGACAGAAAGCGAGAAATCACCCCCCAGGGGGGATGGTCACGCCGCAATCCCTTCTCCTCCATTCTCCTCCCAGGATCTTGGGCATGCACGCACATGCGCCCGGTGTGAGTTCTAAGCCACCGGGTCCGGGACGCGAACCGCGGTTGACTACGTGGGAGTCCAGCGACATAGCCATTACGCCAACTGCTGGTTCCCATGTCTCGCTTTCTGTCTTTGTCTCTGTCTCTATGGTGAGCACACATGCCCTATAGCAAAAATTTCTCTCTAAACAAAAAATAAAACCAAACAAAAATTACCGTCTCTTTCTGAACACTTGTTACCATGCCATATTGAAATATTTTTAGATAAATGCAGAAAATGATTGGGGGGGGGGTCCTCATCCCTCTCATATAACTAGAATGCCTGTGTGGATGTTAGTTTAGACTAGAGTTAGTTTTTCCTGGAAAAAAAGGACCGGATTAAGTATCTGGAGATTCTTCCGGCTGTGTAATTATTTAGTATTGATTTTAATTATCCACAAAGCATGAAACTGCTGAGAGCTCTGCTTCCAAAGCCATGACCTAAACGTTCTAGAGTCCTACCCTTTCCCCTATTAATTCAGTTCCCTTTTCTTGAAGGGAAAACTAATACTGCAGATAAAGCATTAGGTGGCATTTGTATTTTAACAGTGAAAATAAGAAACCTAAATCCTAATAGCAAAATTCAAGTTTAGAAGCTTACTTTACAGGTTCAAAAGGTGATTTTGATCAAGTGTCTATAAAAACAAGAAAATGAATAGCCACATTCTCTTTAATAACTCATAGTCCACATTTGCATTTAAATGAAATATTCTTTGAAATGCTTTCTTTTACATTAAACCACCCAATGGTTCATTTTATAAACTAGGTTTATTCTACTTAAAAAAAAAAACTGATTAAAAGCTTTAATTCATGGTGAGAAATTCAGCAATGCCACAGATTTTAAAGATTTCCAGAAATACAAAGTGATCTATGTATTTCATTAACTGAACAATGATGCTTTCCTGAAGAAGCAGGTTTGTTACACATGAGACACTCATTTTATAAATCCTTAGATGAACAAAGAATGGTATTGCCCAAAATATTATTCATTTTTCCTGATCCTTAAGCCGAGTACCTCTGATTTCTGGCAATTTCTAATCTGCTAATCGGTTTTGTCCTCATTCGGGTCCACAAAGGCAGGTTATACGTGGGCCTCACAAAGACAGCAGCTGTTGCATAGTGTTACTCTGCAGAGTTCCACGTCCTAGATAGCTTAGATTGATGCCTCTGGTCCAATCTGTCAATGTATTTCAAAATTATTTCTTAATTTGTGTTATGAGTAAGTTATGAATGATGAGCCCCAGGACTTTATAATGTTTGCTTTATCGATTAATTACTCTTTCCTATAATTTAGTGTGCTTTGCAAGCTTCTGAGTGCATGTCTGTGTGTAATTTTAAAGCACCTGTGCAAATAGATGGAAGGTCATTATCTCCTCATATGCCCATAGAAGCCAAAGGATAAAACAGACACTATAATAGCAAGGAAACACTCCAGAAGTACCTCTGGTGAACTGCAGCTAATTCATACTTCATAGCAAGGTTTCCTTATCAGTAGAGTCACATTTCCCCAATTCTATTCCACTACTAGCTTTATCCTATTAAACCCAGAGGATAGGGCGAATCTTCAGACATGGCTTACTGAGTTCTTGCATGATTAGGACTTATTCCCTGATGGCTGGGCAATGTTGTATGCTCTTTGTCCTACTTTCCTAGACAAAAGCAGTTCTAGAGGAGAAAGACAGAAAGGGTTAGAACGAGAAGAGAGAATTTAGCTATGATAGGAATGGTGGAAGGAAACACAAGAAAACATAGGAATGCAAAATTAAAATGATCTTTATCCCTGGCTACAATTCTTTAAATGTAGTTCAAAGACTCTCACTTCCAAATCTTTACATTGATTATTAACTGTCTCATTTTCATACCCCTTTGTACGGTCAGCATCGTATTAGCAGCAAATAAAATTATCATCTCGGCAATACTAGTCACATCTGCCCTCCCTCAAGAAACTGGAAAATCATACCTAATTACCCTAATTATCCTAAATCATTCAAAATGTAGATATTAGAGAATCTAACTTTCAGAGAAGTAGGAATTATCTGGTTCGTTCTTCTTAACAATATTTTTATGAGCATATTTATTCTGAATCTTTTTCAGCATTGTAGCATTACAGAATTTTCCAGAAATTAGAACGTACTGCTTGAAAGATTCTAAACGACAAAAAGAATTTATAGTTATTGCTGTCTTTATAATGAGATGACATAAAAACACCCACTGTCTTTAAATTCCAGTTTGACAGTAAGAAGGTGCTAGAACTTGAACATGGCTATTTTATTTAAGTAGTTGTTTATGATAACTGACCTTTAAATTTACTTTTCTTGGTAATATAACCATATACTTCTTCTGTTCATCATATTGGTACTAGAAGTAGTAAAAATACTACTATGAATTGTGTTTTGACGATACTCATCTGTGTAATCCCAATAATTTAAGATATGATGTTATGTTACTGGTTACTAGGATTATTATGAATTTATATTCAACTTATAGAATTTAAAGACTATAGAGCAGCTTCTCAAGAAATAAATACTCAGAAAGGGAAGAAATGTAATAAAACATCACTCCTGTTATTTCTCCTCTTTTCCAGGGGTCCAAATGAATCATACCCAGAAAATTCACAGTCAAAGGAACTTGGAAATACAAATTACAACACTATTACAACATAACACAATTGACCAATGGGGCCTAAACCTTCCCCTCAACTTAACTGAACTTTAGACAGGTTTCTCCCTGTATCTAGGCCCTTGATCTTTTTATTCAGGGAGCATTAACTTTAGAACAACACTTGTTATTGCAAAATCTTTTCTCCTTTGAAATGTAAATCTTTAAAAAACCTTCTTGATAGTTTTACAACACAGAAATGTCTTTCTCAAGGACCTGAGAGCTATCCTTTTGAAATGTAGTTAACAAGGAAGTTAGAGCTCCTATTTCCCTCTTTGAGAAAGACTAAGAGTCTAACTCAGGCACCTTGCTCTCAGTTATAAAACTATCTCCTGCCTTGAAGACATCAGGGAGTTTCCTTTTTGCTTTGGTAAAGCCAATTAATAAGCATGTGTGGTCAAAGAGCTTGCTGCTCCTTTTCTTGAGAACTCCCACAACTTTGTTCAGTGGAGTAGAGCTCAGGCTAAGTTCTGATCTTTCTCTATTGCTGCAATGGCCTTGAATAGAGTCTTCCATACTCGTTCAGGCAAAATTACCAAATTGGGTTACATTCAGAGAAAACTACTGTCCACATATACTACCAGATAAAAACCACAAGTTTTTCATTATTTAATGATCATGAACGTTGACTTCTTTTTAAGAAAAAACTTTAATTAAATATACTTCTTAATGCTACCTACAAATAGTCTATTTAAAAAGGAAATTAAGGGACCAGCAGTTGGCATAATGGCTGTGTCGTTGGACTCCCATGTAGCTGACCATGGTTAGAGTCCTGAACCCAATGGCTTAAACTCACACCAGGCGCATGTGCGTGAGTGCCCAAGATCCCAAGAGGAGAATGGAGTAGAAGGGATTGTGGCATGGCCATCACCCCGGGGGGTGATTTCTCACTTTCTGTCTCTCTGTCTCTGTCTTTCTGGCAAGCACACGTACCCTATAGCAACATAGCAACAACCTCTCCAAACAAACAAACAAACAAAAATAAATAAATAAAAAAGAAAGAAAATTTAAAGACTTACCTGCAAAATCAATATATAAGGGTTATACAGAAAGCTGTTTTAAGATATATTATTTGTAATAAGTTAAAGACCCTTAGGTAACAAAATTCTAATTTTTAAATTACATCATAATAAGCATCCAAGTCATCATTTGAACTTCTGACTCTTTTTAAAGTTCATAAACTCATAGTGTCATAGTGCTCAAGGTCCAGCTGCTGTGACACAGTGGTGATGCAAGTGCCCTACAAGGCTGGAAGACATATGGCACCTACAGATTTGTTTCCCTAGGTCAGCTCTGAAAACATATGCAGTGGGCACACAGGATCCTCAGGTGTGAGAGGGGGAGGGAAAGG